>NC_073238.2:131250000-131850000 GCF_029281585.2 Gorilla gorilla gorilla
GACACTTACCTGGAATGGCCCACAGTTTGTGGCTGCTCTCACTTAAGCAGGTGGGATGCTCATGTAGGTGTAACCTAGAAGCTTGGTAGAGTTTATGCCCATGGGGCAACCTGTGACCACTCAAAAATAAAGCCCTTTCCTCCTCCCAGATTGAGGAGTCTTGCATTATGTAATAAAACTCCTTAGAAGGCCTATTAGGTTCCAATACAGCAATAGGCAACTTGATAAGGTATCCCATCATCAGCCTTCCTTTCTTCCCTCATTCCTCTGCCTCTCACTCTTTCTTCCTAAGTTAACTTCTTAGATAAAATGCCAACTTTCTATATTTTGTTTCACATCAGGGAAAATAATTGTATATCCCATTTCAAAAGCACATAAAAAGGTTACTGTATAGAAAATTTGTCTTTAATAGATTAAGGTGTAATTTTCCAAATACTTTAAAATTTTATTTCAGATACGTTTTTCATTTTTATAAGCTTCATCTAAAAGCAGAGTTCACCTAAGAATATACCTAAGAGCATATTACATAGAATATATTTTATATTTCAGTAGTTTAGCTAGGATTCTTTCAAAATTGAGAGGATCTACAAATATTTCTAACACATTAGTTTTCAGTCTTAAGGCTGAGTCAAGAACAAAGCTCCTAAACTTTGCATTGGTGATTGAGAACATTTTAAAATTGTTATTTAATTCATTAATTTATTTTTAAAAAATTTTCACATTGTAATCATATAGATTTATAGGATACAATTTGATGTTTCAATGAATATGTATGTTGTCTAATGATCCAATAAGGATAGTTAGTGTATTAATTACCTCATGCGTTTATCATTTCTTTTTAATAAGAAATTTCAAAATCCTTTCTTCTAGATACTTTGTAATATACAATACTTTACTTTTAACTATAGTCACCCTGCTTTGCAAAGAACACTTCAACTTATTCTTCCTATATAATTGTGATTTCATAACTGTTAACCAATCTATCTCCATTTTGCCCTCCCCACTTCTTCCTCACTGTTTGGTAACCACTATTCTACTCTATTTCTCTATTAACATTTTTTTTTAAGATTCCACATATGAGAGAGATCATGCGGTATTTGCTTTCTGTGTCTGGCTTATTTCACCTAACATTGTATCCTACAGGGTCATCCATGTTGTTGCAACTGGCAGAATTTCATTCTTTTTTTATTGCTGAATAGTATTTCATTGTGTATGTGTCCATATATATATATATTATATATAATAATATGTATAATTATAATTACACATAAAATTATATATAATTATAATTAATTTTATGTATAATTATAATTACACATAAAATTATATATAATTATAATTATAATTAAATATAATTATATATATAATAATAATATATATTATATGTAATATATAATATACATATCGTATATTATATATAATATACATAACGTATATTATATATATTATACATAATATATATTATATATATTATACATGATATATATTATGTATAATATACATGATATATATTATAAATAATATACATGATATATATTATATATAATATACATAATATATATTATGTATAATATACATACTATATATTATATATATATATAATTCACTTCTTTTTTTTAGACACATAGGTTGATTCCATATCTGATTATTAGAAATAGTGCTACAGTAAACATAAGAGTGCAGATATTTTTCAAACACAATGATTTCATTTCCTATGGATATATAACCTGTAGTGGGATTGCTGGGTTATGTGATCGAATAATTGTTTTTTTGTTTTTTTTTTATTTTTTAGCGAACTTCCATAAAGTTTTGCTTAATGGTTGTACTAGTTTACAACTCCATCAACAGTGTGTAAGTGTTCCCTTTTCTCCACTTCCTTGCCAACTCTTGTTATCTTTTACCTTTTTGGTAATAGCCATTCTAATGGGTGAACTGGTATCTCATTGTGGTTTTGATTTGCATTTCCCTGATGGTTAGTGATGTTGAACATGATTTTATTATATATTCGTCTTGACCATTTCTATATTTTCTCTTGTGGCATGTCTTTTAGTTTATTTTGTCCTTTTTTTTTTTTTTTTTTTTTTTTGAGAAGGAGTCTTGCTCTGTTGCCCAAGCTGGAGTACAGTGGTGCAATCGGGGCTCACGGCAACCTCCATCTCCCTCTTTCAAGAAATTCCCCTGCCTCAGCCTGCTGAGTAGCTGGGGTTACAGGCACACGCCATCATGTTTGGCTAAATTTTTGTATTTTTAGTAGAGAAATGATTTCACCATATTGGTCAGGCTGGTCTCAAACTCCTGACCTCAGGCAATCCACCTGCCTCAGCCTCCCAGTTTTGCCCATTTTTAAATAAGTTTTTTATGTTTTTGCTGTTGAGTTGTTTAAGTTTCTTATATAATCTGGGCATTAACTCCTTAGCAGATGTATAGTTTGCAAATATTGTATCCCATTCTGTAAGTTGTTTTTTCACTCTGTTAAGTTTCCTTTGCTGTGCAAAAGCATTTCAGTTTGATGAAACCCCATTTATCTATTTTTGCTTTTGTTGCCTGTGCTTTTGACGTCTCATTTAAAAAATCCTTGTACAACCCAAAGTTATAGAGAATTTCCCACATGTTATCTTCTAGTAGTTTTTCATAGTTTTCAATCTTACCTTTAGGTCTTTAATCGCATTTGAGTTGATTTTGTATAAGGTAAAAGATAGGGGTCTAATTTCATTATCCCACATATAAATATCCAATCTTCTCAGTACCATTTAATGAAGACACTGTCTTTACCCCTGTGTGTGCCCTTGACTCCTTTTTTGAAAATCAGTTGACTTTAGGTATGAGAATTTATTTCTGAGCTGTATATTCTCTTCCATTGGTCTATGTGTTTGCTTTATGGCAGTGCCATGCTGTTTTGCTTACTATGGCTTTGTAGTATATTTTGAAGTCAGGTAGTGTGGTGCCTCCAGCTTTGTTATTTTTGCACAGGATTGCTTTGGTTATTTGGGGTCTTTTCTGGTTTCATACAAATTTTAGGGTACTTTTTTCTATTTCTGTGAAGAATTTCATTCTTATTTTGATAGGGATTGCATTGAATCTGTAGGACATTTTGTTAGTATGGTCATTTCAATAGTATCAATTCTTCCATTCCATGAGTATATAGTGTCCATTTTTTGTGTATCGTAAATTTTTCCATCAGTGTGTTATAGTTTTCATTGAAGAGATCTTTCATGACCTTGATTAAATTTATCTGCAGATTTCTTGATAGCTATTGTAAATGGAATTCCTTTCTTGATGACTTTTTCAGATAGTTCACTATTAGTGTATAGAAACACCACTGAATTTTCTGTGTTGATTTTGTATACTACAACTTTACTGAATTTATTTATGATTTCTAGTAGTTTTTGGTCAAGTCTTTAGGGTTCTCACTCTATATAAGTATATATAGAAAGAACCCTAAAGAGAGAGAGATCATATATATCTATATGATCATATATATAGATGTATACATATGTATGTGAGATCACATTTTCTACAAACAGAAACAATCTGACTTCCTTCTTTCCAGTTTGGATCCCTCTTATTTATTTCTTTTGTCTAATTGCTCTGGCTCTGACCTCCAGTACTATGCTAAATAGAAGTGGTAGAAGTTGACATCCTTGTCTTCCTCCATATCATAGAGGAAAAGCATTTAACTATTCACCATAAATAAGATGTTAGCTGTGGGTTTGTCACATATGGCCTTTACTGCGTTGAGGTACACTCCTATACCTACTTTCTTGACAGTTTTTATCATAAAGGAATGTTGACTTTTGTCAAGTGTTCTTTTTGCATCTGTTGAAATGATCACATGGTTTTTGTTTTTCTTTCTATTGTGGTGGTGTATCATATTTACTGATTTGTGCATGTTAAGCCATCCTTTCATCCCTGGGATGAATCCCACTTGATTATAGTGAATACTCTTTTTAGTGTGCTGTCGAAGTCAGTTCACTTGTATCTTGTTGAGAATTTTTTGTATCTATGTTCTCCAGGAATATTGGCCTGTTATTTTCATTTTGTGCATGTCTTTGTCTGGTTTTAGAATCAGGATATTGCGAGCCTCATAAGATGAGTATGGAAGTATTCCTTCCTCATTACTTTTGTGGAAAAGTTTGTGGAGAATTGGTAGTTATTCTTTAACTGTTTGGTAGAATTCAGCAGTGAAGACATCAGGTCCTGGGTGTTGGTTGTTGTTGTTGTTGTTTTGATGGAAGATGTTTTATTATTGATTCAATTTCCAAACTCATTATTGATGTGTTCAGATGTTATATTTCCTCACAATTTAATCTGGGTAGTTGTATGTGTGCAGAAATTTATTCATTTTATTCTACATTATCAAATTTGTTGGCATATAGTTATGAGTAATGTCTTACAATCCCTTATATTTCTGTGGTGTATCAGTTGTAATGTCTCCTTTTTCATCTTTTATTTATTTGAATTTTCTCTCCTTTTGTCTTAGTTTAGCTAAAGGTTTGTCAGTTTTACCTTTACACTTTGTCTTATTTATCTTTTGAAATATTTTTTAGTGTCTGTTTCCTTTATATCTGCTGTGAGCTTTATTATTTCCTTCCTTCTACCAATTTTGGGTTTAGTTTGTTTTTGATGTTCTAGTTACTTGAAGTGTATAATTTTGCTTTGTGATTTGAAAATCTTTCTTCATTTTTGGTGTAGGCTTTTATTGCTATAAATTTCCCTCTTAGAACTGCTTTTGCTACGTTCCATAGGTTTGGGTATGTTGGATTTTCATTCTTACTTGTCTCAGTGACTTTTGAAATTTTCCTATTAATGTCTTAATGAGACCTATTGATTTCTTGGGTGCATGCTATTTAATTTCCATGTTTTTATAAAATTTCCAAGGGCTTTCCTGTTGTTGATTTCTGGCTTTATATCCCTGTAATCAGAAAAGATACTTCATATGATATCTGTCTTCTTAAGTTTGTTAAGACTTATTATGTGTCATAATGTATGATTGGTCCTAGAGAATGTTTGGTGTACAGTTGAGAATAATTTGTATTCTGCAGCTGTTGGATGATGTATTAGTCTGTTTTCATACTGCTGATAAAGACATACCCGAGACTGGGTAATTTACAGAGAAAAAGAGGTTTAGTGGACTCATAGTTCCACGTGGCTGGGGAGGTCTCCCAATCATGATGGAAGGCGAAAGGCACATCTTACATGGTAGCAAACAAAATAGAATTGAGAACCAAGTGAAAGGGTTCCCCCTTATAAAACCATCAGATCTTGTTAGACGTATTCACTACCACAAGAACAGTATGGGGGAAACCGCCCCCATGATTCAATTATCTCCCACTGGTTCCCTCCCACAACATGTATGAATTATGGGAGCTATAATCAAGATGAGATTTCGGTGGGGATATACAGCCAAACCATATCAGGTGAGATCTTCTTTACCTGCTAGGTCCATTTGGTCTATGGTATAGTTTGAGTCTGTCATTTTTTGGTTGATTTTCTCTTCATATAATCTGTCCATTTTTAAAGTGGAGTGTTGAAATTTCCTACTAATACTGTATTGCAGTCCATCTCTACCTTTAAATCTAATATTTGCTTTATATATCTGGTTGTTCTGGTGTTGGGTACATATATAGTTACACCTAAGTAATATATATGTTATGTCCTCTTATTGAATTGGGCCTTTTATCATTTCATTATACAGCGACATTCTTTTTTTATATAGTTTTTTTATTTAAAGCCTTTTAAAATATGACATGACTGTGGCTACTCCTGCTTGCTTTTCATTTGTTTGCATAAAATATATTTTTCCATCTCTTCACTTTCAGTCTATTTGTCTTTAATAGTGAGGTAAGTATCATGTAGGCAGCATATAGGTGGATTTTGCTATCTGAATCCATTCATCCACTTTATATCTTTTAACTAGAGTTTAATCCACTTCTATTGAAGTTTATTATTGATAAATTAGGACTTCCTTCTACCATTTCATTAGTTGTTTTTTAGATTACTTGTTCACTTCTTCCTTTCTTATTGTTTATCTCTCTAGTTTGGTGGTTTTCTGTGGTGCTAAGCTTTGTTTCTTTTCCCTTTTTTGGTGTGTGTGTGTGTATCTGCTGTAATTTATTTCTTTCTGGTTAGTGAAACTAACATACAGAGTCCTGTATTTGTAACAGACTATTTTACACTGATAACAACTTAACTTCTGTCACATAAAAATACTCTTGACTTCTCCCCCCCACACACACACAATTTATATTTTTGTTACGTTACATTGCATCTTTATGAATGGTAGACTCAATGGAACATAGGATCTATGTCACAACTAAATCAATTATTTAATGGCAGCATTAAAGCAGGCCAAAGAATGTGAAAAACTGGTGTGGGTGTATTTAACTTTTTAAAAACTATGTTTCATAATGTTTTCATTAAAAAGTCTTTATCAGTTTGCTAATGCCTAATTTTTACAACCAGCCACCATAGATTTTACAGGATAAATATATTATTTCAGTGGTAATTGAAGCAGAATTTTTGTTGCTCTTCTTACCCTTAGAGATTGTGTATTATCCTCAGACGTAATTCTTTGATTTTTTTTCTTTTCATGTTGTTACACATAGTTACCAACAATCAACGTGAGAATAACCTTTGAATATTTTCAAGCATTAAGATTTGTTTATACAGCTGCACAATTAGACAACAAACACTCTTGGGTCTTTACCTCTCAGCATACACCTGATTATTAACTTAAAGGTATGATGGGAAAAGTATCAATTTTTCTTGGTCACCTAGATTTAGAAATATGTAATAACTATAAGCTTGGGTCTGCTTCTTCAGAAGCCTAGGAAGTGGAGTGATGGTTCTCTGAAGAGGCTGGAAACAAAGTATGTGTTTCCAGAAGGCTTAATAGAATATGTTGAGACATAGGCCATTAACACAAAAGTGAAAGAAATGCAAAAAATGTATGAAAGTAAGGATTTGAGAAGGGAAATTTTATTTTTCAGTCTAAGATTCCTATGAATTATATGAAAGTAAATGTCCTATCCTTAAAATTAGCCAAAGGAAGCACTTTACTTATCAATATGATATGACTTTTCATACTCTTATCTAAAGATATCCTAAACTAAGATCCAGTTTTCTAAGAAAATACTTTTTACTCATGCTTTAAAGCATGCTAGATGATTCCTACCACATCACATAATGTTGTTTACATGTATGATTTAAACTGCATTTATTCTTCAACTCACTGGTTCCTTAGGCTTCTTATCTTTCCTTGCACGCTTAGATAATTTTATGTAAAATTGATTTTTAGAAGTTTAGTTGCTGGGCGTAGTGGCTGTCACCTGTAAACCCAGTACTTTGGGAATTCAAGGCAGGTGGATTGCTTGAGTCTTGGAGTTTGAGGCCTGCCTGGGAAAGATGACAAACCCCATTTGTACAAAAATAAAAATATTAGCTGGATATGGTGGCACATGCCTGTGGTCCCAGCTACTCCAAGGCTGAGGTGGGAGGATGACTTGAGTCCGAGAGGCAGAGGTGTGAGCCAAGATCATGTCCTGCTCTTCAGCCTGGGCAAAGAAGCCAGACCCTGTTTCAAAAAAAAAAAATCTAGTGAGATTTGATTTCTATTTCTATGTGATTCAAAACTAGGAGAGCTTCAAGGCTAATGACTTTTAAAAAATGGCCATTGCTACTTGCATTTTCTATGAAGCCAGCATACACAGCAACGTGCAACCTAAAAACCAAGCTATTTAATATGTAGCTTAGATTTCAGGTTTGATTGTCTTTGAGGTTTGATTATTGCAGAGATCAATTGCCAGACCAAATATAGACTAATTCTGTATTTGGTCTTTTTATCATATGAAACATCCCAGCCTTGGGTATAAATTAAGAGCAAGTACGGATGTTTATACCGATAGCGGTGTAGATATTTCCATGTTTATACAGATAGCGGTGTAGATATTTTCATGTCTATACAGATAGCGGTGTGGATGTTTCCATGTTTATACAGATAGTGGTGTAGATATTTCCATGTTTATAGAGATAGCGGTGTAGATATTTCCATGTTTCTACAGATAGCGTGGTAGATATTTCCATGTTTATAGAGACAGCGGTGTAGATATTTCTATATTTATAGAGATAGCGGTGTAGTTATTTCCATGTTTATACAGATAGCGGTGTAGATATTTCCATGTTTATACAGGTAGCAGTGTAGATATTTCCATGTTTGTACAGGTAGCGGTGAAGATATTTCCATATTTATACAGGTAGCGGTGCAGATATGTGAATTCATTAAACCTCTTTTTCTTTATAAATTACCCAGTCTTGGGTATGTCTTTATCAGCAGCATGAAAATTGACTAATACACTCACTGTCCATGAATGATACTCTGTTAGCCCATTTGCATTGTTATAAAGAAATACCTGAGGCTGGGTAATTTATAAAGAAATGAGGTTTATTTGGCTCCTTGTTCTGAAGGCTGTACATGAAGCATAGTACTGGCACCTGCTTCCAGGGAGGGCCTCAGGAACCTTCCAATCATGGTGGAAGGTGAAGGGAAACCAGCATATCACATGGTGAGAGAGGAAGCAAGAGAGACAGGGAGGAGGTGTCAGTCTCTTTTAAACAACCAGATATCGCATGAACTCACAGGGTAAGAACTCATTCATTACCAAGAGGACAGCACCAAGCCATTCAGGAGGCATCTATCTCCAACATTGGGGATCACATTTTAACGTGAGATTTGAAGGGGACAAACATCCAAACTATGTCAGATACCAAAGCTGACAATGCTTAGGATCTTTAGCTGTTCCAGGTTCTGGGAAAAGGGAGAGAGTTAGCTTCCCTCATCTATGCTGTGCTACTCCATATTATATTGGTAATTATTGTTCTCTAAAGGTTCTTAAAAGCAAATAAACAAATGCAAGGCAAAACATTTGAAATGGAAGGCAAAACACAAGAAATGCAAGGCAAATGCATTAAAAACTTTTGAGTGTTAATATATAGATTTTATTTTATCTTTTTAATTTCTTTTGCTTAACCAAATAGATTATGTAGTTTTGATTAACTGGCCATGAAATAGCTCTGCCTACATAGAATTTCCCATGAATAATTGGTTGTGGAGACTTTTGTGTGTGAACCAAATCCTCCCTCAAAACTGAAGTTTGCCCAGCTATTGGGAGTGTTGGCAATTCATGCCTCTCAGCTGATTCTCTCTAGAATTTATTCTCAGGAGATCTAATTAATAACTTGTCAAGCTGATGTCCATCCTTGGGGACAACTCGTATCTGAAGAATGGCCAGTGAAAGGTATTAAAACTCCATACTCCTGCCTCAATTTAGGGCAACTCTGAAGGGTCACCCCAGCTTCTCAGCTCCCCCTTGAGATTAGCTGAGGTATTTGTTGTGACTGCCTCACATCTCAACTCCCTTTATCCAATTCAGCTTTTTCGCCACAGTTGTTGGTTCCTAGGATTTTACCCAGTTAAATGTTCTCTACACAAATCTCTATCTCAAATCTGCTTTACAGGGAATGTGGCCTCAGACAGGTTTTCATTATGTTCTGGACATAACTCTCATTAGTCATTGATATGATTCGGCTGTGTCTCCGGCCGAATCTCACCTTGATTGTAATTATCCCCGCATGTCAAGGATGGAGTCAGGTGGAGATAATTGAATCATAGGGGCGGGTTCCCCCTACTGTTCTCCTGGTAGCGAATAAGTCTCACGAGATCTGATGCTTTTAAAATGGGAGTTTTCCTACACAAGCTTTCTTCTCTGCTACCATTTAAGATGTGCCTTTGCTTCTTTTTTGCCTTCTGCCGTGACTGTGAGGCCTCCCCAGCCATGTGGAATTGTGAGTTCATTAAACCTCTTTCCTTTATAAATTACCCGGTCTTGGGTAGGACTTTATTAGCAGCATGAGAACAAACTAGTACAGTCTGTTCTATAAGCCCAAGTCGGATCACAGAGTCCCGCTTTCTGTTTTTTTTTTCTAGCCCATATTTCTACTAAAACTTGACTCATATAGACTTAAAACAAAATAATTAAGCATGGCTAATATTTATTTAATATTTTATACGTGTCAGGTACTGTATTTTGTAACTTATCTTTTAATAATCTTTCCAAATCTCTAAAAGGAGAATTCTGCTCTTTTATAGAGAAAATAAGGATGGCTCAATCTTTTGATTTTTATTACAAGCTTTATTTTGTATAACATATAATAAACTAAAAATATTGAAAGTTTAGAAAGCATCAGCACACAATCGAGGTGATGGAAATATACTTCACCTCCAGTTTCCTGATGCCTCTTTATAATACATTTCTCTGGCCCCTCATTCCTGGCCCTTAAAAACCACCAAACTGCTTTCTGTCACTGGACAGTAATTTATACAGTCAAAAAATGTATATAAATACAATTTTACACTATGCACTTTTTTGTCTGACATTTTATGTTTTTTTCTCTGCATGTTTTACCTCTAGAGTCTGCCTTGTTTCACTTAGTATAATTATTTTGAGATTCATTCATGTTATAGTATGTATCCATAATTAATTCGGATAAAGCAAGTTAATTCATTAATGTATTGATTGATATTTAGACTGTTTCTAGTTTGGGCTATTATGAATACATGTGCTATGAACATTTGTGTTGATATCATTATATGAACACCTACTTTTATCTCTCTTGGGTAAATACCCAGGAGTGCAATGGCTGAGTCTTACGGCAGAAGTATGTTTAACTTTTTAAGGGACTCTTGAACTGTTTTTCAAAGGTTACACTTTTTTGTATTCCCATCAGCAGTGTATGAGAGTATCAGCTTCTCCACATCCAAGCCAGTGCTTGGCTATTATCAGTCATGCTAATCTTAGCTATTTAAAAATAGATAGTGGCGTCTCATTTTGGTTTTAATTTGCATTGCCCTAAGCATTAATTATGTTGAGCATATGTGCTTATTTACCAAACAAATGTCTACTTTGAAATGTCTGTTCCAGTCTTTCACCCAAGTTTTAAATGGGGTTGTTTGTTTTTCATTATTAAATTTTGAGCTTTTAAAATATATTTTTGATGCAAGCCTTTTATCAGATATATGAGTTGCAAATATTTTCTCCCAGCCTGCAGCTTGTCTTTTCAGTCTCTTAATAGATTCTTTTGAAGAGCAGATTCTTTTTTTAAAATTTGATGAGTTCTTCTTATCAATATATTATTATATAAATCATGCTGTGGGGTCATATCAAAGAAAGCTTTGCCTGACTCAAAGTCCCAAATGTTTTCACATCTTCCCTCTCCTCTCCTTTGGGAACTGAGATTACACGTAAATTCAGTTACTTGAAATGTACTGTCTACTATTGCTCTGTTCATGTTTTTTAAAAATTTATTTTCTCTCTATATTTTATTTTGAGAGGTGTCTATCTTTTCTTCTTTAATGACTAATG
Source organism: Gorilla gorilla gorilla (assembly GCF_029281585.2). Classification (NCBI taxonomy): domain Eukaryota; kingdom Metazoa; phylum Chordata; class Mammalia; order Primates; family Hominidae; genus Gorilla; species Gorilla gorilla. The sequence continues at coordinate 131,261,418 of NC_073238.2, forward strand.
TGCTATCAGCCTACCATGTAGCTGGGACTACAGCCGCATGCTACTATGTCCCGCTAATTTTTGTATTTTTAGTAGAGATGGGATTTCACCATATTGGTCAGGCTGGTCCTGAACTCCTGACTTCGTGATCCACCTGCCTCGGCCTCGCAAAATGCTGAGATTACAGGCGTGAGCCACTGCGCCCAGCCTCCTTTAGTGTATCTTGCATGTCTCTATTTTAGAACATATAGAATACTGTTTCAATAAGCATTTTAATGTTCTTAACTGATAACTCTGGCACCTTGATTTACTCTGGATCAGTTCTGACTCAGCGATTTTTCTCCTTATTATGAGCCACGTTCTTCTGTCTTTTGTTGTGACTGTTGCGTCTCTGCTAAACTGTGTCTGGATGTCAGATACGGTGACTTTTATCTTATTGAGTGCTGGAAGTATATATAAATATTCTTGATCTTTGTATTGGTATGTATTTAAGTTTAGTTGGAAAGAGTTTGACTCTTTTTGGTCTTGCTTTAAAAATTCATTAGGTGGGATCAGACCAGTTCTCATTTTAGAGCTAATCACTCCCAACTAGTGAGGCAAGATCCTTCTGGGTATCCCTGGGAATCTTGAGGTGTTTCTGGGTTGGCTGATAAAATAAGCACTATTACTGGACCTTGGTGAGCATGTGTACTGTTACTTTTCATCTTATCTGTGTGTTGTTTCCCCAACCGTAGGTACTTTTCTCTAGGCCTGTCCTAACAATTACTTAGCTATGTACTTTAGGGGGACCCTTTGCAGAGCTCTGGAGTTCTCTTTCTGTGCAGCCCCTTCTTCTCGGAAACCTTGTCCTGAGAGCTCATGTCAACATGGTTTCTGTGGACTCTCAGCTCTGTCCCCTCAGCTCAGGGAGAACAATGGGCTCCTCTTGGGCTCTTCTCCTGGAGTAGTGGGCTGGAAAACTTTCTCCAGGCATAAATTAGGGCAGTTGATAGGCTCACCTTGTTTGAGACTGACTTTACAGGGTCTTGCAAACTTTTGTGGCATACATTTTGGCCATTTTTTTGGTTGTTTCAGGAGGGAGAGAAAGTCTAGTTCTTGTTACTCCATCAGGGTCATTGCAGAAGTCAACCTAACTGATATTTATCAATACAGTCTGTTACTACACATTGAACTTGCTTAAGATAATTTTTAGATGGCACAGAACTTTCTGTCCATTGAATGAGACTCTCTGCTTATTTTGCAAGTGCTCATTTGTATGGAGACATTTGTATGGAGAAACTTCAAAAAGTTTGTGGAAAAATGAAGTTAAAAGATAAACATTGAAAATGTGATCTTCGGTTTTCATCCCTAAAGAACTGATGGTCCTGGGAACTTAACAATGTCAATGCAGTCTCTTATACATTATTAACTTAAGAAAAATGGGTGCCCTTTCCACATTTGTTGAGATTGGGAAACAAAAAGAAGTCAGAAGGAGCCAAATGAGAGCTGTAAGGTGGATGCCTGACAATTTCCCATTGAGACTCTCACAAAATTGCCTTTGCTCGATGACAGGAATGAGCAGAAACATTGTGGTGTTAGAGGACTGTCTGCTAAAGCTTTCCCAGGTATTTTGCCCTAAAACTTTGGCTAACTTATTCAAAACACTCTCATGATATGCAGATATTATTGTTCTTTGACCTTCCACAAAGTCAACAAGCAAAATGCCTGGAATGTCCCCAAAAAACTGTTGCCGTGACCTTTGCTCTTGAGTGATCCCCTTTTGCTTTGACTGGACCACTTCCACCTTTGGTAGCCATTGCTTTGATTGTGTTTTGCCCTCAGGATCACACTGGGAAAGCCATGTTTTATCTTCTGTTACAATTCTTCAAAGAAATCCTTCAGGATCTTGACCCTAGTTCTTTAAAATTTCCATTGAGAGCTCTCCTCTTGTCTGCAGCTGATCTGAGCACAACACTTTTGGCACCCATGCAGTGGAAAGTTGGTTCAACTTTAATTTTTTAGTCAGAACTGTGTAAACTGAACCAATTAAGATGTCTACGATGTTGGCTATTGTTTGTGCTGTTGATTATCAGTCCTCTTCAATTAGGGCACAAACAAGATTAATTTTTTTCCTTGCAAATTGATATGGATGATCTGTCCCTGTGGACTTCATCTTCCACATCATCTCGTTTCTTCTTTAAAAAAGCTGTCCGCTTGTGAACTACTGATTTCTTTGGTGCATTGTCCCCTCAAGCTTCTTGTAAAGCATCAGTGATTTCACCATTCTTTCACTCAAGCTTCATCATAATCTAATGTTTGTTCTTGCTTCAATTTTAGCAGAATTTACATTGCTCTGCTAGGGGCTCTTTTCAAACTAATGTCTACTCCTTCTTACTGTCTCAAACTAGATCCTGTTCAAACATGCTATAATAAATTAGTATGAGTTTATTTTGCTGCCAATATTGAAACCTTTGCATAGTTTTTTTCATAATATACATTTTCCATGAACTTTTTAAGGCCTCTCACGTATCCACAGGTAGAGTGCCTTACCTATTCTGACTTCAGTCAATTATTCAAGACCTTTCCTTGTCAGTGACACATTAGAAAGGTAGAGTATTGAAAAATAAGAGTAGCTTCTGCTGATTAAGAAATACTATATCTTTTTCTACTTCTTTCTTTCTTTTTTTTTTTTTTCTTGAGACAGCATCTTTCTCTGTCACCCAGGCTGGAGTGCAGTGGTGTGATCTCAGCTCACTGCAACCTCTGCCTCCCAGGGTCAAGTGATTCTCCTGCCTCAGCCTCCCGAGTAGCTGGGACTATAGGTGCCTGCCACCACACCCAGCTAATTTTTGTATTTTTAGTGGAGACAAGGTTTCACCATATTGGCCAGGCTGGTCTTGAACTCCTGACCTTGTGATCTGCCTGACTCGGCCTCCCAAAGCGCTGGGATTACAGTCATGAGCCACTGTACCTAGCTTTCTACTTCTTTCTTATTATTTTCCTCCTCTCTCATTCCTATATTCTCTCCTTTCTCCTACTTTCCTCCCCACTCCCTGTTTCCTTCCTTTCATCTTTCCTATTTTCAGGACTTAATATTTCTTGAACCTCAGATGTTATCATAGTATGTTATTTGTTTAATTTTCACATAACAATAATAGTTTAAATACAAATAATATTTATTTTCATCCCCATGTTATCAGTATAACAGTAAAGATGTGGAGAGGCCAGCTGGGCATGGTGGCTCAAGCCTGTAATCCCAGCACATTGGGAGGCCGAGGTGGGTGGATCACGAGGTCAGGAGATCGAGACCATCCTGGCTAACACGGTGAAACCCCATCTCTACTAAAAAATAGAAAAAATTAGCTGGTCGTGGTGGCGCGTGCCTGTAGTCCCAGCTACTCGGGAGGCTGAGGCAGGAGAATAGTGTGAACCCGGGAGGCAGAACTTGCAGTGAGCCAAGATCACGCCACTGCACTCCAGCCTTGGTGACAGAGCGAGACTCTGTCTCAAAAAAAAAAAAAAATAAATAAATGAAAATAAAATTAAAAAAAATGATGTGGAGAGGCCAAACCAATGGCTCTTATATCCACGTTATTTCTTCTAAATGATTTCACCTTAGTTTTGGTCTGCATCTCTAACCATAGCTAGTTGCAGTAGGACCTTCTATCTGGCCTTGCTGCTCTCATTTTTGGACCTCCTCACTGAAATCAAATTGATCTTTCTAAAATGCAAACCCGGTCTTAGTATTTTATTACTTAAAACCCATTGGTGGCTTTCCATGATTTATGGAATAAAGTCAAAATTCCTGTTTTTGCCCACGTTTCTGTGTGCCTCTCATCCCTACATTTACTGATTCCTGTGTGCCATAAATTGCCAGTTGTCCAGAGTTCATTCTCTTTTTGTACTTGGGAGGACTTCTGCATCCTGCAACTTTTCCCCTGAAACATGCTTGGAAAATACCTACTCATTTTTTTCAGATTCAGGTTAGTTTTTTACTTCAGTTTCTTTTCCTGAAGCTTATACTGACTGCTCCATATGGCTTTGGGGATTAGCTACTCATTCCTTTGTGCCCTTTTGTAGATACACATTTATCATGGAGTCTTTTTTTTTTTTTTGAGACAGAGTCTCACTCTGTCACCAGGCTGGAGTGCAGTGGTGTGATCTCAGCTCACTGCAACCTTTACCTTCCAGGTTCAATTGATTCTCTTGCCTCAGCCTCCCAAGTAACTAAAGCCATGCACCACCGTGCCCAGCTAATTTTTGTATTTTTAGTAGAGACGGGGTTTCACTATGTTGGCCAGGATGGTCTCAATCTCTTGACCTCGTGATCTGCCCACGTTGGCCTCCCAAAGTGCTGGGATTACAGGCATGAGCCACCACCCCCAATCAGTCATGCAGTCTTCATACTTACTTGTTTACTTGCCTGTGAGCTCACTGAATGCAGGGAATATTTCCTTGTTGCTCTAGCACCTACACCAGTACCTGGTATCCAGAAGCTGTATGCTAAATGTTTGTTGAGTGGCTGTTTGACTGAATGATTGTACTCCTAATTAGTAGATAGAAAGCCATGAACTTCCCAGTTCATCATTCTTTGTGCTCAATTCTGGTTTCTTTATTGTGTTCAAAAGAGTTCCTTAGTGACATAAAACTATGGAGCTAGTATGTCAGCTCATTTAAGCAATGATTGGTTTATGTATATAAGAGGCTTCAATAATTATATATTTTTATTTCAGTTTCAATAAATGATCAATTGATTAATTTTCTCTGTTTTGGCTTATTGTTCACATTTAATATCAAAAGTGTTTTACTTAAAATTATTCATGCCAATTATAACAGTTAGGTGAATATTACTTTGACTTACATTCCAGTAGTAGTTTTGGTTGAACCCTGAATATGCTAAGACGTCACTTTTCTTTTTTCTTATGAACAGGCTACTGTGTTTACATATATTATTAAAATCTTCTTTGAAAATACGAAGTGTTACATTTCTTATATTTAGTTCTCTGTGCTTCAGAATTCCTGTGATACTTGCACTTAAGTCCTTCTGAGCAGTTGATGTTAATATTTATGTGGTTAATTTCATGAAACATGGTGGTTTTCATTTCTATCATTAATTTATACAGGAGATAGACTGTTTTCCAGGTGTAAGCTCAGTCATATAATTAGAAAATTTATAAGCAGAAGGGAGTTATTTGGTCTAACCCATTTATTCTACAGATAGAGAAATTAGAGTCCAGAAACTCTGTCTTCTTTAAAGTCTTACAGGTATTTAAGAAAAAAGAATAGACTTGAGGTTTCTGTGTTCTGAACCCAGTGATCTTGACACTGTAATGATCTTCATCCATATTATTCACAGAAGTAAATATAATCACATATTAAATAAGAAACACAAATACTAAGGAGATATTATACTGAAAAATGAAATAATATTATCTTAATTATTTTGATCAGATTCAATATATAGCAGCTTGAAGGCTAATAGTTCCAATGATTCTCTGAATAAACCATTTTTCTAATAAGATTACAGGTTTTAGTAATCTAATTATTTTGACTGATGCAAATGTTACCCCGCCAGTCTGAAAAATGTGTTTATTTATATGTCATAAAGAATAATTTATTCCAAAAAGGCTAATTTTCAAAATATATGTATCTTCTGAAACTGTATCTATTTTTTTCCCACGTTTTCTAAATATAGTTTAGAGGGCGTTTGTAGATTTTCATGGTGCTGAAACATTAAGGTATAATGGTCTCATGAAGGAGAATAATGTCATTTAGACATTGTAATTTTGGAGGATCACAATACTTTTTGGAATGTGGTTGTTGCAGCACTGGTCACTTATACTAATTATATAATAACATACTATACTAATGCAATAATATACCATATGAAATTATTAAATGGTAAATTTGTCTTAAATCCTCTAGAATACTGCAAAGAAATAGTTTATATAAGAAAGAGTACCATAGCATATGTGAACACAATGTTTCCTATTTTTTTCTTCTTTTTTATTTTTTTGAAGACAAGTTCTCACTCTGTTGCCCAGACTGGAGTTCAGTGCCATGTTCATAGTTCACTGCAACCTCAAACTCCCAAGCTCAAGTGATCCTCTTGATTCAGCCTCTGAAGTAGCTGTGCCTATAGGTGTGCACCACCACACTGGCTAATTTTTAAAATTTTTTATAGATATGTTGCCCAAGCTGGTCTCAAATTCTTGAGCTCAAGAGATCTTCTCACCTTGGCCTCCCAGAGTGTTGGGATTACAGGCATGAGCCACCATACTCAGCCAATATTTCTTTTCTAAAAGACATTTTCTAACATACTTCTCATTTTAACTAACATAATATTCAAAGTGTAGATCTGAGAAAGAGATAGTGCCTGCAGATCTGGGATCCTACATGCTAATATTATGGGATGCATTCAGATTTGATCAGCAGATATTCCATTTATTCTAGAACACCACCAGCAGAAGAATGTAATTACGTCTATCACTAAAACTTTGTGTCAATACAGACTACTGTATTTGTTATCATAGATGGTCCTTGGATGGCAGCCTTAAGCAATTTTAAACCTAGACAGGTGATGTACTTTTTCTTCTTGGATAATTTTCATTGTTTTATCTAATTTGGTTGTAACTAATGTGTTTAATATGGCTTGCTTGTTTTTTAAAAAGTTGTTCAGTATCCTTAGAACTCAGTGCTGATTTCTTTTTCTAGCAGGCCTTTTATATAGGACATCTCACTTTCTCCTGGCTCTCTACTACTAGCATGAGGTCTCTGAAAAAATCAAGACAGCCAAATAATTTGTTATAGAATAGCCTATGTAGAGGGACAGGGGAGGAGTCATATTCCAAGAGGGAAAGACCTTTGAGCCAGGCTCAATTTGTAGAGGCTGTTGAATGAAAATGAGAGAGAGAGAATGCACACTTTATTGCACTATTAAAGCAAAATTCTGACAATAACTTCTAAAAATGATTCCACTCTTATACACTGAGAATATGACAGACCTTCCAAAAGTATAATTTCTTACATGAACGTCCAGGTATATAAGGAAAAATAACTATTTCATACCAATATCTTCAGCCGCCTTTATTGTTGGTTCACCACATAGATTTTTATCAGAATCGCAGAACATTAATTTTTTTAATTAGCTACCATTACAACTAGCTTGAGAAGAACTTTCTTTTTAATAATTCGACCCAGATGCATTCTAGATACTCCAGTGTTACGAATCGATGGCTTCATGAGGAGCCGCTGTTGACTCATGCTATCTCTGGACACACTGACAGGAAATGTTTTCTTACACCTGTTTTCCTCCTGCTTTTCCTTGGTAGGACTTAGTTCCTTGGCATAGTTCAGTATCAATGGCAGTCATAGAGAAGTGTTACAAAAACCCAGCTTATTCCAACTTGTGAATTATTTGGCACCCAGGAACCAGGTCTTACAATCTTCAACCCACTTTTTCCTAACAGGACCCCTTTTCTGAAATGTTTATTTATATATGATGTAGGCCTGGGGAAAGGACATGGACTTTCAAAGAAAATATTCTGCAATAGATCTCTCAACTCCAGAGAACCTTCTGACTAAATCTGAAAGAATTCCACTGTGCTCTGATAACATCCTTTAATAATGAAGGAAAAGATATTTTTCCCCCAGGAGGATTTTGTAGTGAAAGAGATGGCATAATTTTTTTTAAATGTTGTTTATAATCTAATTTGTTTTTTCATTTGTGGGGTGTGTCTTAAATCCTAAATGGTACATCCTTTTTAAAATACTTCTAGTAATAAAATGTTTCTGAAGTTATGTTGTAAATATCATTGGACTATGTTTAATAATGTTAAGTTGATCCCACTTCCCCTGAAATTATATACATAAATGCTGAAAGTATAAATTTACATATACAACTTCATGGAACATTTTTCTTCCAAGTGTGCATTTGCTAGAATTTGCATTGAAAGGTTTTGGAAGGAACCTGTTGGTATGAATCCTGTGTTAGCAACACTCAGATTTGTTGCATACTGAACAGCATGCTAAATCTCACTTCACAATCTTAGATTTCTCATCTACCATCTTGAGCTGAATTTAAAATGTAACTGCAGTTTATTATGTCACCTGTTCGTCAAACACTGATGCAAAGCTTAGTTTTCAGTGTGAAGAACCCATGACTAGAGAAGGGAAGAAGAAAGGGTCAAGCAGACCTCATTAAAGAGTGTATGGGCAAGAAAACACATCAGATGTCTTGATAGGTTTTTTAAAGTCCTGTTAGACTTGTCATGATTTCCAAAACACTAAATGCCATCTAGTATTTTGGACCCTCCAAAATTACAGTAGAATATTATTATGGGTCATCTTAATTGGAAATATACAGGAAAATCCTGATGACTAATGTAGACTAGTGATAGCTCTCACACATTTATATAACCTATGTTGAAAAGAAAGAAGAAAGGCAGGAAGGAAAGAAGGAAAAAGAGCGGAGAGAGAGGAACAAGAAAACACGTGGATTTGTGGAAATGAAAATTTTTAAATTACTAATTTGCAAGAATGGGTAAGAAAAATACCGAGGATGAACATAAGTGCTTTCAATTCCGTTTGTCTCTTAATCCTTCTCAGTCCGTGGCCAGTTTTGAAACTTGGTGTAACTTCCTTCCTTTATTCCTCCCTCCCTTGCTCCCTCCATCCCTTCTTGCCAGCCTCCTTCCCTTCCTCTCTCCTTGAGTTTCCTTCTTCTTTCTTGTTCCCTCCCTCCCTCCCTCTCTCTTTTTTTCCCTTAGTTTCCCCGGAAGCACATATACCAGCCATTTGAATGCTTTCTGCTCATAGATACTGCCAAGCCCCCTCACCCAGACTGCTGACTAGATTTGGTAGAATGGAATGAGAAACATAGACTTTGTGTCTGTGGCGGCCACCTCTGATGTTGCAGATTTTTGCCGTGATTATGCACTCCAGCCGAGGGACGCTGGAGAGGTTGAAATTTCAACTGTGGGATTTGCCATTTTGGAATTTGCAGTAATGTACTGGATATGCTAACAGCAGCCTGGCTAGCCGCCACTTCACAACGAAGTATTTAAATATACACGTGTAATATGAAGAAAATTGCATTAGATCATAAGGGATGAATTATTTTGTAAATGACTATACCATCAAATACCATACCTGATATCAATCATCTTCATCAGACAGTATCTGTGTATGTAAGTAGATAAACAAAAAAGCAGGAGTTTATTTCTCTCTAATGTATCCTTGACTCTCTAGCGGTGACCTCTGAAATGTCTCTTCTGATCCAGACTTGTTTGAATCATGTGCAACATTTTAGATTTGTCTTTTCTCTGCAAGTTTTTTTTTGTTAAGTACCATAACATATTGAACCAAATAGTTTTGCTTGCTTTCTATTGATGACACATGATTTTGGCCTTTATCTTCAGTGGAAAATCAATGTGTCACATGGCGTTCACTAAGAAAAAGGTATGGGGCCTCTTTGTAATTCTTTGTCAGATGGTTGCTTTATCTTGATTTATGCCTTCAAACTTTTTCCCATTCAGCAGAAAATATTGTGTCGCTATCTGTGAGAGCAAAGCGATCTATACCAATTTATGCTCTAAGTGTAGCCTCCTTCCAGAACTGCTTATGGAACATATCAACTCACTATAGATTAGGGACATAATGGATTCTTCTTTCTTAAAAGTGGCAGATTGACAATTTTAGTTCATATACAAGCTTTTATATTAACATTAAAACAATATTTCTATGTAAAGTAAAATATTGTAGTTGATTATTATTCGAGGGCCTCCCAGAATTTCAAGGTCTGAAAATAAATTCAATGTTCCTGGTGGTAACAAAATTGCTCCTACTTCCTTGTATCAGGACTGCCATTTGGAACTGCTGGGGAAGCTCTTTTCAGAAATTATTTTCAAAACAGCATTGTTGCCTTTTGCCAAACTGAAATCTGGTTGTAAACTTTTGAAAACTAGTTCCTTGGAATGGAATTCAAGTTGTCTTCTAAGCAATTTTTTTTAACTCAAACATACATTCTATCTTGCTTTATTATGTCACTATTTGTGTACGAAACATATTTCTATTTTTACCATTTTCAATTTATTTACATTTACATTTACATTTGTGTGTATATATATACACACATACATACACTTTAAGTTCTGGGATACATATGCAGAACTTGCAGTTTTGTGAAATAGGTATACATGTGCTGTCGTGGTTTGCTGCACCCATCAACCCGTCATCTACATTAAGTATTTCTCCTAATGCTATCCCTCCTCTTTCCTTCCTACCCACTGACAGGCCCCAGTGTGTGATGTTCCCCTCCCTGTGTCTATGTGTTCTCTTTGTTCAACTCCCACTTATGAGTGAGAACATGTGGTGTTTGGTTTTCTGTTCTTGTGATAGTTTGCTGAGAATGATGGTTTCCAGCTTCATCCATGTCTCTGCAAAAGACATTAATCCATCCTTTTTTATAGCTGCATAGTATTCCATGGTGTATATGTGCCACATATTCTTTATCCAGTCTATCATTGATGGGCATTTGGGTTGGTTCCTAGTCTTTGCTATTGTGAATAGTGCTGCAATAAACATATGTGTGAATGTGTCTTTATAGTAGAATGATTTATAATCCTTTGGATGTGTACCTAGTAATGAGACTGTTAGGTCAAATGGTATTTCTAGTTCTGGATCCTTGAGGAATTGCTACACTGTCTTCCACAATGGTTGAACTAATTTACACTCCCACCAACAGCGTAAAAGCATTCCTATTTCTCCACATCCTCTCTAGCACCTGTTGTTTCCTGACTTTTTAATGATTGCCATTCTAACTGGCGCGAGATGGTACCTCATTGGACCAGGGGTGATGAGCTTTTTTTTTTTTTCTTCGAGACAGCCTCACTCTGTCACCCAGGGTGGAGTGCAGTGGCACAATTTCGGCTCACTGCAACCTCCACCTAATGGGTTCAAGCAATTCTCCTGCCTTAGCCTCTTGAGTAGCTGGGATTACAGATATATACCACCACGCCTGGCTAAAGTTTTTTGTGTGTGTTTTTGGTAGAGACAGAGTTTCACCGTAGTGGCCAGGCAAGTCTCAAACTCCCGACCTTGTGATCCACTCGCCTTGGCCTCCCAAAGTGATGGGATTACAGGCGTGAGCCACCACGCCCAGCCTATGATGAGCTTTTTTTCATGTGTTTATTGGCCGCATAAATGTCTTCTTTTGAGAAGTGTCTGTTCATATCCTTTTCCCACTTTTTGATGGGGTTGTTTTTTTCTTGTAAATTTGTTTAAGTTCCTTGTAGATTCTGGATATTAGCCCTTTGTTAAATGGATAGATTGCAAAAATTTTCTCCCACTCTGTAGGTTGTGTGTTCACTCCGATGATAGTGTCTTTTGCTGTGCAGAAGCTATCTTTAGTTTAATTAGATCCCGTTTCTCAATTTTGGCTTTTGTTGCCACTGCTTTTGGTGTTTTAGTCATGAAGTCTTTGCCTATGCCTATGTTCTGAATGGTATTGGCTAGGTTTTCTTCTAGAGTTTTTATGGTTTTAGATCTTATGTTTAAGTCTTTAATCCATCTTGAGTTAATTATTTTATAAGGTGTAAGGAAGGGGTCCAGTTTCAGCTTTCTTCATATGGCTAGCCAGTTTTCCCATCACCATTGATTAAATAGTCAATCTTTCCCCATTGTTTGTTTCCGTCAGGTGTGTCAGAGATATGTTGTATATTTCATGGTACAATGCCTTCTGTCAATGGGGAAAAATAACAAGCATATATGGGATGAATGAAGTCTGCTATGGTTAAGGTTGAGAATATTTACTGATCCTTGAGTTCAGTCTCCAGGAATGTTGGAAATAGAGAATGGAGATAATGGAGATAAAGAAAAGTTCTGAAAATGACACTTCCCATAGTGTCAAAATTGTGATCTATTGGAGAATTCTGTGATACATCAAAATCTCTGTTTATACTGATGTTTGTTATTGTGTATGAGCATATCTTTATCAGGTGTAGGCTATTTCTATACTTTCATGTCTTTAAATCAATGTTTCTATTCACATATGTATATGTGCAAATAGAAGCATGTTAATATTATATATATATTTTTTCTGTCATTACCATGATTGCTATGATTATCATTAGCATGTATTATTAGTGTGACCGAAGTATCATCAGTATCAGTTTCTTTCTAACTGCAGTGCTCCTGTAATGCTTCATTTCTACAGAGCCAACCTACACCCACCGTTTCCCTGACTATAACTTTACCTAAAGTATAAGCCCTTATAAAGCCATGAAAGCCTACCAAGAATTGTCAAAGAAGCTAGGCAGCAGCCAGGCTCTGCCTTAGGAAAAGACTTTACGTTTTATTATCATGTGCAGTACTTAACTACTCGTTTTGACCTCTAAGATTTTGCTCTCCTATATTTCTATCCCCTGGCTTTCTGATATTTCATGTGATTATATTTGAAATTTTAACCTTGCTTTTCTTTTTGGAATCTCTGATATCTCTGCTGCCACAGGTAATGACAGGTTCCTCTCTAACTGTTGGTGTTATCCCTGGTCAGATTATTACTGATGACAGAAGTAGATGTTTTACGTGGATTCTCTCGATATCAGAAACAAATACAGATATCACAACTCAAAAATGACAGACTGATAACCGTTATGAACTTAGATGCAACATTCTTAATACAATATTAGCAAAGTGAGTCTAGGAATATTTAAAAATGATAATGTGTTTTAACCAAGTGGGGCTTATCTCAAGTTGGTTTCAACAACTGAAAATCTACCATGCTGACAGAAAAAAGAAAAATCACGTGACACTCTCAATAGATGCAAAAAAGGAATTTACGAAATGTAACACATTTTTTAAATTAAAAACTCCCAGCAAACTGAGGATAGAAAAGTACATTTTCAAACTGATTATGTGTTTACAGAAAATCTATAGCAAACATCTTACTTAAAATGGTGAAAGCCTTAATACTTTCTACATAAGATTATGAAAAATGCAATGATGTCCTCTCTCCCTAGTTCTTTAAAGTATTGCATTCAATATTAAATAAGTGGAAATATATACCAAGTTCATTGATAAATATTTAATACTTATGAGATGATAATTCTCCTGAAATTGATCTCTAGATTCAGTGGAATTCCCATGAAACCTTATAGGTCCTTTTGGATAAATTACAAAACTGATTCTAAAACAGGGAGAAAGAAAGAAGGGAAGGAAGGAGGAATGGACAGAAAGAAGAAAGAAATAAAGAGAAAAGAAAAGAAAATAAGAAATAAGTGACACCCAAGTTGGGAAGAAAGAAAAATACTATTCTCACATGATGTAAACATATACACAGAAAATCCTTAGGCATCTGCAGAAGTGTGCTAGAGGTATGAAGTGAATTTAACAAAGTTGTAGGATGAAAGATCAATAAATAAAATCAATTGTGTTTCTATACACAATCAACACCAATTAGAAAATAAAATTATGTAAGCAATTTAACTTATAATAGCCTCAAAAATAATAAAATAATTCAGAATAAATTTAATAAAAGGTATGCTGATCCAAAATTTCTAAATCACTAATACGAGAGATTGAATAGGTAGAAATATGTATCAAGTTCATTGGTAAATATACATGTCATACTTATTAGATGATAATTCTTCTGAAACTGATCTCCAGATTTGGCACAATCCCAATCAAACCTATAGGCCTTTTTGGAGAAATTACAAAGCTGATTCTAATTTTTTTTTTTTAAATATGGAAGTCCTAGAATAGCCAGAGCATGTTTTAGAAAGAAGAATAAAGTTGGAAAACTTTCCAAATTTCAAGACATATTGTAAAGCTACACTAACCAGTACAGTAAACTTACTGGCATGAAGAAGACATATATATCAGTGAAACAGAATAAATAATTTAGAAATATATCCAGCCTTACATGGCCAAAGTTGCCAAAATAATTCAATAAGGAAATCAATGTCTTTATAAAGATGGTACTAATAAAATTGGATATTAAATGGAGAATATGAACTTCAGAATTACCTCACACCATATCCTCAAGTTAACTCAACATGTATTTTATACATAATGTAAATATAAAAAGTATAAAGCTTACTGAATAGGAAAAATTTTTAATAATCTTACTATAGCTAAAAATTTTTTAGATAAGAAAAGGATGGATGAAAATGGAAAAAAATAGTAAGTTGGACTTCATGAAATTAAGACTTTTGCAATTTAAAACATAGCATCAAAAAATGAAAAGGCAAACCACAGATTGGGACAGAATAATTTTAAATATGTCTGATAAAGAACTTTCATCTAGAATGTACACATAACTAAAAAACTAAATAACAAAACACAAATAACTCATTTAACATAATATTTTGACCTAAATGGACCAAATATTTGTACAGATATTTTAATTTAAAAAGAGATGATGTCCAATACACAAATGAAAAGATACTTAACATTACCCGTCATCAGGGAAATGCAAGTTAAAACCACATTGAGGTACCACTGTACACCCACTGGAGTGGCTGACACGAGCAGAACTGACCATACCACATGATGTGAAGAATTGCTATTCACACCTGGCTAGTGGGACTTCAAAATGGTACAGACATTTTGGAAAGCAGTTTGGCAGTTTCTTTTAATGTTAAACTTAGTACTGATCATATAACCAAATAATTCCACTGCGACTCAAAATAAATAAAAACATATCCGTACCAAGCCTCATCCTTGAAGTTCATAGCAGATGTGTCCATCAACTTGTAAATGGATAAACCAGTTGTAGATGGAGTACCACTCAACAATAAAAAGGAGCAAACTGATACAACAGCAATATAAATGAATATCAAAAGCATTATGCTCAGTGAAAGAAGCTAGACATGAAAGACACCAATGTATCATTCCACTAATAGGATACTCTAGAAAATGCAAACTGTAGAAACAGAAGCAGATTAGTGGTTGCCTGTGTTCAGGAATGGAGAAAAGATCAAATGCAAAACAGCAAAAGAAAACATTTTGTGATGATGCAGATTTTCTGTATCTTGATCATGATTGTGGTCAAATGATGATATTCATCTGCCATAACCCATTAAATTGCACATTGAAAAGGGTGAATTTTACTGTGTGTACATTATACTTAAATGGAGCTGTAAATATGTTTGGAGCTTATCTGTGAACATTAGTTGCAGAGCAGGAGTTATTTTTATAGAGTGGAAATCTGCTGAGTGCCAACTTGAGAAGGGTTGAGAAAAATTAGAACCTTCTTCCAACACATTTCAGTTAGAACACTCTTAGGATGTCGTTACAGCTGTGCTCTATATTGGAGTCTCTGATGAAATCACATGTCTAACAATCTCAGCATGCCTTTAATCAACAGAATATACACGTGTTTTCTTTTTTTACTATAAAGGATATACCAAACAACTTTTTCAAGACTTTACTTCAAAAAGGCACGTAGTTTTGCAACATTTTTGGTAAGTCTTTAATTATTTCAAAATGAAAAATTGAAAATAAAATGCAATTATTTACTCAGGCCCCCCACAAAAAAGGCCTGTACGGGGAATGCATGTGGTGTGTGTGTGTGTGTGTGTGTGTGTGTGTGTGTGTGTGTGTGTGTGTGTGTGTGTGTAAGTGTGTGATTTGAAGAATTGAAAAAATTTTAGTGGGGTTTTGTAGCATCACTTTGATAGCATCCTGTAATTTTGAATTGTGTTAGAAATAAAAATAAAGTGAATACACTGATAAAAGAATTTGAAAAGAATTTGCATTATTGCCTAAATTATGTGTGGTTTCCACAGTGGCATGAATCGAGCATCTTTAACCTACATAACAATATATCAGAATGTATTAGGTAAAAAATAAGTAAACTAGTATAACAAAGTTAAATATTTCTAAAGGAAAATTATAGCTTTATTTTTTTTCCTGAACTGTTTTGAGGAGATATTTACACCAAAAGATATTATCATTGATCAATGAAACTTTTTCAGAATTTGCTTGTGTCCCACCAATATTTGATTACATAGTGCTTCTGTGAGTTCCATTTCATTAATTTAGCATTCACAGGAGAGAAGGCAATGGCTCTGCAGCCTCTCTTGATGTGGCATGATCCTGGTTCCGCTGGCTGATATCTATTAGAACCATGGCCTTAATCATGCCTTTCATGCTTCTAACTTGATTTGCATTTGTTGTGTAATCCAAATTTATTCTCTCGTTTAGTCGCTTCCACCCATAGAAAAGCAGGTCTTTTTCATTTCTCCTTCACCATTGCCCCCATTTTTTCTTTTTGTCCTCCCATGATGAAAAACAAGACAGAAACAAACTATAACAACAACAGACACCTTTTGTCTGTGGTCACCAATGCATTGTAGCACTAAACTTTGTTCAAAATCTCTAGATCTGACCTCTATATCTGCTGTTCCCAGAGTTTTTCAATGTATTCTCTAGACTGCTGTGACCCATTGACAGAACGTCTAGCTATATTTAATTGAAAGTTACTACTGTCTGATATGGCTTGGCTGTGTCTGCACCGAAATCTCATCTTGCACTGTAGCTCCCATAATTCACATGTTGTGGGAGGGACCCAGTGAGAGGTAAGTGGATCATGGGGGCAGTTTTCCCCACACTGTTCTAGTGGTAGTGAATAAGTCTCATGAGATCTGATGGTTTTATAAGGGGAAACCCCTTTCGCCTTTCACTTGGTTCTCATTTGCTAAATCATGCCTCTCAGCTGATTCTCTCTAGAATTTATTCTCAGGAGATCTAATTAATAACTTGTCAAGCTGATGTCCATCCTTGGGGACAACTCGTATCTGAAGAATGGCCAGTGAAAGGTATTAAAACTCCATACTCCTGCCTCAATTTAGGGCAACTCTGAAGGGTCACCCCAGCTTCTCAGCTCCCCCTTGAGATTAGCTGAGGTATTTGTTGTGACTGCCTCACATCTCAACTCCCTTTATTCAATTCAGATTTTTCGCCACAGTTGTTGGTTCCTAGGATTTTACCCAGTTAAATGTTCTCTACACAAATCTCTATCTCAAATCTGCTTTACAGGGAATGTGGCCTCAGACAGGTTTTCATTAGGTTCTGGACATAACTCTCATTAGTCATTGATATGATTCGGCTGTGTCTCCGGCCGAATCTCACCTTGATTGTAATTATCCCCGCATGTCAAGGATGGAGTCAGGTGGAGATAATTGAATCATAGGGGCGGGTTCCCCCTACTGTTCTCCTGGTAGCGAATAAGTCTCACCAGATCTGATGCTTTTAAAATGGGAGTTTTCCTACACAAGCTTTCTTCTCTGCTACCATTTAAGATGTGCCTTTGCTTCTTTTTTGCCTTCTGCCGTGACTGTGAGGCCTCCCCAGCCATGTGGAATTGTGAGTTCATTAAACCTCTTTCCTTTATAAATTACCCGGTCTTGGGTAGGACTTTATTAGCAGCATGAGAACAAACTAGTACAGTCTGTTCTATAAGCCCAAGTCGGATCACAGAGTCCCGCTTTCTGTTTCTTTTTTTTTCTAGCCCATATTTCTACTAAAACTTGACTCATATAGACTTAAAACAAAATAATTAAGCATGGCTAATATTTATTTAATATTTTATACGTGTCAGGTACTGTATTTTGTAACTTATCTTTTAATAATCTTTCCAAATCTCTAAAAGGAGAATTCTGCTCTTTTATAGAGAAAATAAGGATGGCTCTGAAAATGTTAGTATTAGGGGAAGTAGGGTGAGGGACATAGGGGGCACTTTGTGTTATTTGTGCATTTTACTATCAATCTAAAATCAGGTCAAAATAAAAATTAAAAAAATGAGTAGTAGAAGCAGGTTGTTAAGATTTTCAGTGTGACTCTAGAATTTTTTTGTTTGTTGTTTGTTTTGGAGTGTAGTGGTATTATCTCTGCTCACTGCAACCTCCACTTCCCAGGCTCAAGCAATTCTCCCCCTCAGTCTCCCAAGTAGCTCGGATTATAGGTGCCCCCCCCCCACACCCAGCTAATTTTTGTATTTTTTTTTTTTTTAGTAGAGATGGGGTTTCAGCATGTTGGCCAGGCCAGTCTCCAACTCCTGACTTCAAGTCATCCGCACGCCTCAGCCTCCCGAAGTGCTGGGATTATAGGCATGAGCCACCACTCCTGGCCCAAAGTTCATATTTTAACTACTAACCTAAATTATTTTAAAAACAAAAGCCTCCTTGGACTCAAACCAGGTCAGAGTGACATGATCATGTGCCTGTTTTGTGCAGGGTGAAGTGAGATTATTATCTAGGAAATAGCTGAAATGTCCTGTTGTGGGCATAAATATTTCATATAAATTCTAAGCTTCATATTAGCACTTAGATTATAATTATCTAAAGAATAGAGAACAATTTCATATAATTTTCAGTGTATCAGGCGAATCAAAAGTATACATACAAGCATGCAGATGAATTTCAGTGAATATAGTGGTGACAATGCTCAACAGAATATGTGTCCCCCACCCCATCCCTGCTTCTTGCTCTTTCACTGTCCTAAAGATAGAACAAAATGGTTCAGGCATCCAGCTTGTCCCCCCCACACTTCACACTTTTACTTAATAGCAGCTTATCTTTAACACTTTGTCGTCTTTAAGATGTTGCTAATTCTTTCTGGTAGATCCCAGGACTGAGGATGAGGAAGAATGATTTTATTTAAATAAAGTTGCTTAATTAAAAAACAATTTTTTTTAGTTTTAAAATATTTTCATTATTTTATAAAATTTTTGTGGGTACATAGGAGGTTTATATATTTGTGGGGTACATGAGATGTTTTGATACAGGCATGCAGTGTGAAATAATCACATCATGAGGAATGGGCTTTCCATCCCCTCAAGCATTTATCCTCTGAGTTAAAAACTATTCAATTGGCTGGGCGTGGTGGCTCACGCCTGTAGTCCCAGCTCTTTGGGAGGCCAAGGGGGGCGGATCGCCTGAGGTCAGGAGTTTGAGACCAGCCTGGCCAACATGATGAAACCCCATCTCTACTAAAAATACAGAAATTAGCCAGGTGTGGTGGCGAGTGCCTGTCATCCCAGCTACTCGGGAGGCTGAGACAGAAAAATCATTTGAACCTGGGAGGTGGAGGTTACAGTGAGCCGAGATCATGCCATTGTACTCCAGCCTGAGTGACAAGAGTGAAACTCCATGTCAAAAACAAACAAAAATCAATTACATTCTTTAAGTTATTAAAATTAAACATTGTAAATGATTTTTTTTCCCAAAGCTTTTTCAGAGAAAAAAAAAAGTAGAAACAAAGACACTTTCTACTGATTTCCAACATGGTGACTGTATTTCTAGCATGTGTTAAGGTGAAAAATTGATTTTATGTTTAATACAAAACATAGCATAATGTAATGAAAAGCAAGATTGTAATGATGAAGGAAAATAACATTAGTGCTAATTTTTTTCAATTTGAAGCATTGGATTAAAATGAATTAGGTTATATTCCAACATGTTTATATTGAATTTCTTTTTTCTCCAATTGGTTTCTTTTTATTAATGGGGGAGTGTTGCATTTGTATAAGGTTTCCCTATTATATTCAATTGTTTTGAGATGCTTTTAATATGAAGTTTTTATGTTTTCTTTTTGATGTATACATGTTATGCTTTTATGCTGAATTTGATAATTGGTGCTGTATATGCAAAGCAAATGTAATTTCCCAGCTTTTATTTTTTAAAGCCCTGGGAAGCAACATAATGAAGTACAAATAGTATCAAGACAGGAGTTAGAATACCTGGATTCTAAAATTTAAATTAAATTAGGATCTAGTGACATTATAGGTGTTCCTTGATCTTCTGATGACCTGGTTCCTCAAAAGAAAAATAAAATAATCTATAAATTGTTTCTAATTCTAAAACTCTATCAATCCTATTTTTAAAATTATAATTAGTTGAACTCTATAAGGTCACAAAAATCCCTAAGAAACTAAAATAAAATTTTATCCTATCTTAAAAATACTCTGATCTTTTTTTATATGCTGACATGAATTCTAATTATTTTTGAGCCCCTAAAAAACATTTAAGATCACAGTTTATGTTTTATTATTGACTTTCAGATAATTAACATTTTACTGATAGATATGAACAAATCTACTCTAACAGAGATAGTCATTAGTTTATTTCTCTCTTTTCAGTATCAATAAAAAGTATCGATTTACCAATAACAATGAATTAATTGCCTGAAATAAATGAAACGTAAGCAGCAAAAGTGAACCTTTTAGTATAACTCTTCTTGTAAACATTGACTTAGTTCAAAGGGAGCTTATCTTTAAAAAAAAAAGCGCTAATTCATGTCTATTGGTTTAGATATAATCTTTTGTTCCTTGAAAATAGATCCTACTATACTCCAGACACTATGCCACTTGGTGCAGATATTAACACAAATAGCAGGTGATCATTGTCCTCATGGAGTTTATTTTAAAGAGAACAAAGTGAGACAAAGGCACACAAGCAAAGAACTACAATACAAAGGGGATGGCATCTGACTCAGCATGGAGGTGTCACGGAAGGTGTTGTTTTGCTTAGGTTTTGAAGTGTGGGTAGGAGATGGCCCATGTTGAGAGTGGGAACTGGGAATTAAAAAGATGAGGAGGTCTCTGCAAATCTACATGGATGGGAAGTAGCATGCTGATGTGGGAAACAACTAAAAAGTTCCAGAATGCATGGTTTATAAAGCGTGAGTCAGAGAGGGCTAGACCAGTAGCCAGATCAAGGATATCTCACATGTTATAGTCATGAATTAGTGCATTGACCTGCAGGCCATGGGAGTCACTGAAGGTTTCAGTCAGGTAAGTGAGCTGATCAGAACAGTCCTTTAGATAGGCCGCTCTTTTGGCTGTAAGGGGGACACGTTTGAAGTAGGGCTATAGCTAAAAATATACAGACACTTCCTCTTGTCTACAGCCCTGCTGGCATCTGTTGTATTTTGACTTTTTAATAATAGCCATTCCAACCGGTATGAAATGGTATCTCATTGTGTTTTGATTTGCATTTTTCTGATGATTAGTGATTCTAAGCATTTTTTTTTTCGTGTATTTGTTGGCCATTTGTATATGTTCTTTTGAGAAGTGTTTGTTCATGTCCTTTGCCCATTTTTTAATTGGGTTATTTTTTTTTCTAATTGATTTAAGTTCCCTGTAGTTTCTGGATACTAAAAAACAAACAAAAACCAGAAGTAAATAAATTCTCAGGACACACACACCCAGACCCACACCCACAGAGAGAGAGAGAGAGAGAGCGCCTCGGTAACAGGCCACCAACCACCAGGGTCTAAACTGGGAACACTTTCTAGTACAGAATGAATGGAAGGGATTCATGAAATATCTAGAAAGTAACGTTAATGAGATTTACATGTATGGAGTGAATGAGGAGAAACGGATCATTCAGGATTCTGGTGGGAATAACAGGGGGAGCCATTAGTTGAAATTTTGAAGTGGGAGAAGGAGAGGGAGTTTTAGGGAGAAAGATGAGTTTTTTTTAGGTATTTCAAACCCTTGAAGCTTCTATGGGACATCGAAGTGGAAATAACAGTCTGTGGGTTGGGACAATAAAGAAAGAAATTGGTTGAAGACTAGGGGAAGAGTATAGAGCAAAGAAATATTTAAGATAATAAACATAGAGAGATAGCTGAAAATGTGGGACTGGATTACAAAGGAAGAATGATTTAGTTATGAAGCCCAAGGGCTGACAGGAATGGGTGACTACTCGAGGAGTTCATATGCATCTGTTATTGTATGAATAAAAAAAATTATCTGTTCCTTCCTAAAGATATCTTCAACCTGTTTTTGGATACATATGGGCACTGCTTTTCATTCTCTTAGCCCCATTTCTTATTTTAGCCTCTGCTGTAGCAATCAGTTCTGCACAGGCTTTGACCCAGGCTTTGACTAGTTGGTGCAGGTGTGATATGACACTTACCTGGAATGGCCCACAGTTTGTGGCTGCTCTCACTTAAGCAGGTGGGATGCTCATGTAGGTGTAACCTAGAAGCTTGGTAGAGTTTATGCCCATGGGGCAACCTGTGACCACTCAAAAATAAAGCCCTTTCCTCCTCCCAGATTGAGGAGTCTTGCATTATGTAATAAAACTCCTTAGAAGGCCTATTAGGTTCCAATACAGCATTAGGCAACTTGATAAGGTATCCCATCATCAGCCTTCCTTTCTTCCCTCATTCCTCTGCCTCTCACTCTTTCTTCCTAAGTTAACTTCTTAGATAAAATGCCAACTTTCTATATTTTGTTTCACATCAGGGAAAATAATTGTATATCCCATTTCAAAAGCACATAAAAAGGTTACTGTATAGAAAATTTGTCTTTAATAGATTAAGGTGTAATTTTCCAAATACTTTAAAATTTTATTTCAGATACGTTTTTCATTTTTATAAGCTTCATCTAAAAGCAGAGTTCACCTAAGAATATACCTAAGAGCATATTACATAGAATATATTTTATATTTCAGTAGTTTAGCTAGGATTCTTTCAAAATTGAGAGGATCTACAAATATTTCTAACACATTAGTTTTCAGTCTTAAGGCTGAGTCAAGAACAAAGCTCCTAAACTTTGCGTTGGTGATTGAGAACATTTTAAAATTGTTATTTAATTCATTAATTTATTTTTAAAAAATTTTCACACTGTAATCATATAGATTTATAGGATACAATTTGATGTTTCAATGAATATGTATGTTGTCTAATGATCCAATAAGGATAGTTAGTGTATTAATTACCTCATGCATTTGTCATTTCTTTTTAATAAGAAATTTCAAAATCCTTTCTTCTAGATACTTTGTAATATACAATACTTTACTTTTAACTATAGTCACCCTGCTTTGCAAAGAACACTTCAACTTATTCTTCCTATATAATTGTGATTTCATAACTGTTAACCAATCTATCTCCATTTTGCCCTCCCCACTTCTTCCTCGCTGTTTGGTAACCACTATTCTACTCTACTTCTCTATTAACATTTTTTTTTAAGATTCCACATATGAGAGAGATCATGCGGTATTTGCTTTCTGTGTCTGGCTTATTTCACCTAACATTGTATCCTACAGGGTCATCCATGTTGTTGCAACTGGCAGAATTTCATTCTTTTTTTATTGCTGAATAGTATTTCATTGTGTGTGTGTCCATATATATATATATTATATATAATAATATGTATAATTATAATTACAAATAAAATTATATATAATTATAATTAATTTTATGTATAATTATAATTACACATAAAATTATATATAATTATAATTATAATTATATATAATTATATATATAATAATAATATATATTATATGTAATATAAAATATACATAACGTATATTATATATAATATACATAACGTATATTATATATAGTACATAATATATATTATATATGTTATACATGATATATATCATGTATATTATACATAATATACATGATATATATCATGTATAACATACATAATATATATTATGTATAATATACATAATATGTATTATATATATATAATTCACTTCTTTGTTTTTAGACACATAGGTTGATTCCATATCTGATTATTAGAAATAGTGCTACAGTAAACATAAGAGTGCGGATATTTTTCAAACACAATGATTTCATTTCCTATGGATATATACCCAGTAGTGGGATTGCTGGGTTATGTGATCGAATAATTGTTTTTTTGTTTTTTTTTTATTTTTTAGCGAACTTCCATAAAGTTTTGCTTAATGGTTGTACTAGTTTACAACTCCATCAACAGTGTGTAAGTGTTCCCTTTTCTCCACTTCCTTGCCAACTCTTGTTATCTTTTACCTTTTTGGTAATAGCCATTCTAATGGGTGAACTGGTATCTCATTGTGGTTTTGATTTGCATTTCCCTGATGGTTAGTGATGTTGAACATGATTTTATTATATATTCGTCTTGACCATTTCTATATTTTCTCTTGTGGCATGTCTTTTAGTTTATTTTGTCCTTTTTTTTTTTTTTGAGAAGGAGTTTTGCTCTGTTGCCCAAGCTGGAGTACAGTGGTGCAATCGGGGCTCACGGCAACCTCCATCTCCCTCTTTCAAGAAATTCCCCTGCCTCAGCCTGCTGAGTAGCTGGGGTTACAGGCACACGCCATCATGTTTGGCTAAATTTTTGTATTTTCAGTAGAGAAATGATTTCACCATATTGGTCAGGCTGGTCTCAAACTCCTGACCTCAGGCAATCCACCTGCCTCAGCCTCCCAGTTTTGCCCATTTTTAAATAAGTTTTTTATGTTTTTGCTGTTGAGTTGTTTAAGTTTCTTATATAATCTGGGCATTAACTCCTTAGCAGATGTATAGTTTGCAAATATTGTATCCCATTCTGTAAGTTGTTTTTTCACTCTGTTAAGTTTCCTTTGCTGTGCAAAAGCATTTTAGTTTGATGAAACCCCATTTATCTATTTTTGCTTTTGTTGCCTGTGCTTTTGACGTCTCATTTAAAAAATCCTTGTACAACCCAAAGTTATAGAGAATTTCCCACATGTTATCTTCTAGTAGTTTTTCATAGTTTTCAATCTTACCTTTAGGTCTTTAATAGCATTTGAGTTGATTTTTGTATAAGGTAAAAGATAGGGGTCTGATTTCATTATCCCACATATAGATATCCAATCTTCTCAGTACCATTTAATGAAGACACTGTCTTTACCCCTGTGTGTGCTCTTGACTCCTTTTTTGAAAATCAGTTGACTTTAGGTATGAGAATTTATTTCTGAGCTGTATATTCTCTTCCATTGGTCTATGTGTTTGCTTTATGGCAGTGCCATGCTGTTTTGCTTACTATGGCTTTGTAGTATATTTTGAAGTCAGGTAGTGTGGTGCCTCCAGCTTTGTTATTTTTGCACAGGATTGCTTTGGTTATTTGGGGTCTTTTCTGGTTTCATACAAATTTTAGGGTATTTTTTTCTATTTCTGTGAAGAATTTCATTGTTATTTTGATAGGGATTGCATTGAATCTGTAGGACATTTTGTTAGTATGGTCATTTCAATAGTATCAATTCTTCCATTCCATGAGTATATAGTGTCCATTTTTTGTGTATTGTAAATTTTTCCATCAGTGTGTTATAGTTTTCATTGAAGAGATCTTTCACGACCTTGATTAAATTTATCTGCAGATTTCTTGGTAGCTATTGTAAATGGAATTCCTTTCTTGATGACTTTTTCAGATAGTTCACTATTAGTGTATAGAAACACCACTGAATTTTCTGTGTTGATTTTGTATACTACAACTTTACTGAATTTATTTATGATTTCTAGTAGTTTTTGGTCAAGTCTTTAGGGTTCTCACTCTATATAAGTATATATAGAAAGAACCCTAAAGAGAGAGAGATCATATATATCTATATGATCATATATATAGATGTATACATATGTATGTGAGATCACATTTTCTACAAACAGAAACAATCTGACTTCCTTCTTTCCAGTTTGGATCCCTCTTATTTATTTCTTTTGTCTAATTGCTCTGGCTCTGACCTCCAGTACTATGCTAAATAGAAGTGGTAGAAGTTGACATCCTTGTCTTCCTCCATATCATAGAGGAAAAGCATTTAACTATTCACCATAAATAAGATGTTAGCTGTGGGTTTGTCACATATGGCCTTTACTGCGTTGAGGTACACTCCTATACCTACTTTCTTGACAGTTTTTATCATAAACGAATGTTGACTTTTGTCAAGTGTTCTTTTTGCATCTGTTGAAATGATCACATGGGTTTTGTTTTTCTTTCTATTGTGGTGGTGTATCATATTTACTGATTTGTGCATGTTAAGCCATCCTTTCATCCCTGGGATGAATCCCACTTGATTATAGTGAATACTCTTTTTAGTGTGCTGTCGAAGTCAGTTCACTTGTATCTTGTTGAGAATTTTTGTATCTATGTTCTTCAGGAATATTGGCCTGTTATTTTCATTTTGTGCGTGTCTTTGTCTGGTTTTAGAATCAGGATATTGTGAGCCTCATAAGATGAGTATGGAAGTATTCCTTCCTCATTCCTTTTGTGGAAAAGTTTGTGGAGAATTGGTAGTTATTCTTTAACTGTTTGGTAGAATTCAGCAGTGAAGACATCAGGTCCTGGGTGTTGGTTGTTGTTGTTGTTGTTTTGATGGAAGATGTTTTATTATTGATTCAATTTCCAAACTCATTATTGATGTGTTCAGATGTTATATTTCCTCACAATTTAATCTGGGTAGTTGTATCTGTGCAGAAATTTATTCATTTTATTCTACATTATCAAATTTGTTGGCATATAGTTATGAGTAATGTCTTACAATCCCTTATATTTCTGTGGTGTATCAGTTGTAATGTCTCCTTTTTCATCTTTTATTTATTTGAATTTTCTCTCCTTTTGTCTTAGTTTAGCTAAAGGTTTGTCAGTTTTACCTTTACACTTTGTCTTATTTATCTTTTGAAATATTTTTTAGTGTCTGTTTCCTTTATATCTGCTGTGAGCTTTATTATTTCCTTCCTTCTACCAATTTTGGGTTTAGTTTGTTTTTGATGTTCTAGTTACTTGAAGTGTATAATTTTGCTTTGTGATTTGAAAATCTTTCTTCATTTTTGGTGTAGGCTTTTATTGCTATAAATTTCCCTCTTAGAACTGCTTTTGCTACGTTCCATAGGTTTGGGTATGTTGGATTTTCATTCTTACTTGTCTCAGTGACTTTTGAAATTTTCCTATTAATGTCTTAATGAGACCTATTGATTTCTTGGGTGCATGCTATTTAATTTCCATGTTTTTATAAAATTTCCAAGGGCTTTCCTGTTGTTGATTTCTGGCTTTATATCCCTGTAATCAGAAAAGATACTTCATATGATATCTGTCTTCTTAAGTTTGTTAAGACTTATTATGTGTCATAATGTATGATTGGTCCTAGAGAATGTTTGGTGTACAGTTGAGAATAATTTGTATTCTGCAGCTGCTGGATGATGTATTAGTCTGTTTTCATACTGCTGATAAAGACATACCCGAGACTGGGTAATTTACAGAGAAAAAGAGGTTTAGTGGACTCATAGTTCCACGTGGCTGGGGAGGTCTCCCAATCATGATGGAAGGCGAAAGGCACATCTTACATGGTAGCAAACAAAATAGAATTGAGAACCAAGTGAAAGGGTTCCCCCTTATAAAACCATCAGATCTTGTTAGACGTATTCACTACCACAAGAACAGTATGGGGGAAACCGCCCCCATGATTCAATTATCTCCCACTGGTTCCCTCCCACAACATGTATGAATTATGGGAGCTATAATCAAGATGAGATTTCGGTGGGGATATACAGCCAAACCATATCAGGTGAGATCTTCTTTACCTGCTAGGTCCATTTGGTCTATGGTATAGTTTGAGTCTGTCATTTTTTGGTTGATTTTCTCTTCATATAATCTGTCCATTTTTAAAGTGGAGTGTTGAAATTTCCTACTAATATTGTATTGCAGTCTATCTCTACCTTTAAATCTAATATTTGCTTTACATATCTGGTTGTTCTGGTGTTGGGTACATATATAGTTACACCTAAGTAACATATATGTTACGTCCTCTTATTGAATTGGACCTTTTATCATTTCTTTATACAGTGACATTCTTTTTTTATATAGTTCTTTTATTTCAAGCCTTTTAAAATATGACATGACTGTGGCTACTCCTGCTTGCTTTTCATTTGTTTGCATAAAATATATTTTTCCATCTCTTCACTTTCAGTCTATTTGTCTTTAATAGTGAGGTAAGTATCATGTAGGCAGCACATAGGTGGGTTTTGCTATCTGAATCCATTCATCCACTTTATATCTTTTAAGTAGAGTTTAATCCACTTCTATTGAAGTTTATTATTGATAAATTAGGACTTCCTTCTACCATTTCATTAGTTGTTTTTTAGATTACTTGTTCACTTCTTCCTTTCTTATTGTTCATCTCTCTAGTTTGGTGGTTTTCTGTGGTGCTAAGCTTTGTTTCTTTTCCCTTTTTTGGTGTGTGTGTGTGTATCTGCTGTAATTTATTTCTTTCTGGTAAGTGAATCTAACATACAGAGTCCTGTATTTGTAACAGACTATTTTACACTGATAACAACTTAACATCTGTCACATAAAAATACTCTTGACTTCTCCCCCTCACACACACAATTTATACTTTTGTTACGTTACATTGCATCTTTATGAATGGTAGACTCAATGGAACATAGGATCTATGTCACAACTAAATCAATTATTTAATGGCAGCATTAAAGCAGGCCAAAGAATGTGAAAAACTGGTGTGGGTGTATTTAACTTTTTAAAAACTATGTTTCATAATGTTTTCATTAAAAAGTCTTTATCAGTTTGCTAATGCCTAATTTTTACAACCAGCCACCATAGATTTTACAGGATAAATATATTATTTCAGTGGTAATTGAAGCAGAATTTTTGTTGCTCTTCTTACCCTTAGAGATTGTGTATTATCCTCAGACGTAATTCTTTGATTTTTTTTCTTTTCATGTTGTTACACATAGTTACCAACAATCAACGTGAGAATAACCTTTGAATATTTTCAAGCATTAAGATTTGTTTATACAGCTGCACAATTAGACAACCAACACTCTTGGGTCTTTACCTCTCAGCATTCACCTGATTATTAACTTAAAGGTATGATGGGAAAAGTATCAATTTTTCTTGGTCACCTAGATTTAGAAATATGTAATAACTATAAGCTTGGGTCTGCTTCTTCAGAAGCCTAGGAAGTGGAGTGATGGTTCTCTGAAGAGGCTGGAAACAAAGTATGTGTTTCCAGAAGGCTTAATAGAATATGTTGAGACATAGGCCATTAACACAAAAGTGAAAGAAATGCAAAAAATGTATGAAAGTAAGGATTTGAGAAGGGAAATTTTATTTTTAAGTCTAAGATTCCTATGAATTATATGAAAGTAAATGTCCTATCCCTAAAATTAGCCAAAGGAAGCACTTCACTTATCAATGTGATGTGACTTTTCATACTCTTATCTAAAGATATCCTAAACTAAGATCCAGTTTTCTAAGAAAAGACCTTTTACTCATGCTTTAAAGCATGTTAGATGATTCCTACCACATCACATCATGTTGTTTACATGTATGATTTAAACTGCATTTATTCTTCAACTCACTGGTTCCTTAGGCTTCTTATCTTTCCTTGCACGCTTAGATAATTTTATGTAAAATTGATTTTTAGAAGTTTAGTTGCTGGGCGCAATGGCTGTCACCTGTAAACCCAGTACTTTGGGAATTCAAGGCAGGTGGATTTCTTGAGTCTTGGAGTTTGAGGCCTGCCTGGGAAAGATGACAAACCCCATTTGTACAAAAATAAAAATATTACCTGGATATGGTGGCACATGCCTGTGGTCCCAGCTACCCCAAGTCTGAGGTGGGTGGATGGCTTGAGTCCGAGAGGCAGAGGTGTGAGCCAAGATCATGCCCTGCTCTTCACCCTGGGCAACGAAGCCAGACACTGTTTCAAAAAAAAAAAATCTAGTGAGATTAGATTTCTATTTCTATGTGATTAAAAATTAGGAGAACTTCAAGGCTAATGAATATTAAAAAATGGCCATTGCTACTTGCATGTTCTATTAAGCCAGCATACACAGCAACGTGCTACCTAAAAACCAAGCTATTTAATATGTAGCTTAGATTTCAGATTTGATTGTCTTTGAGGTTTGATTATTGCAGAGATCAATTGCCAGACCAAATATAGACTAATTATGTACTTGGTCTTTTTTCATATGAAACTTCCCAGCCTCGGGTATAAATTAAGAGCAAATACGGATGTTTATACCGATAGCGGTGTAGATATTTCAATGTTTATACAGTTAGCGGTGTAGATATTTCCATGTCTATACAGATAGCGGTGAGGACAATTCCATGTTTATACAGATAGCGGTGTAGATATTTCCATGTTCGTACGGATGGCAGTGTAGATATATCCATGCTCATACAGGTGGCGGTGTAGATATT
Source organism: Gorilla gorilla gorilla (assembly GCF_029281585.2). Lineage (NCBI taxonomy): Eukaryota > Metazoa > Chordata > Mammalia > Primates > Hominidae > Gorilla > Gorilla gorilla. The sequence continues at coordinate 131,291,335 of NC_073238.2, forward strand.
TCCCTGTTTATACAGATAGCAGTGTAGTTATTTCCATGTTTATAGAGATAGCAGTGTAGATATTTCCATTGATATAGAGATAGCTGTGTAGATATTTGCATATTCATTCAGATAGCGGTGTAGATATTTCCATGTTCATACAGATAGCGGTGTAGATATTTCCATGTTCATACAGATAGCGGTGTAGATATTTCCATGTTCATACAGATAGCGGTGTAGATATTTCCATGTTCATACAGATAGCGGTGTAGATATTTCCATGTTCATACAGTTAGCGGTGTAGATATTTCCATGTTCATACAGATGGCGGTGTAGATATTTACATGTTCATACAGATGGCGGTGTAGATATTTCAATGTTCATACAGATGGCGGTGTAGATATTTCCATGTTCATACAGATGGCGGTGTAGATATTTCCATGTTCATACAGATGGCGGTGTAGATATTTCCATGTTCATACAGTTAGCGGTGTAGATATTTCCAAGTTCATACAGATGGCGGTGTAGATATTTACATGTTCATACACATGGCGGAGTAGATATTTCCATGTTCGTACGGATGGCAGTGTAGATATTTCCATGTTCACACAGGTGGCGGTGTAGATATTTCCATATTTATACAGATAGCAGTGTAGTTATTTCCATGTTTATAGAGATAGCTGGGTAGATATTTCCATTGATATACAGATAGCTGTGTAGATATTTGCAGGTTCATACAGATAGCGGTGTAGATATTTCCATGTTCGTACAGATAGCGGTGTAGATATTTCCATGTTCGTACAGATAGCAGTGTAGATATTTCCATGTTCATACAGATATCGGTGTATATATTTCCATATTCATACAGATAGCGGTGTAGATATTTCCATGTTCAGTTAGTAGTGAAGATATTTCCATGTTCATACAGATGGCGGTGTAGATATTTACATGTTCATACAGATGGCGGTATAGATATTTCCATGTTCGTACAGATGGCGGTGTAGATATTTCCATGTTCATAGAGAGGGCAGTGTAGATATTTCCATGTTTATGCAGATAGCGGTATAGATGTTTCCATGTTTATACAGATGGTGGTGTAGATATTTCCATGTTTATAGAGATGGCGGTCTAGATATTTCCATGTTTTCAGAGATAGTCGTGTAGTTATTTCCAAGTTTATAGAGACAGCGTTGTAGATATTTCCATGTTTATACAGATAGCGGTGAAGATATTTCCATCTTTATACAGATAGCGGTGTACATATTTAAATGTTTATACTGATAGTGGTGTAGATATTTCCATGTTTACAAATGGCGGTGTAGATATTTGCATCTTAATACAGATGGCCGTGTAGATATTTCCAAGTTCATACAGATGGTGGTGTAGATATTTCCATGTTCATACAGATGGCGGTGTAGATATTTCCATGTTCATACAAATGGCGGTGTAGATATTTCCATGTTCATAGAGATGGCGGTGTAGATATTTCCATGTTTATACAAATGACGGTGTAGATATTTCCATGTTCATAGAGATGGCGGTGTAGATCTTTCCATGTTTATACAGATAGCAGTGTAGTTATTTCAATGTTTATAGAGATAGCAGTGTGGATATTTCCATTGATATACAGATAGCTGTGTAGATATTTGCATGTTCATACACATAGCGGTGTAGATATTTCCATGTTCATACAGATAGCAGTGTAGATATTTCCATGTACGTACAGAGAGCGGTGTAGATATTTCCATGTTCATACAGATAGCGGTGTAGATATTTCCATGTTCATACAGATAGCGGTGTAGGTATTTCCCTGTTCATACAGATGGCGGTGTAGATATTTCCATGTTCGTACGGATGGCAGTGTAGATATTTCCATGTTCGTATGGATGGCAGTGTAGATATTTCCATGTTCATACATGTGGCGGTGTAGATATTTCCATGTTTATACAGATAGCAGTGTAGTTATTTCCATGTTTATAGAGATAGCAGTGTAGATATTTCCATTGATATACAGATAGCTGTGTAGATATTTGCATGTTCATACAGATAGCGGTGTAGATATTTCCATGTTCATACAGATGGCGGTGTAGATATTTACATGTTCGTACAGATGGCGGTGTAAATATTTCCATGTTCATACAGATGGCAGTGTAGATATTTCCATGTTCATAGAGATGGCGGTGTAGATATTTCCATGTTTATGCAGATAGCGGTATAAATATTTCCATGTTTATACAGATAGTGTTGTAGATATTTCCATGATTATAGAGATGGCAGTCTAGATATTTCCATCTTTATAGCGACAGTGGTGTAGTTATTTCCAAGTTTATAGAGACAGCGTTGTAGATATTTCGATGTTTATACAGATAGCGGTTAAGATATTTCCATGTTTATACAGATAGCGGTGTAGATATTTCCATGTTTATACAGATAGCAGTGTAGATATTTCCATGTTTATAGTGATAGTGGTGTAGATAATTTCAATTTTATACCGAGAGCAGTGTAGATATTTCCAAGTTCATACAGATAGCGGTGTAGATATTTCCACGTTTATAGAGATGGCGGTGTAGATATGTCCATGTTCATACTGATGGCGGTGTAGATATTTCCATGTTCATACAAATGGCGGTGTAGATATTTCCATGTTCATAGAGAAGGCGGTGTAGATATTTCCATGTTCAAACAAATGGCGGTGTAGATATTTCCATGTTCATAGAGATGGCGGTGTAGATATTTCCATGTTTATACAGATAGCAGTGTAGTTATTTCCATGTTTATAGAGATAGCAGTGTATATATTTTCATTGATATACAGATAGCTGTGTAGATATTTGCATGTTCATACAGATGGCTGTGTAGATATTTCCATGTTCATACACATAGCGGAGTAGATATTTCCATGTTCATACAGATAGCGGTGTAGATATTTCCATGTTCATACAGATAGCGGCGTAGATATTTCTTTCTTCATACAGATAGCGGTGTAGGTATTTCCATGTTCAGACTGTTAGCGTTGTAGATATTTCCATGTTCATACAGATGGCGGTGTAGATATTTACATGTTAATACAGATGGCGGTGTAGATATTTCCATGTTCGTACGGATGGCAGTGTAGATATTTCCATGTTCATACAGGTGGCGGTGTATATTTTTCCATGTTTATACAGATAGAAGTGTAGTTATTTCCATGTTTATAGAGATAACAGTGTAGATATTTCCATTGATATACAGATAGCTGTGTAGATATTTCCATGTTCATACAGATAGCGGTGTAGATATTTCCATGTTCATACAGATAACGATGTAGATATTTCCACGTTCATACAGATAGCGGTGTAGATATTTCCATGTTCATACAGTTAGGGGTGTAGATATTTCCATGTTCATACAAATGGCGGTGTAGATATTTCCATGTTTATACAGATAGCAGTGTAGATATTTCCATGTTTATAGAGATAGCAGTGTAGATATTTCCATTGATATACAGTTAGCTGTGTAGATATTTGCATATTCATACACATAGCGGTGTAGATATTTCCATGTTCATACAGATAGCAGTGTAGATATTTCCATGTTCGTACAGATGGCGGTGTAGATATTTCCATGTTTATAGAGATGGCGGTGTATTTTCATGTTTACACAGATGGAGGTGTAGATATTTCCATGTTTACAAAGATAGCGGTGTAGACATTTCCATGTTTACACAGATAGCGGTGTGGATATTTCCATGTTTATGCAGATAGCGGTGTAGATATTTCCATGTTTATACAGATAGCGGTGCGGTTATTTCCATGTTTATAAAGATAGTGTTGGAGATATTTCCATGTTTATACAGATAGCGGTGTAGATATTTCCATCTTATTACAGATGGCGGTGTAGATATGTCCATGTTCCTACAGATGGCGGTGTATATATTTCCATGTTCATACAGATGGCGGTGTAGATATTTCGAAGTTTATAGAGATAGCGCTGTAGTTATTTCCATATTTATAGAGAAATCTGTGTAGATATTTCCATGTATATGCAGATAGCTGTGTAGATATTTCCATGTTCATACAGATAGCGGAGTAGATATTTCCATGTTCATAGAGATAACGGTGTAGATATTTAAATTTTCATACAGATAGCGGTACAGATATTTCCATGTTCATACAGTAAGCGGTGTAGATATTTCCATGTTCATACAGATGGCAGTGTAGATATTTACATGTTCATACAGATGGCGGTGTAGATATTTCCATGTTCGTACGGATGGCAGTGTAGATATTTCCATGTTCATACAGGTGGCGGTGTAGATATTTCCATGTTTATACAGATAGCAGTGTAGTTATTTCCATGTTTACAGAGATAGAAGTGAAGATATTTCCATTGATATACAGATAGCTCTGTAGATATTTGCATGTTCATACAGATAGCGGTGTAGATATTTGTATGTTCATACAGATAGCGGTGTAGATATTTCCATGTTCGTACAGAGAGCGGTGTAGATATTTCCATGTTCATACAGAAAGCGGAGTAGATATTTCCATTTTCCTACAGATAGCGGTGTACGTATTTCCATGTTCATACAGTTAGCGGTGTAGATATTTCCATGTTCATACAGATGGCGGTTTAGCTATTTACATGTTCATACAGATGGCAGTGTAAATACTTCCAAGTTCTTACAGATGGCGGTGTAGATATTTCCATGTTCATAGAGATGGCGGTGTAGATATTTCCATGTTTATGCAGATAGTGGTATAGATATTTCCATGTTTATACAGATGGTGGTGTAGATATTTCCATGTTTATAGAGATTGCGGTCTAGTTATTTCCATGTTTATAGAGATAGTGGTGTAGTTATTTCAAAGTTTATAGAGACAGCATTGTAGATATTTCCATGTTTATACAGATAGCGGTGAAGTTATTTCCATGTATATACAGATAGCAGTGTAGATATTTCCATGTTTATACAGATAGCGGTGTAGATATTTCCATGTTTATAGAGATAGTGGTGTAGATAATTCCAATTTTATACAGATAGCACAGTAGATATTTCCAAGTTCGTACAGATAGCAGTGTAGATATTTCCACGTTTATAGAGATGGCTGTGTAGATATTTCCATGTTCATACAGATGGCGGTGTAGCTATTTCCATGTTTATAGAGATGACGGTGTAGATATTTTCAGGTTTACACAGATGGCAGTGTAGATATTTCCATGTTTACACAGATAGCGGTGTAGACATTTCCATGTTTACACAGATAGCGGTGTGGATATTTCCATGTTTATGCAGATAGCAGTGTAGATATTTCCATGTTCATACAGATAGCGGTGTAGATATTTCCATGTTCATATAGATAGCGGTGTAGATATTTCCATGTTCATACAGATAGCGGTGTAGATATTTCCATGTTCATACCAATAGCGGTGTAGACATTTCCATGTTCATACATTTAGCGGTGTAGATATCTCCATGTTCATACAGATGGCGGTGAAGATATTTACATGTTCATACAGATGGCGGTGTAGATATTTCCATGTTTGTATGGATGGCAGTGTAGATATTTCCATGTTCATACAGGTGGCGGTGTAGATATTTCCATGTTTATACAGATAGCACTGTAGTTATTTCCATGTTAATAGAGATAGCGGTGTAGATATTTCCATTGATATACAGATAGCTGGCTAGATATTTGCATGTTCATACAGATAGCGGTGTAGATATTTCCATGTTCGTACAGTTAGCGGTGTAGCTATTTCCATGTTCATACAGATAGCAGTGTAGATATTTCTATGTACATACAGATAACAGTGTAGATATTTCCATGTTCATACAGACAGCGGTGTAGATATTTCCATGTTCATACAGATAGCGGTGTAGATATTTCCATGTTCATACAGATGGCGATGTAGATATTTACATGTTCATACAGATGGCGGTATAGATATTTCCATGTTCGTACAGATGGCGGTGTAGATATTTCCATGTTCATAGAGATGGCGGTGTAGGTATTTCCATGTTTATGCAGATCGAGGTATAGATATTTCCATGTTTATACAGATGGTGGTGTAGGTATTTCCATGTTTATAGGGATGGCGGTCTAGATATTTCCATTTTTACAGAGATAGTGGTGTAGTTATTTCCAAGTTTAAAGAGACAGCGTTGTAGATATTTCCATGTTTATACAGATAGCGGTGAAGATATTTCCATGTTTATACAGATAGCGGTGTAGATGTTTCCATGTTTATACAGATAGCAGTGTAGATATTTCCATGTTTATAGAGATAATGGTGTAGATAATTTCAATTTTATACAGAGAACAGTGTAGATATTTCCAAGTTCATACAGATAGCGGTGTAGATATTTCCACGTTTATAGAGATGGCGGTGTAGATATTTCCATGTTCATACAGATGGCGGTGTAGATATTTCCATGTTTATAGGGATGGCGGTGCAGATATTTTCATGTTTACACAGGTGGCGGTGTAGATATTTCCCTGTTTGCACAGATGGCGGTGTAGACATTTCCATGTTTACACAGATAGCGGTGTGGATATTTCCATGTTTATGCAGATAGCAGTGAAGATATTTCCATGTTTATACAGATAGCGGTGCGGATATTTCCATGTTTATACAGATATTTGGGCAGATATTTCCATGGTTATACAGATAGCGGTGTAGATATTTCCATCTTAATACAGATGGCGGTGTAGATATGTCCTTGTTTGTACAGATGGCGGTGTAGATATTTCCATGTTCATACAGATGGCGGTGTAGATATTTTGAAGTTTATAGAGATAGCGCTTTAGTTATTTCCATATTTATAGAGAAATCTGTGTAGATATTTCCATGTATATTCAGATAGCTGTGTAGATATTTCCATGTTCATGCAGATAGCGGTGTAGATATTTCCATGTTCATCCAGATGCCTGTGTACATATATCCATGTTCATACAGATGGCGGTGAAGATATTTCCATGTTCATACAGATGGTGGTGTATATATTTCCATGTTCATACAAATGGCGGTGTAGATATCTCCATGTTCATAGAGATGGCGGTGTAGATATTTCCATGTTAATGCAAATGGCGGTGTAGATATTTCTATGTTCATAGAGATGGCGGTGTAGATATTTCCATATTTATAGAGATAGCAGTGTAGTTATTTCCATGTTTATAGAGATAGCAGTGTAGATATTTCCATTGATATACAGATAGCTGTGTAGGTATTTGCATGTTCATAGAGATAGCGGTGTAGATATTTGCATGTTCATAGAGATAGCGGTGTAGATATTTCCATGTTCATACAGATAGCGGTGAAGATATTTCCATGTTCATACAGATAGCGGTGTAGACATTTCCATGTTCATACAGATAGCGGTGTAGATATTTACAAGTTCATACATTTAGCGGTGTAGATGTTCCCATGTTCATACAGATGGCGGTGTAGATATTTACATGTTCATACAGATGGCGTTGTAGATATTTCCATGTTCATACAGATGACGGTGTAGATATTTCCATGTTCATACAGATAGCTGTGTAGATATTTCCATATTCATGCAGATAGCGGTGTAGATATTTCCATGTTCATACCAATAGCGGTGTAGACATTTCCATGTTCATACATTTAGCGGTGTAGATATTTCCATGTTCATACAGATGGCAGTGAAGATATATATATGTTCATACAGATGGCGGTGTAGACATTTCCATGTTTGCACGGATGGCAGTGTAGATATTTCCATGTTCATACAGATGCCGGTGAAGATATTTCCATGTTCATACAGATGGCGGTGTAGATATTTCCATGTTCATACAAATGGCGGTGTAGATATCTCCATGTTCATAGAGATGGCGGTGTAGATATTTCCATGTTAATACAAATGTCGGTGTAGATATTTCCATGTTCATAGAGATGGCGGTGTAGATATTTCCGTATTTATAGAGATAGCAGTGTAGTTATTTCCATGTTTATAGAGATAGCAGTGTAGATATTTCCATTGATATACAGATAGCTGTGTAGATATTTGCATGTTCATAGAGATAGCGGTGAAGATATTTGCATGTTCATAGAGATAGCAGTGTAGATATTTCCATGTTCATACAGATAGCGGTGTAGACATTTCCATGTTCATACAGATAGCGGTGTAGATATTTCCATGTTCATACAGTTTGCGGAGAAGATATTCCCAGGTTCATACAGATGGCGGTGTTGTTATTTACATGTTCATACAGATGGCGGTGTAGATATTTCCATGTTCATACAGATAGCGGTGTAGATATTTCCATGTTCATACAGATAGCGGTGTTAATATTTCCATGTTCATGCAGATAGCGGTGTAGATATTTCCATGTTCATACCAATAGCGGTGTAGACATTTCCATGTTCATACATTTAGCGGTGTAGATATTTCCATGTTCATACAGATGGCGGTGAAGATATTTATATGTTCATACAGATGGCGGTGTAGACATTTCCATGTTTGTACGGATGGCAGTGTAGATATTTCCATGTTCATACAGGTGGCGGTGTAGATATTTCCATGTTCATACAGATGGCGGTGTAGATATTTACATGTTCATACAGATGGCGGTATAGATATTTCCCTGTTCGTACAGATGGCGTTGTAGATATTTCCATGTTCATAGAGATGGCGGTGTAGATATTTCCATGTTTATGCAGATAGCGGTATGGATATTTCCATGTTTATAGGGATGGCGGTGTAGATATTTTCATGTTTACACAGATGGCGGTGTAGATATTTCCATGTTTACACAGATTGCGGTGTAGACATTTACATGTTTACACAGATAGCGGTGTAGATATTTCCAAGTTTATGCAGATAGCAGTGTAGATATTTCCATGTTTATACAGATAGCGGTGCGGATAATTCCATGTTAATACAGATAGTTGGGCAGATATTTCCATGTTTATACAGATAGCGGTGTAGATATTTCCATCTTAATACAGATGGCGGTGTAGATATTTCCATGTTGGTACAGATGGCGGTGTAGATATTTCCATGTTCATACAGATGGTGGTGTAGATATTTCCATGTTTATAGAGATGGCGGTGTAGATATTTCCATGTTCATACAGATGGCGGTGTAAATATTTCCATGTTTATAGGGATGGCGGTGTAGATATTTCCATGTTCATACAGATGGCGGTGTAGATATTTCGAAGTTTATAGAGATAGCGCTTTAGTTATTTCCATATTTATAGAGAAATCTCTGTAGATATTTCCATGTATATTCAGATAGCTGTGTAGATATTTCCATGTTCATGCAGATAGCAGTTTCGATATTTCCATGTTCATCCAGATGCCTGTGTACATATATCCATGTTCATACAGATGGCAGTGAAGATATTTCCATGTTCATACAGATGGCGGTGTAGATATTTCCATGTTCATACAGATAGCGGTGTAGATATTTCCATGTTCATACCAATAGCGGTGTAGAGATTTCCATGTTCACACAGTTAGCGGTGTAGATATTTCCATGTTCATACAGATGGCGGTGTAGATATTTCCATGTTAATACAGGTAGCGGTGTAGATATTTCCATGTTCATACCAATAGCGGTGTAGATATTTCGATCTTAATACAGATGGTGGTGTACATATGTCCATGATCGTACAGATGGAGGTGTAGATATTTCCTTGTTCATACAGATGGTGGTGTAGATATTTCGAAGTTTATAGAGATAGCGATGTAGTTATGTCCATATTTATAGAGAAATCTGTGTAGATATTTCCATGTATATTCAGATAGCGGTGTAGATATTTCCATGTTCATACAGAAGGCGGTGTAGATATTTCCATGTTCATACAGATGGCGGTGAAGATATTTACATGTTCATACAGATGGCGTTGAAGATATTTCCATGTTTGTACGGATGGCAGTGTAGATATTTCCATGTTCATACAGGTGGCGGTGTAGATATTTCCATGTTTATACAGACAGCAGTGTAGTTATTTCCATGTTAATAGAGATAGCGGTGTAGATATTTCCATTGATATACAGATAGCTGTGTAGATATTTGCATGTTCATACAGTTAGCGGTGTAGATATTTCCACGTTTATAGAGATGGCGGTGTAGATATTTCCATGTTCATACAGATGGCGGTGTAGATATTTCCATGTTTATAGGGATGGCGGTGTAGATATTTTCATGTTTGCACAGATGGCAGTGTAGATATTTCCCTGTTTACACAGATACCGGTGTAGACATTTCCATGTTTAGACAGATAGCGGTGTGGATATTTCCATGTTTATGCAGAAAGCAGTGAAGATATTTACATGTGTATACAGATATCGGTGCGGATGTTTCCATGTTTATACAGATAGTTGGGCAGATATTTCCATGTTTATACAGATGGTGGTGTAGATATTTCCATCTTAATACAGATGGCGGTGTAGATATGTCCATGTTTGTACAGATGGCGGTGTAGATATTTCCATGTTCATACCGATGGCGGTGTAGATATTTTGAAGTTTATAGAGATAGCGCTTTAGTTATTTCCATATTTATAGAGAAATCTGTGTAGATATTTCCATGTATATTCAGATAGATGTGTAGATATTTCCATGTTCATGCAGATAGCGGTGTAGATATTTCCATGTTCATCCAGATGCTGGTGTACATATATCCATGTTCATACAGATGGCGGTGAAGATATTTCCATGTTCATACAGATGTTGGTGAAGATATTTCCATGTTCATACGAATGGCGGTGTAGATATTTCCATGTTCATAGAGATGGCGGTGTAGGTATTTCCATGCTAATACAAATGGCGGTGTAGTTATTTCCATTTTCATAGAGATGGCGTTGTAGATATTTCCATGCTAATACAAATTGCGGTGTAGATATTTCCATGTTCATACAGATATCGGTGTAGATATTTCCATGTTCATACAGATAGTGGTGTAGATATTTCCATGTTCATGCAGATAGCGGTGTAGGTATTACCATGTTCATTCCAATAGCGGTGTAGACATTTCCATGTTCATACATTTAGCGGTGTAGATATTTCCATGTTCATACAGATGGCGGTGAAGATATTTATATGTTCATACAGATGGCGGTGTAGATAATTCCATCTTTGTACGGATGGCAGTGTTGATATTTCCATGTTCATACAGGTGGCGGTGTAGATATTTCCATGTTTATACAGATAGCAGTGTAGTTATTTCCATGTTAATGGAGATAGCTGTGTAGATATTTCCATTGATATACAGATAGCTGTGTAGATATTTGCATGTTCAAACAGATAGAGGTGTAGAAATTTCCATGTTCGTACAGATAGCGGTGTAGATATTTCCATGTTCATACAGATAGCGGTGTAGATATTTCCATGTTCATACAGATAACGGTGTAGATATTTCCATGTTCGTACATTTAGCGGTGTAGATACTTCCATGTTCATACAGTTAGCGGTGTAGATATTTCCATGTTCATACAGAAGGCGGTGTAGATATTTACATGTTCATACAGATGGCGGTATAGATATTTCCATGTTCATACAGATGGCGGTGTAGATATTTCCATGTTCATAGAGATGGCGGTGTAGATATTTCCATGTTTATGCAGATAGCGGTATAGATATTTCCATGTTTATACAGATGGTGGTGTAGATATTTCCATGTTTATAGAGATGTCGGTCTAGATATTTGCAAGTTTACATAGATAGTGGTTTAGTTATTTCCAAGTTTATGGAGACAGCGTTGTAGATATTTCCATGTTTATACAGATAGCGGTGAAGATATTTCCATGTTTATACAGATAGCGGTGAAGATATTTCCATGTTTATACAGACAGCAGTGTAGATATTTCCATGTTTATAGAGATATTGGTGTAGATAATTTCAATTTTATACAGAGAGCAGTGTAGATATATCCAAGTTCATACAGATAGCGGTGTAGATATTTCCACGTTTATAGAGATGGCGGTGTAGATATTTCCATGTTCATACAGATGGTGGTGTAGATATTTCCATGTTTATAGTGATGGCGGTGTAGATATTTTCATGTTTACACAGATGGCAGTGTAGATATTTCCATGTTTACACAGATAGCGGTGTAGACATTTCCATGTTTACACAGATAGCGGTGTGGATATTTCCATGTTTATGCAGATAGCAGTGTAGATATTTCCATGTTTATACAGATAGCGGTGCGGATATTTCCATGTTTATACAGATAGTTGGGCAGATATTTCCATGTTTATACAGATAGCAGTGTAGATATTTCCATCTTAATACAGATGGCGGTGTAGATATGTCCATGTTTGTAAAGATGGCGGTGTAGATATTTCCATGTTCATACAGATGGCGGTGTAGATATTTACATGTTCATACAGATGGCGGTGTAGATATTTCCATGTTCATACAGATAGCGGTGTAGATATTTCCATGTTCATAGAGATGGCGGTGTAGATATTTCCATGTTCTTACAAATGGCGGTGTAGATATTTCCATGTTCATAGAGATGGCGGTGTAGATATTTCCATATTTGTACAGATAGCAGTGTAGTTATTTCCATGTTTATAGAGATAGCAGTGTAGATATTTCCATTGATATACAGATAGCTGTGTAGATATTTCCATGTTCATACAGATAGCGATGTAGACATTTCCATGTTCTTACCGATAGCGGTGTAGATATTTCCTTGTTCATACAGTTAGCGGTGTAGATATTTCCATGTTCATACAGATGGCGGTGTAGATATTTACATGTTCATACAGATCGCGGTGTAGATATTTACATGTTCATACAGATCGCGGTGTAGATATTTCCATGTTTGTACGGATGGCAGTGTAGATATTTCCATGTTCATACAAATGGCGGTGTAGATTTTTCCATGTTCATAGAGATGGCGGTATAGATATTTCCATGTTTATACAGATGGTGGTGTAGATATTTCCATGTTTATAGAGATGGCGGTCTAGATATTTCCATGTTTACAGAGATAGTGGTTTAGTTATTTCCAAGTTTATAGAGACAGCGTTGTATATATTTCCATGTTTATACAGATAGCGGTGAAGATATTTCCATGTTTATACAGATAGCGGTGTAGATATTTCCATTTTAAAACAGATAGCAGTGTAGATATTTCCATGTTTATAGAGATAGTGGTGTAGATAATTTCAGTTTTATACAGAGAGCAGTGTAGATATTTCCAAGTTCATACAGATAGCGGTGTAGATATTTCCACGTTTATAGAGATGGCGGTGTAGATATTTCCATGTTCATACAGATGGCGGTGTAGATATTTCCATGTTTATTGGGATGGCAGTGTAGGTATTTTCATGTTTACACAGATGGCGGTGTAGGCATTTCCATGTTTACACAGATAGCAGTGTAGACATTTCCATGTTTACACAGATAGCGGTGTGGATATTTCCATGTTTATACAGATATTTGGGCAGATATTTCCATGTTTATACAGATAGCGGTGTAGATATTTCCATCTTAATACAGATGGCAGTGTAGATATGTCCATGTTTGTACAGATGGCGGTGTAGATATTTCCATGTTCATACAGATGGCGGTGTAGATATTTCGAAGTTTATAGAGATAGCGCTGTAGTTATTTCCATATTTATAGAGAAATCTGTGTAGATATTTCCATGTATATTCAGATAGCTGTGTAGATAGATCCATGTTCATGCAGATAGCGGTGTAGATATTTCCATGTTCATCTAGATGCCGGTGTACATATATCCATGTTCATATAGATGGCGCTGAAGATATTTCCATGTTCATACAGTTGGTGGTGTAGATATTTCCATGTTCATACAAATGGCGGTGTAGATATTTCCATGTTCATAGAGATGGCGGTGTAGATATTTCCATGCTCATACAAATGGCGGTGTAGATATTTCCATGTTCCTAGAGATGGCGGTGTTGATATTTCCATATTTATAGAGATAGCAGTGTAGTTATTTCCATGTTTATCGAGATAGTAGTGTAGATATTTCCATTGATATACAGATAGCTGTGTAGATATTTGCATGTTCATAGAGATAGCGGTGTAGACATTTCCATGTTCATACAGATAGCGGTGTAGATATTTCCATGTTCATACAGATAGCGGTGTAGATATTTCCATGTTCATACAGATAGCGGTGTAGTTATTTCAATGTTCATACAGATAGCGGTGTAGATATTTCCATGTTCATACAGTTAGCGGTTTAGATATTTCCATGTTCATACAGATGGCGGTGTAGATATTTACATGTTCATACAGGTGGCAGTGTAGTTATTTCCATGTTCATACAGATAGCGGTGTAGATATTTCCATGTTCATACAGATGGCGGTGTAGATATTTCCATGTTCATACAGATAGCGGTGTAGTTATTTCCATGTTCATACCAATAGCGGTGTAGACATTTCCTTGTTCATATATTTAGCGGTGTAGATATTTCCATGTTCATACAGATGGCGAAGATATTTCCATGCTCATACAGATAGCGGTGTAGATATTTCCATGTTCATACAGTTAGTATTGTAGATATTTCCATGTTCATACAGATGGCGGTGTAGATATTTCCATGTTCATAGAGATGGCGGTGTAGATATTTCCATATTTATACAGATAGCAGTGTAGTTATTTCCATGTTTATAGATATAGCAGTGTAGATATTTCCATTGATATACAGATAGCTGTGTAGATATTTGCATGGTCATACAGATAGCGGTGTAGATATTTCCATGTTCGTACAGATAGCGGTGTAGATATTTCCATGTTCATACAGATAGCGGTGTCGATATTTCCATGTTCATACAGATAACGGTGTAGATATTCCCATGTTCATACAGATAGCGGTGTAGATATTTCCATGTTCATTCAGTTAGCGGTGTAGATATTTCCATGTTCATACAGATGGCGGTGTAGATATTTACATGTTCATACAGATGGCGGTATAGATATTTCCATGTTCGTACAGATGGCGTTGTAGATATTTCCATGTTCATAGAGATGGCGGTGTAGATATTTCCATGTTTATGCAGATAGCGGTATGGATATTTCCATGTTTATAGGGATGGCGGTGTAGATATTTTCATGTTTACACAGATGGCGGTGTAGATACTTCCATGTTTACACAGATTGCGGTGTAGACATTTACATGTTTACACAGATAGCGGTGTAGATATTTCCAAGTTTATGCAGATAGCAGTGTAGATATTTCCATGTTTATACAGATAGCGGTGCGGATAATTCCATGTTAATACAGATAGTTGGGCAGATATTTCCATGTTTATACAGATAGCGGTGTAGATATTTCCATCTTAATACAGATGGCGGTGTAGATATTTCCATGTTTGTACAGATGGCGGTGTAGATATTTCCATGTTCATACAGATGGTGGTGTAGATATTTCCATGTTTATAGAGATGGCGGTGTAGATATTTCCATGTTCATACAGATGGCGGTGTAAATATTTCCATGTTTATAGGGATGGCGGTGTAGATATTTCCATGTTCATACAGATGGCGGTGTAGATATTTCGAAGTTTATAGAGATAGCGCTTTAGTTATTTCCATATTTATAGAGAAATCTCTGTAGATATTTCCATGTATATTCAGATAGCTGTGTAGATATTTCCATGTTCATGCAGATAGCAGTTTCGATATTTCCATGTTCTTCCAGATGCCTGTGTACATATATCCATGTTCATACAGATGGCAGTGAAGATATTTCCATGTTCATACAGATGGCGGTGTAGATATTTCCATGTTCATACAGATAGCGGTGTAGATATTTCCATGTTCATACCAATAGCGGTGTAGAGATTTCCATGTTCACACAGTTAGCGGTGTAGATATTTCCATGTTCATACAGATGGCGGTGTAGATATTTCCATGTTAATACAGGTAGCGGTGTAGATATTTCCATGTTCATACCAATAGCGGTGTAGATATTTCCATCTTAATACAGATGGCGGTGTACATATGTCCATGATCGTACAGATGGAGGTGTAGATATTTCCTTGTTCATACAGATGGCGGTGTAGATATTTCGAAGTTTATAGAGATAGCGATGTAGTTATTTCCATATTTATAGAGAAATCTGTGTAGATATTTCCATGTATATTCAGATAGCGGTGTAGATATTTCCATGTTCATACAGAAGGCGGTGTAGATATTTCCATGTTCATACAGATGGCGGTGAAGATATTTACATGTTCATACAGATGGCGTTGAAGATATTTCCATGTTTGTACGGATGGCAGTGTAGATATTTCCATGTTCATACAGGTGGCGGTGTAGATATTTCCATGTTTATACAGACAGCAGTGTAGTTATTTCCATGTTAATAGAGATAGCGGTGTAGATATTTCCATTGATATACAGATAGCTGTGTAGATATTTGCATGTTCATACAGTTAGCGGTGTAGATATTTCCACGTTTATAGAGATTGCGGTGTAGATATTTCCATGTTCATACAGAAGGCGGTGTAGATATTTCCATGTTTATAGGGATGGCGGTGTAGATATTTTCATGTTTGCACAGATGGCAGTGTAGATATTTCCCTGTTTACACAGATACCGGTGTAGACATTTCCATGTTTAGACAGATAGCGGTGTGGATATTTCCATGTTTATGCAGAAAGCAGTGAAGATATTTGCATGTGTATACAGATATCGGTGCGGATGTTTCCATGTTTATACAGATAGTTGGGCAGATATTTCCATGTTTATACAGATAGTGGTGTAGATATTTCCATCTTAATACAGATGGCGGTGTAGATATGTCCTTGTTTGTACAGATGGCGGTGTAGATATTTCCATGTTCATACAGATGGTGGTGTAGATATTTTGAAGTTTATAGAGATAGCGCTTTAGTTATTTCCATATTTATAGAGAAATCTGTGTAGATATTTCCATGTATATTCAGATAGATGTGTAGATATTTCCATGTTCATGCAGATAGCGGTGTAGATATTTCCATGTTCATCCAGATGCCGGTGTACATATATCCATGTTCATACAGATGGCGGTGAAGATATTTCCATGTTCATACAGATGGTGGTGAAGATATTTCCATGTTCATACGAATGGCGATGTAGATATTTCCATGTTCATAGAGATGGCGGTGTAGATATTTCCATGCTAATACAAATGGCGGTGTAGTTATTTCCATGTTCATAGAGATGGCGGTGTAGATATTTCCATGCTAATACAAATTGCGATGTAGATATTTCCATGTTCATACAGATATCGGTGTAGATATTTCCATGTTCATATAGATAGTGGTGTAGATATTTCCATGTTCATGCAGATAGCGGTGTAGATATTACCATGTTCATTCCAATAGCGGTGTAGACATTTCCATGTTCATACATTTAGCGGTGTAGATATTTCCATGTTCATACAGATGGCGGTGAAGATATTTATATGTTCATACAGATGGCGGTGTAGATATTTCCATCTTTGTACGGATGGCAGTGTAGATATTTCCATGTTCATACAGGTGGCGGTGTAGATATTTCCATGTTTATACAGATAGCAGTGTAGTTATTTCCATGTTAATGGAGATAGCTGTGTAGATATTTCCATTGATATACAGATAGCTGTGTAGATATTTGCATGTTCATACAGAAAGAGGTGTAGATATTTCCATGTTCGTACAGATAGCGGTGTAGATATTTCCATGTTCATACAGATAGCGGTGTAGATATTTCCATGTTCATACAGATAACGGTGTAGATATTTCCATGTTCGTACATTTAGCGGTGTAGATACTTCCATGTTCATACAGTTAGCGGTGTAGATATTTCCATGTTCATCCAGATGCCGGTGTACATATATCCATGTTCATACAGATGGCGGTGTAGATATTTCCATGTTTATAGAGACAGTTGTGTAGTTATTTCCAAGTTTATAGAGACAGCTTTGTAGATATTTCCATGTTTATACAGATAGCGGTGAAGATATTTCCATGTTTATACACATAGCGGTGTAGATATTTCCATGTTTATACAGATAGCAGTGTAGATATTTCCATGTTTATAGAGATAGTGGTGTAGATAATTTCAATTTTATACCGAGAGCAGTGTAGATATTTCCAAGTTCATACAGATAGCGGTGTAGATATTTCCACGTTTATAGAGATGGCGGTGTAGATATTTCCATGTTCATACTGATGGCGGTGTAGATATTTCCATGTTTATAGAGATTGCGGTGTATTTTCATGTTTACACAGATGGCGGTGTAGATATTTCCATGTTTACAGAGATAGCGTTGTAGACATTTCCATGTTTACACAGATAGCGGTGTGGATATTTCCATGTTTATGCAGATAGCGGTGTAGATATTTCCATGTTTATAAAGATAGCGGTGCGGATATTTCCATGTTTATACAGATAGTTCGGCAGATATTTCCATGTTTATACAGATAGCAGTGTAGATATTTCCATCTTAATACTGATGGCGGTGTAGATATGTCCATGTTCGTACAGATGGCGGTGTAGATATTTAAATGTTCATACAGATCGCGGTGTAGATATTTCGAAGTTTATAGAGACAGCGCTGTAGTTATTTCCATATTTATAGAGAAATCTGTGTAGATAATTCCATGCCTATGCAGACAGCTGTGTAGATATTTCCATATTCATGCAGATAGCGGTGTAGATATTTCCATGTTCATCCAGATGCCGGTGTAGATATATCCATGTTCATACAGATGGCGGTGAAGATATTTCCATGTTCATACAGATGGCGGTGTAGATATTTCCATGTTCATACAAATGGCGGTGTAAATATTTCCATGTTCATAGAGATGGCGGTGTAGATATTTCCATGTTCATACAAATGGCGGTGTAGATATTTCCATGTTCATAGAGATGGCGTTGTAGATATTTCCATGTTTATACAGATAGAAGTGTAGTTATTTCCATGTTTATAGAGATAGCAGTGTAGATATTTTCATTGATATACAGATAGCTGTGTAGGTATTTGCATGTTCATACAGATAGCGGTGTAGATATTTCCATGTTCATACACATAGCGGTGTAGATATTTCCATGTTCATACAGATAGCGGTGTAGATATTTCCATGTTCATACAGATAGCGGTGTAGATATTTCTTTCTTCATACAGATAGCGGTGTAGATATTTCCATGTTCATACAGTTAGCGGTGTAGATATTTCCATGTTCATACAGATGGCGATGTAGATATTTACATGTTCATACAGATGGCGGTGTAGATATTTCCATGTTCATACGGATGGCAGTGTAGATATTTCCTTCTTCATACAGGTGGCGGTGTACATATTTCCATGTTTATACAGATAGCAGTGTAGTTATTTCCATGTTTATAGAGATAGCATTGTAGATATTTGCATTGATATACAGATAGCTGTGTAGATATTTCCATGTTCATACAGATAGCGGTATAGATATTTCCATGTTCATACAGATAACGGTGTAGATATTTCCATGTTCATACAGATAGAGGTGTAGATATTTCCATGTTCATACAGTTAGGGGTGTAGATATTTCCATGTTCATACAAATGTCGGTGTAGATATTTCCATGTTTATACAGATAACAGTGTAGATATTTCCATGTTTATTGAGATAGCAGTGTAGATATTTCCATTGATATACAGATGGCTGTGTAGATATTTGCATGTTCATACACATAGAGGTCTAGATATTTCCATGTTCATACAGATAGCGGTGTAGATATTTCCATGTTCGTACAGATGGCGGTGTAGATATTTCCAAGTTTATAGAGATGGCGGTGTAGATTTTCATGTTTACACAGATGGCGGTGTAGATATTTCCATCTTTACACAGATAGCGGTGTAGACATTTCCATGTTTACACAGATAGCGGTGTGGATATTTCCATGTTTATGCAGATTGCGGTGTAGATATTTCCATGTTTATACAGATAGCGGTGCGGTTATTTCCATGTTTATACAGATAGTGGTGGAGATATTTCCATGTTTATACAGATAGCGGTGTAGATATTTCCATCTTATTACACATGGCGGTGTAGATATGTCCATGTTCGTACAGATGGCGGTGTAGATATTTCCATGTTCATGAAGATGGCGGTGTAGATATTTCGAAGTTTATAGAGATAGGGCTGTAGTTATTTCCATATTTATAGAGAAATCTGTGTAGATATTTCCATGTATATGCAGATAGCTGTGTAGATATTTCCATGTTCATACAGATAGCGGTGTAGATATTTCCTTGTTCGTAGAGATAATGGTGTAGATGTTAACATCTTCATACAGATAGCGTTACAGATATTTCCATGTTCATACAGTAAGCGGTGTAGATATTTCCATGTTCATACAGATGGCAGTGTAGATATTTCCATGTTCGTACAGATGGCGTTGTAGATATTTCCATGTTCATAGACATGGCGGTGTAGATATTTCCATGTTTATGCAGATAGCGGTGTAGATATTTCCATGTTAACACAGAGAGCGATGTAGACATTTCCATGTTCTTACCGATAGCGGTGTAGATATTTCCTTGTTCATACAGTTAGCGCTGTAGATATTTCCATGTTCATACAGATGGCGGTGTAGATATTTACATGTTCATACAGATCGCGGTGTAGATATTTACATGTTCATACAGATCGCGGTGTAGATATTTCCATGTTTGTACGGATGGCGGTATAGATATTTCCATGTTTATACAGATGGTGGTGTAGATATTTCCATGTTTATAGAGATGGCGGTCTAGATATTTCCATGTTTACAGAGATAGTGGTTTAGTTATTTCCAAGTTTATAGAGACAGCGTTGTATATATTTCCATGTTTATACAGATAGCGGTGAAGATATTTCCATGTTTATACAGATAGCGGTGTAGATATTTCCATTTTAAAACAGATAGCAGTGTAGATATTTCCATGTTTATAGAGATAGTGGTGTAGATATTTTCAGTTTTATACAGAGAGCAGTGTAGATATTTCCAAGTTCATACAGATAGCGGTGTAGATATTTCCACGTTTATAGAGATGGCGGTGTAGATATTTCCATGTTCATACAGATGGCGGTGTAGATATTTCCATGTTTATAGGGATGGCAGTGTAGGTATTTTCATGTTTACACAGATGGCGGTGTAGACATTTCCATGTTTACACAGATAGCGGTGTAGACATTTCCATGTTTACACAGATAGCGGTGTGGATATTTCCATGTTTATACAGATATTTGGGCAGATATTTCCATGTTTATACAGATAGCGGTGTAGATATTTCCATCTTAATACAGATGGCAGTGTAGATATGTCCATGTTTGTACAGACGGCGGTGTAGATATTTCCATGTTCTTACAGATGGCGGTGTAGATATTTCGAAGTTTATAGAGATAGCGCTGTAGTTATTTCCATATTTATAGAGAAATCTGTGTAGATATTTTCATGTATATTCAGATAGCTGTGTAGATAGATCCATGTTCATGCAGATAGCGGTGTAGATATTTCCATGTTCATCCAGATGCCGGTGTACATATATCCATGTACATATAGATGGCGCTGAAGATATTTCCATGTTCATACAGATGGTGGTGTAGATATTTCCATGTTCATACAAATGGCGGTGTAGAAATTTCCATTTTCATAGAGATGGCGATGTAGATATTTCCATGTTCATACAAATGGCGGTGTAGATATTTCCATGTTCATATAGATGGCGGTGTAGATATTTCCATATTTATACAGATAGCAGTGTAGTTATTTCCATGTTTATAGGGATAGCAGTGTAGATATTTTCATTGATATACAGATAGCTGTGTAGATATTTGCATGTTCATACAGATAGCGGTGTAGATATTGGCATGTTCATAGAGATAGCGGTGTAGATATTTCCATGTTCATACAGATAGTGGTGTAGATATTTCCATGTTCTTACCAAGAGCGGTGTAGATATTTCCATGTTCATACAGTTAGCGGTGTAGATATTTCCATGTTCATACACATGGCGGTGTAGATATTTACATGTTCGTACGGATGGCAGTGTAGATATTTCCATGTTCATACAGGTGGCGGTGTAGATATTTCCCTGTTTATACAGATAGCAGTGTAGTTATTTCCATGTTTATAGAGATAGCAGTGTAGGTATTTCCTTTGATATACAGATAGCTGTGTAGATATTTGCATGTTCATACAGATAGCGGTGTAGATATTTCCATGTTCGTACAGATAGCGGTGTAGATATTTCCATGTTCATACACATAGCGGTGAAGATATTTCCATGTTCATACAGATAGTGGTGTAGATATTTCCATGTTCATACAGATAACCGTGTAGATATTACCATGTTTATAGAGATAGTGGTGTAGATAATTTCAATTTTATACAGATAGCAGTGTAGATATTTCCAAGTTCATATAGATAGTGGTGTAGATATTTCCACTTTTATAGAGATGGCGGTGTAGATATATCCATGTTCATCCAGATGGCGGTGTAGATATTTCCATGTTCATACAGATGGCGGTGAAGATATTTCCATGTTCATACAGATGGCGGTGTAGATATTTCCATGTTCTTACAGATGGCAGTGTAGATATTTCCATGTTCATAGAGATGGCGGTGTAGATATTTCCATGTTCATACAGATAGCAGTGTAGTTATTTCCATGTTTATAGAGATAGCAGTGTAGATATTTCCGTTGATATACAGACAGCTGTGTAGATATTTGCATGTTCATACAGATAGCGGTGTAGATATTTCCATGTTCATACAGTTAACGGTGTAGATATTTCCATGTTTATAGAGACAGTGGTGTAGTTATTTCCAAGTTTATAGAGACAGCTTTGTAGATATTTCCATGTTTATACAGATAGCGGTGAAGATATTTCCATGTTTATACACATAGCGGTGTAGATATTTCCATGTTTATACAGATAGCAGTGTAGATATTTCCATGTTTATAGAGATAGTGGTGTAGATAATTTCAATTTTATACCGAGAGAAGTGTAGATATTTCCAAGTTCATACAGATAGCGGTGTAGATATTTCCACGTTTATAGGGATGGCGGTGTAGATATTTCCATGTTCATACTGATGGCGGTGTAGATATTTCCATGTTTATAGAGATGGCGGTGTAGATATTTTCATGTTTACACAGATGGCGGTGTAGATAATTCCATGTTTACACAGATAGCGTTGTAGACATTTCCATGTTTACACAGATTGCGGTGTGGATATTTCCATGTTTATGCAGATAGCGGTGTAGATATTTCCATGTTTATAAAGATAGCGGTGCGGATATTTCCATGTTTATACAGATAGTTCGGCAGATATTTCCATGTTTATACAGATAGCAGTGTAGATATGTCCTTCTTAATACTGATGGCGGTGTAGATATGTCCATGTTCGTACAGATGGCGGTGTAGATATTTCCATGTTCATACAGATGGCGGTGTAGATATTTCGAAGTTTATAGAGACAGCGCTGTAGTTATTTCCATATTTATAGAGAAATCTGTGTAGATATTTCCATGCCTATGCAGACAGCTGTGTAGGTATTTCCATATTCATGCAGATAGCGGTGTAGATATTTCCATGTTAATCCAGATGCCGGTGTAGATATATCCATGTTCATACAGATGGCGGTGAAGATATTTCCATGTTCATACAGATGGCGGTGTAGATATTTCCATGTTCATACAAATAGCGGTGTAAATATTTCCATGTTCATAGAGATGGCGGTGTAGATATTTCCATGTTCATACAAATGGCGGTGTAGATATTTCCATGTTCATAGAGATGGCGTTGTAGATATTTCCATGTTTATACAGATAGCAGTGTAGTTATTTCCATGTTTATAGAGATAGCAGTGTAGATATTTTCATTGATATACAGATAGCTGTGTAGATATTTGCATGTTCATACAGATAGCGGTGTAGATATTTCCATGTTCATACACATAGCGGTGTAGATATTTCCATGTTCATACAGATAGCGGTGTAGATATTTCCATGTTCATACAGATAGCGGTGTAGATATTTCTTTCTTCATACAGATAGCGGTGTAGATATTTCCATGTTCATACAGTTAGCGGTGTAGATATTTCCATGTTCATACAGATGGCGATGTAGATATTTACATGTACATACAGATGGCGGTGTAGATATTTCCATGTTCATACGGATGGCAGTGTATATATTTCCTTGTTCATACAGGTGGCGGTGTATATATTTCCATGTTTATACAGATAGCAGTGTAGTTATTTCCATGTTTATAGAGATAGCATTGTAGATATTTCCACTGATATACAGATAGCTGTGTAGATATTTCCATGTTCATACAGATAGCGGTATAGATATTTCCATGTTCATACAGATAACGGTGTAGATATTTCCATGTTCTTACCAAGAGCGGTGTAGATATTTCCATGTTCATACAGTTAGCGGTGTAGATATTTCCATGTTCATACACATGGCGGTGTAGATATTTACATGTTCGTACGGATGGCAGTGTAGATATTTCCATGTTCATACAGGTGGCGGTGTAGATATTTCCCTGTTTATACAGATAGCAGTGTAGTTATTTCCATGTTTATAGAGATAGCAGTGTAGGTATTTCCTTTGATATACAGATAGCTGTGTAGATATTTGCATGTTCATACAGATAGCGGTGTAGATATTTCCATGTTCGTACAGATAGCGGTGTAGATATTTCCATGTTCATACACATAGCGGTGAAGATATTTCCATGTTCATACAGATAGTGGTGTAGATATTTAAATGTTCATACAGATAACCGTGTAGATATTACCATGTTTATAGAGATAGTGGTGTAGATAATTTCAGTTTTATACAGATAGCAGTGTAGATATTTCCAAGTTCATATAGATAGTGGTGTAGATATTTCCACTTTTATAGAGATGTCGGTGTAGATATATCCATGTTCATCCAGATGGCGGTGTAGATATTTCCATGTTCATACAGATGGCGGTGAAGATATTTCCATGTTCATACAGATGGCGGTGTAGATATTTCCATGTTCTTACAGATGGCGGTGTAGATATTTCCATGTTCATAGAGATGGCGGTGTAGATATTTCCATGTTCATACAGATAGCAGTGTAGTTATTTCCATGTTTATAGAGATAGCAGTGTAGATATTTCCGTTGATATACAGACAGCTGTGTAGATATTTGCATGTTCATACAGATAGCGGTGTAGATATTTCCATGTTCATACAGTTAGCGGTGTAGATATTTCCATGTTTATAGAGACAGTGGTGAAGTTATTTCCAAGTTTATAGAGACAGCTTTGTAGATATTTCCATGTTTATACAGATAGCGGTGAAGATATTTCCATGTTTATACACATAGCGGTGTAGATATTTCCATGTTTATACAGATAGCAGTGTAGATATTTCCATTTTTATAGAGATAGTGGTGTAGATAATTTCAATTTTATACCGAGAGAAGTGTAGATATTTCCAAGTTCATACAGATAGCGGTGTAGATATTTCCACGTTTATAGAGATGGCGGTGTAGATATTTCCATGTTCATACTGATGGCGGTGTAGATATTTCCATGTTTATAGAGATGGCGGTGTAGATATTTTCATGTTTACACAGATGGCGGTGTAGATAATTCCATGTTTACACAGATAGCGTTGTAGACATTTCCATGTTTACACAGATTGCGGTGTGGATATTTCCATGTTTATGCAGATAGCGGTGTAGATATTTCCATGTTTATAAAGATAGCGGTGCGGATATTTCCATGTTTATACAGATGGGCAGATATTTCCATGTTTATAGAGATGGCGGTCTAGATATTTCCATGTTTACAGAGATAGTGGTGTAGTTATTTCCAAGTTTATAGAGACAGCGTTGTAGATATTTCCATGTTTATACAGATAGCGGTGAAGATATTTCCATGTTTATACAGCTAGCGGTGTAGATATTTCCATGTTTTTACAGATAGCAGTGTAGATATTTCCATGTTTATAGAGATAGCGGTGTAGATAATTTCAATTTTATACAGATAGCAGTGTAGATATTTCCAAGTTCATACATATAGCAGTGTAGATATTTCCACGTTTATAGAGATGGCGGTGTAGATATTTCCATGTTCATACAGATGGCGGTGTAGATTTTCCATGTTTATAGAGATGGCGATGTAGATATTTTCATGGTTACACAGATGGCGGTGTAGATATTTCCATGTTTACACAGATAGTGGTGTAGACATTTCAATGTTTACACAGTTAGCGGTGTGGATATTTCCATGTTTATGCAGATAGCGGTGTAGATATTTCCATGTTTATACAGATAGCGGTGCGGATATTTCCATGTTTATGTAGATAGCGGTGTAGATATTTCCATGTTTATTCAGATAGCGGTGCGGGTATTTCCATGTTTATACAGATAGTGGTGCAGATATTTCCCTGTTTATAAAGATAGCGGTGTAGATATTTCCATCTTAATACAGATGGAGGTGTAGATATGTCCATGTTCGTACAGATGGCGGTGTAGATATTTCCATGTTCATACAGATGGCGGTGTAGATATTTCGAAGATTATAGAGATAGCGCTGTAGTTATTTCCATATTAATAGAGAAATCTGTGTAGATATTTCCATGTATATGCAGAGAGCTGTGTAGATATCTCCATGTTCATGCAGATAGCGGTGTAGATATTTCCACGTTCATCCAGATGCCGGTGTAGATATTTGCATGTTCATACAGATAGCGGTGTAGATATTTCCATGTTCATACAGAGAGCTTTGTAGATATTTCCATGTTCATAGAGATGACGGTGGAGATATTTCCATGTTTATACAGATCGCAGTGTAGTTATTACCATGTTTATAGAGATAGCAGTGTAGATATTTCCATTGATATACAGATAGCTGTGTAGATATTTGCATGTTCATACAGATAGCGGTGTAGATATTTCCATGTTTATTCATATAGTGGTGTAGATATTTCCATATTCATACAGTTAGTGGGGTTGATATTTCCATGTTCATACAAATGGAGGTGTAGATATTTCCATGTTTATACAGATAGCAGTGTAGATATTTCCAAGTTTATAGAGATAGCAGTGTAGATATTTCCATTGATATACAGATAGCTGTTTAGATATTTGCATGTTCATACACATAGCGGTGTAGATATTTCCATGTTCATACAGATAGCGGTGTAGATATTTCCATGTTCGTACAGAGAGCGGTGTAGATATTTCCATGTTCATACAAATGGCGGTGTAGATATTTCCATGTTCATAGAGATGGCGGTGTAGATATTTCCATGTTCATACAAATGGCGGTATAGATATTTCCATGTTCATTGAGATGGCGGTGTTGATATTTCCATATTTATAGAGATAGCAGTGTAGTTATTTCCATGTTTATAGAGATAGTAGTGTAGATATTTCCACTGATATACAGATAGCTGTGTAGATATTTGCAAGTTCATAGAGATAGCGGTATAGATATTTCCATGTTCATACAGATAGCGGTGTAGATATTTCCATGTTCATAATGATAGCGGTGTAGATATTTCCATGTTCATACAGTTAGCGGTATAGATATTTCCATGTTCATACAGATGGCGGTGTAGATATTTACATGTTCATACAGATGGCCGTGTAGTTATTTCCATGTTCATACAGATAGCGGTGTAGATATTTCCATGTTCATACAGATAGCGGTGTAGATATTTCCATGTTCATACCAATAGCGGTGTAGACATATCCATGTTCATATATTTAGCGGTGTAGATATTTCCATGTTTATAGAGATGGCGTTGTAGATATTTCCCTGTTCATAGAGATGGCAGTGTAGATATTTCCATGTTTATGCAGATAGCGGTATAGATATTTCCATGTTTGTACAGATGGTGGTGTAGATATTTCCATGTTTTTAGAGATGGCGGTGTAGATATTTCCATGTTCATACAGATAGCGGTGTATATATTTCCATGTTCGTACAGACGGCTGTGTAGATATTTCCATGTTGATACAGGTGGCGGTGTATATATTTCCATGTTTATACAGACAGCTGTGTAGATATTTCCATGTTCATACAGATAGTGGTGTAGATATTTCCATGTTCATACAGATAGCGGTGTAGATATTTCCATGTTCATACAAATGGAGGTGTAGATATTTCCATGTTCATACAAATGGAGGTGTAGATATTTCCATGTTTATACAGATAGCAGTGTAGATATTTCCATCTTTATAGAGATAGCAGTGTAGATATTTCCATTGATATACAGATAGCTGTGTAGATATTTGCATGTTCATACAGATAGCGGTGTAGATATTTCCATGTTCGTTCAGATGGCGGTGTAGATATTTCCATGTTCGTTCAGATGGCGGTGTAGATATTTCCATGTTTATAGAGATGGCGGTCTAGGTATTTCCATGTTTATAGAGATAGTAGTGCAGTTATTTCGAAGTTTATACACAAAGCGTTGCAGATATTTCCATGTTTATAGAGACAGCGTTGTAGATATTTCCATGTTTATAGAGATAGCGGTGAAGATATTTCCATGTTTATAGAGATAGCAGTGTAGATATTTCCATTGATATGCAGATAGCTGTGTAGATATTTGCATGGTCATACAGATAGCGGTGTAGATATTTCCATGTTCGTACAGATAGCGGTGTACATATTTCCATGTTCATACAGATAGCGGTGTAGATATTTCCATGTTCATACAGATAACGGTGTAAATATTACCATGTTCATACAGATAGCGGTGTAGATATCTCCAAGTTCATACAGTTAGCGGTGTAGATATTTCCATGTTCATACAGATGGCGGTGTAGATATTTACGTGTTCATACAGATGGCGGTATAGATATTTCCATGTTCGTACAGATGGCGGTGTAGATATTTCCATGTTCATACAGATGGCGGTGTAAATATTTCCATGTTTATAGGGATGGCGGTGTAGATATTTTCATGTGTACACAGATGGCGGTGTAGATATTTCCATGTTTACACAGATAGCGGTGTAGACATTTCCATGTTTACACAGATAGCGGTGTGGATATTTCCATGTTTATGCAGATAGCAGTGTAGATATTTCCATGTTTATACAGATAGCGGTGGGGATATGTCCATGTTTATACAGATAGTGGTGTAGATATTTCCATCTTAATACAGATGGCGGTGTAGATATATCCATGTTTGTATAGATGGCGGTGTATATATTTCCATGTTCATACAGATGGCGGTGTAGATATTTCGAAGTTTATAGAGATAGCGCTGTAGTTATTTCAATATTTATAGAGAAATCTGTGTAGATATTTCCGTGTATATTCAGATAGCTGTGTAGATATTTTCATGTTCATGCAGATAGCTGTGTAGATATTTCCATGTTCATCCAGATGCCGGTGTACATATATCCATGTTCATACAGATGGCGGTGAAGATATTTCCATGTTCATACAGATGGCGGTGTAGATATTTCGAAGTTTATAGAGACAGCGCTGTAGTTATTTCCATATTTATAGAGAAATCTGTGTAGATATTTCCATGCCTATGCAGACAGCTGTGTAGGTATTTCCATATTCATGCAGATAGCGGTGTAGATATTTCCATGTTCATCCAGATGCCGGTGTAGATATATACATGTTCATACAGATGGCGGTGAAGATATTTCCATGTTCATACAGATGGCGGTGTAGATATTTCCATGTTCATACAAATAGCGGTGTAAATATTTCCATGTTCATAGAGATGGCGGTGTAGATATTTCCATGTTCATACAAATGGCGGTGTAGATATTTCCATGTTCATAGAGATGGCGTTGTAGATATTTCCATGTTTATACAGATAGCAGTGTAGTTATTTCCATGTTTATAGAGATAGCAGTGTAGATATTTTCATTGACATTCAGATAGCTGTGTAGATATTTGCATGTTCATACAGTTAGCGGTGTAGGTATTTCCAGGTTCATACAGATGGCGGTGTAGATATTAACATGTTCATACAGATGGCGGTGTGGATATTTCCATGTTCATACAGATACGGTGTAGATATTTCCATGTTCATACAGATAACGGTGTAGATATTGCCATGTTAATACAGATAGCGATGTAGATATTTCCATGTTCTTACCGATAGCGGTGTAGATATTTCCATGTTCATACAGATAGCGGTGTAGATATTTCCATGTTCATACAGATGGCGGTGTAGATATTTACATGTTCATACAGATAGAGGTGTAGATATTTCCATGTTCGTACGGATGTCAGTGTAGATATTTCAATGTTCATACAGGTGGCGGTGTAGGTATTTCCAAGTTTATACAGATAGCAGTGTAGTTATTTCCATGTTTATAGAGATAGCTGTGTAGATATTTCCATTGATATACAGATAGCTGTGTAGATATTTGCATGTTCATACAGATAGCGGTGTAGATATTTCCATGTTCATACAGATAGCGGTGTAGATATTTCCATCTTCATACAGATAGCGGTGTAGATATTTCCATGTTCATACAGATAGCGGTGTAGATATTTCCATGTTCATACAGATAGCGATGTAGATATTTCCATGTTCTTACCGATAGCGGTGTAAATATTTCCATGTTCATACAGTTAGCGGTGTAGATATTTCCATGTTCATACAGATGGCGGTGTAGATATTTACATGTTCATACAGATGTACGTGTAGATATTTCCATGTTTATACAGATTGCAATGTAGTTATTTCCATGTTTATACAGATAGCGGTGTAGATATTTCCATGTTCATACAGATAGCGTTGTAGATATTTCCATGTTCATACAGATAGCGGTGTAGATATTTCCATGTTCATACAGATAGCGGTGTAGATATTTCCATGTTAATACAGATGGCGGTGTAGATATTTACATATTCATACAGATGGAGGTGTAGATATTTCCATGTTCGTACGGATAGCAGTGTAGATATTTCCATGTTCATACAGGTGGTGGTGTAGGTTTTTCCAAGTTTATACAGATAGCAGTGTAGTTATTTCCATGTTTATAGAGATAGCGGTGTAGATATTTCCATGTTCATACAGATAGCGGTGTAGATATTTCCATGTTCATACAGATAACGGTGTAGATATTTCCATGTTCAAACAGATAGCGGTGTAGATATTTCCATGTTCATACAGTTAGCGGTGTAGATATTTCCATGTTCATACAGATGGCGGTGTAGATATTTACATGTTCATACAGATGGTGGTATAGATATTTCCATGTTCGTACAGATGGCGGTGTAGATATTTCCATGTTCATAGAGATGGCGGTGTAGATATTTCCATGTTTATGCAGATAGCGGTATAGATATTTCCATGTTTATACAGATGGTGGTGTAGATATTTCCATGTTTATAGAGATGGCGGTCTAGATATTTCCATATTTACAGAGATAGTGGTTTAGTTATTTCCAAGTTTATAGAGACTGCGTTGTAGATATTTCCATGTTTATACAGATAGCGGTGAAGATATTTCCATGTTTATACACATAGCGGTGTAGGTATTTCCATGTTTATACAGATAGCAGTGTAGATATTTCCATCTTCATAGAGATAGGGTTGTAGATAATTTCAATTTTATACCGATAGCAGTGTAGATATTTCCAAGTTCATACGGATAGCGGTGTAGATATTTCCACGTTTATAGAGATGGCGGTGTAGATATTTCCATGTTCATACTGATGGCGGTGTATATATTTCCACGTTTATAGAGATGGCGGTGTAGATATTTTTATGTTTACACAGATGGCGGTGCAGATATTTCCATGTTTACACAGATAGCCTTGTAGACATTTCCATGTTTACACAGATAGCGGTGTGGATATTTCCATGTTTATGCAGATAGCGGTGTAGATATTTCCATGTTTATAAAGATAGCGGTGCGGATATTTCCATGTTTATACAGATAGTTGGGCAGATATTTCCATGTTTATACAGATAGCGGTGTAGATATTTCCATCTTAATACAGATGGCGGTGTAGATATGTCCATGTTCATACAGATGGCGGTGTAGATATTTACATGTTCATACAGATGGCGGTATAGATATTTCCATGTTCGTACAGATGGCGGTGTAGATATTTCCATGTTCATAGAGATTGCGGTGTAGATATTTCCATGTTTATGCAGATAGCGTTATAGATATTTCCATGTTTATACAGATGGTGGTGTAGACATTTCCATGTTTATAGAGATGGCGGTCTAGAAATTTTTCTTGTTTACAGAGATAGTGGTGTAGTTATTTCCAAGTTTATAGAGACAGCGTTGTAGATATTTCCATGTTTATACAGATAGCGGTGAAGATATTTCCATGTGTATACAGATAGCGGTGTAGATATTTCTATGTTTATACAGATAGCAGTCTAGATATTTCAATGTTTATAGAGATAGTGGTGTAGATAATTTCAATTTTATACAGAGAGCAGTGTAGATATTTCCAAGTTCATACAGATTGCGGTGTAGATATTTCCACGTTTATAGAGATGGCGGTGTAGATATTTCCATGTTCATACAGATGGTGGTGTAGATATTTCCATGGTTATAGGGATGGCGGTGTAGATATTTTCATGTTTACACAGATGGCGGTGTAGATATTTCCCTGTTTACACAGATAGCGGTGTAGACATTTCCCTGTTTACTCAGATAGCGGTGTGGATATTTCCATGTTTATGCAGATAGCATTGTAGATATTTCCATGTTTATACAGATAGCGGTGCGGTTATTTCCATGTTTATACAGATAGCTGGGCAGATATTTCCATGTTTATACAGATAGCGGTGTAGATATTTCCATCTTAATACAGACGGCGGTGTAGATATGTCCATGTTTGTACAGATGGCGGTGTAGATATTTCCATGTTCATACAGATGGCGGTGTAGATATTTCGAAGTTTATAGAGATAGCGCTTTAGTTATTTCCATATTTATAGGGAAATCTGTGTAGATATTTCCATGTATATTCAGATAGCTGTGTAGATACTTCCATGTTCATGCAGATAGCGGTGTAGATATTTCCATGTTCATCCAGATGCCTGTGTACATATATCCATGTTCACACAGATGGCGGTGATGATATTTCCATGTTCATACAGATGGTGGTGTAGATATTTCCATGTTCATACAAATGGCGGTGTAGATATTTCCATGTTCATAGAGATGGCGGTGTAGATATTTCCATGTTCATACAAATGGCGGTGTAGATATTTCCATGTTCATAGAGATGGCGGTGTAGATATTTCCATATTTATACAGATAGCAGTGTAGTTATTTCCATGATTATAGAGATAGCAGGGTAGATATTTCCATTGATATACAGATAGCTGTGTAGATATTTGCATGTTCATACAGATAGCGGTGTAGATATTTCCATGTTCATACAGATAGCGGTGTAGATATTTCCATGTTCATACAGATAGCGGTGTATGTATTTCCATGTTCATACCGATAGCGGTGTAGATATTTCCGTGTTCATACAGTTAGCGGTGTAGGTATTTCCATGTTCATACAGATGGTGGTGTAGATATTTACATGTTCATACAGATGGCGGTGTAGATATTTCCATGTTCATACAGATAGCGATGTAGATATTTCCATGTTCATACAGATAGCGGTGTAGATATTTCCATGTTCATACAGATAGCGATGTAGATATTTCCATGTTCTTACCGATAGCGGTGTAAATATTTCCATGTTCATACAGTTAGCGGTGTAGATATTTCCAAGTTCATACAGATGGCGGTGTAGATATTTACATGTTCATACAGATGTAGGTGTAGATATTTCCATGTTTATACAGATAGCAATGTAGTTATTTCCATGTTTATACAGATAGCGGTGTAGATATTTCCATGTTCATACAGATAGCGTTGTAGATATTTCCATGTTCATACAGATAGCGGTGTAGATATTTCCATGTTAATACAGATGGCGGTGTAGATATTTACATGTTCATACAGATGGAGGTGTAGATATTTCCATGTTCGTACGGATGGCAGTGTAGATATTTCCATGTTCATACAGGTGGTGGTGTAGGTTTTTCCAAGTTTATACAGATAGCAGTGTAGTTATTTCCTTGTTTATAGAGATAGCTGTGTAGATATTTCCATTGATATACAGATAGCTGTGTAGATATTTGCATGTTCATACAGATAGCGGTGTAGATATTTCCATGTTCATACAGATAGCGGTGTAGATATTTCCATGTTCATACAGATAACGGTGTAGATATTTCCATGTTCAAACAGATAGCGGTGTAGATATTTCCATGTTCATACAGTTAGCGGTGTAGATATTTAAATGTTCATACAGATGGCGGTGTAGATATTTACATGTTCATACAGATGGTGGTATAGATATTTCCATGTTCATACAGATGGCGGTGTAGATATTTCCATGTTCATAGAGATGGCGGTGTAGATATTTCCATGTTTATGCAGATAGCGGTATAGATATTTCCATGTTTATACAGATGGTGGTGTAGATATTTCCATGTTTATAGAGATGGCGGTCTAGATATTTCCATGTTTACAGAGATAGTGGTTTAGTTATTTCCAAGTTTATAGAGACTGCTTTGTAGATATTTCCATGTTTATACAGATAGCGGTGAAGATATTTCCATGTTTATACACATAGCGGTGTAGGTATTTCCATGTTTATACAGATAGCAGTGTAGATATTTCCATGTTTATAAAAATAGTGGTGTAGATAATTTCAATTTTATACCGATAGCAGTGTAGATATTTCCAAGTTCATACAGATAGCGGTGTAGATATTTCCACGTTTATAGAGATGGCGGTGTAGATATTTCCATGTTCATACTGATGGCGGTGTAGATATTTCCACGTTTATAGAGATGGCGGTGTAGATATTTTCATGTTTACACAGATGGCGGTGCAGATATTTCCATGTTTACACAGATTGCGTTGTAGACATTTCCATGTTTACACAGATAGCGGTGTGGATATTTCCATGTTTATGCAGATAGCGGTGTAGATATTTCCATGTTTATAAAGATAGCGGTGCGGATATTTCCATGTTTATACAGATAGTTGGGCAGATATTTCCATGTTTATACAGATAGCGGTGTAGATATTTCCATCTTAAAACAGATGGCGGTGTAGATATGTCCATGTTCGTACAGATGGCGGTGTATATATTTCCATGTTCATACAGATGGTGGTGTAGATATTTCGAAGTTTATAGAGACAGCGCTGTAGTTATTTCCATATTTATAGAGAAATCTGTGTAGATATTTCCATGCATATGCAGACAGCTGTGTAGATATTTCCATGT
Source organism: Gorilla gorilla gorilla (assembly GCF_029281585.2). NCBI lineage: Eukaryota > Metazoa > Chordata > Mammalia > Primates > Hominidae > Gorilla > Gorilla gorilla. The sequence continues at coordinate 131,326,550 of NC_073238.2, forward strand.
TCATGCAGATAGCTGTGTAGATATTTCCATGTTCATCCAAATGCCGGTGTAGATATATCCATGTTCATACAGATGGCGGTGAAGATATTTCCATGTTCATACAGATGGCGGTGTAGATATTTCCATGTTCATACAAATGGCGGTGTAAATATTTCCATGTTCATAGAGATGGCGTGTAGATATTTCCATGTTCATACAAATGGCGATGTAGATATTTCCATGTTTATAGAGATGGCATTGTAGATATTTCCATGTTTACAGATAGCAGTGTAGTTATTTCCATGTTTATAGAGATAGCGGTGTAGATAATTTCAATTTTATACAGATAGCTGGGTAGATATTTGCATGTTCATACAGATAGCTGTGTAGTTATTTGCATTTTCATACAAATAGCGGGGTAGATATTTCCATGTTCATACAGATAGCGGTGTAGATATTTCCATGTTCATACCAATAGCGGTGTGGATATTTCCATGTTCATACAGTTAGCGGTGTAGATATTTCCATGTTCGTACAGATGGCGGTGTAGATATTTACAGGTTCATACAGATGGTGGTGTAGATATTTCCATGTTCGTACGGATGGCATTGTAGATATTTCCATGATCATACAGGTGCCGGTGTAGATATTTCCATGTTTATACAGATAACAGTGTAGTTATTTCCATGTTCATAGAGATAGCAGTGTAGATATTTCCATTGATATACAGATAGCTTTGTAGACATTTGCATGTTCATACAGATAGCGGTGTAGTTATTTCCATGTTCATACAGATTGCGGTGTGGATATTTCCATCTTGATACAGATAGCGGTGTAAATATTTCGATGTTCATACAGATAACGGTGTAGATATTTCCATGTTCATACAGATGGCAGTGTAGATATTTCCATGTTCATACATATGGCGGTGTAGATATTTCCATCTTCATAGAGATTTCGGTGTAGATATTTCCGTGATCATACAAATGGCGGTGTAGATATTTCCATGTTCATAGAGATGGGGTATAGATATTTCCATGTTTATACAGATAGCAATGTAGTTATTTCCATGTTTATACACATAGCGGTGTAGATATTTCCATGTTCATACACATAGCGTTGTAGATATTTCCATGTTCATTCAGATAGCGGTGTAGATATTTCCATGTTCATACAGATAGCGGTGTAGATATTTCATGTTCATACAGTTAGCGGTGTAAATATTTCCATGTTCATATATATGGCGGTGTAGATATTTACTTGTTCATACAGATGGCAGTGAAGATATTTCCATGTTCGTACTAATGGCAGTGTAGATATTTCCATGTTCATAGAGGTGGCGGTGTAGATATTTCCATGTTTATACAGATAGCAGTGTAGTTATTTCCATGTTTACAGAGATAGCAGTGTAGATATTTCTATTGATATACAGATAGCTGTGTAGATATTTGCATGTTCACACAGATAGCGGTGTAGATATTTCCATGTTCGTACAGATAGCTGTGTAGATATTTCCATGTTCATACAGATAACGGTGTAGATATTTCCATGTTCATACTGTTGGCGGTGTAGATATTTCCATGTTCATATAGATGGCGGTGTAGATATTTACATGTTCATACAGATGGCGGTGTAGATATTTCCATGTTCGTACAGATGGCGGTGTAGATATTTCCATGTTCATAGAGATGGCGGTGTAGATATTTCCAAGTTTATGCAGATAGCGGTGTAGATATTTCCATGTTTATACAGATATCAGTGTAGATATTTCCATGTTTATAGAGATAGTGGTGTAGACAATTTCAATTTTATACAGATAGCAGTGTAGATATTTCCAAGTTCATACAGACAGCAGTGTAGATATTTCCACGTTTATAGAGATGGCGGTGTAGATATTTCCATGTTCATACAGGTGGCGGTGTAGATATTTCCATGTTTATGCAGATAGCGGTGTAGATATTTCCATGTTTATACAGATAGCGGTGCGGATGTTTCCATGTTTATACAGATAGTTGGGCAGATATTTCCATGTTTATACAGATAGCAGTGTAGATATTTCCATCTTAATACAGATGGCTTTGTTGATATGTCCATGTTTGTACAGATGGCGGTGTAGATATTTCCATGTTCATACAGATGGCGGTGTAGCTATTTCGAAGTTTACAGAGATAGCGCTGTAGTTATTTCCATATTTATAGAGAAATGTGTGTAGATATTTCCATGTATATGCAGATAGCTGTGTTGATATTTCCATGTTCATGCAGATAGCGGTGTAGATATTTCCATGTTCATCTAGATGCCGGTGTAGATATATCCATGTTCATACAGATGGCTTTGAAGATATTTCCATGTTCATACAGATGGCGGTGTAGATATTTCCATGTTCATAGAGATGGCACTGTAGATATTTCCATGTTTATACAGATAGCAGTGTAGTTATTTCCATGTTTATAGAGATAGCAGTGTAGATATTTCCATTGATATACAGATAGCTGTGTAGATATTTGCATGTTCATACAGATAGCGGTGTAGATATTTCCATGTTCATACAGATAGCGGTCTAGATATTTCCATGTTCATACAGATAGCGGTGTAGATATTTCCATGTTCATACAGATAGCGGTGTAGGTATTTCCATGTTCATACCAATAGCGGTGTGGATATTTCCATGTTCATTCAGATGGTGGTGTAGATACTTACATGTTCATACAGATGGCGGTGTAGATATTTCCAAGTTCGTACGGATGGCAGTGTAGATATTTCCATGTTCGTACAGGTGGCGGTGTAGATATTACCATGTTTATACAGATAGCAGTGTAGATATTTCCATGTTTATAGAGATAGCAATGTAGATATTTCCATTGATATACAGATAGCTGTGTAGATATTTGCATGTTCATACAGATAGCGGTGTAGATATTTCCATGTTCGCACAGATAACGTTGTAGATATTTCCATGTTCATACAGATAGCAGTGTAAATATTTCCATGTTCATACAGATGACGGTGTAGATATTTCCATGTTCATACAGATGGCGGTGTAGATATTTCCACGTTCATACAATTAGCGGTGTAGATATTTCCATGTTAATACAGGTGGCGGTGTAGATATTTCCATGTTTATAGAGATGGCGGTGTAGATATTTCCATGTTCTTAGAGTTGACGGTGTAGATATTTCCATGTTTATGCAGATAGCGGTATAGATATTTCCATGTTTATACAGATGGTGGTGTAGATATTTCCATGTTTATAGAGATGGCGGTCTAGATATTTCCATGTTTACAGAGATAGTGGTGTAGTTATTTCCAAGTTTATAGAGACAGCGTTGTAGATATTTCCATGTTAATACAGATAGCGGTGAAGATATTTCCATGTTTATACAGACAGCGGTGTAGATATTTCGATGTTCATACAGATAGCAGTGTAGATATTTCCATGTTCATACAGATGACGGTGTAGAAAGTTCCATGTTCATACAGATGGCGGTGTAGATATTTCCACGTTCATACAGTTAGCGGTGTAGATATTTCCATGTTCATACAGGTGGCGGTGTAGATATTTCCATGTTTATAGAGATGGCGGTGTAGATATTTCCATGTTCTTAGAGTTGACGGTGTAGATATTTCCATGTTTATGCAGATAGCGGTATAGATATTTCCATGTTTATACAGATGGTGGTGTAGATATTTCCATGTTTATAGAGATGGCGGTCTAGATATTTCCATGTTTACAGAGATAGTGGTGTAGTTATTTCCAAGTTTATAGAGACATCGTTGTCGATATTTCCATGTTTATACAGATAGCGGTGAAGATATTTCCATGTTTATACAGACAGCGGTGTAGATATTTCGATGTTCATACAGATAGCAGTGTAGATATTTCCATGTTCATACAGATGACGGTGTAGAAATTTCCATGTTCATACAGATGGCGGTGTAGATATTTCCACGTTCATACATTTAGCGGTGTAGATATTTCCATGTTCATACAGGTGGCGGTGTAGATATTTCCATGTTTATAGAGATGGCGGTGTAGATATTTCTATGTTCTTAGAGTTGACGGTGTAGATATTTCCATGTTTATGCAGATAGTGGTATAGTTATTTCCATGTTTATACAGATGGTGGTGTAGATATTTCCATGTTTATAGAGATGGCGGTCTAGATATTTCCATGTTTACAGAGATAGTGGTGTAGTTATTTCCAAGTTTATAGAGACAGCGTTGTAGATATTTCCATGTTTATACAGATAGCGGTGAAGATATTTCCATGTTTATACAGACAGCGGTGTAGATATTTTGATGTTTATACAGATAGCAGTGTAGATATTTCCATGTTTATAGAGATAGAGGTGTAGACAATTTCAATTTTATACAGAGATCAGTGTAGATATTTCCAAGTTCATACAGATAGCGGTGTAGATATTTCCACGTTTATAGAGATAGCGGTGTAGATATTTCCATGTTCATACAGATAGCGGTGTACATATTTCCATGTTCGTACAGATAGCAGTGTAGATATTTCCATGTTTATAGAGATAGTGGAGTAGATAATTTCAATTTTATACAGATAGCAGTGTAGATATTTCCAAGTTCATAGAGATAGCGGCGTAGGTATTTCCACGTTTATAGAGCTGGCGGTGTAGATATTTCCATGTTCATACAGATGGTGGTGTAGATATTTATATGTTTATAGGGATGGCGGGGTAGATATTTTCATGTTTACACAGATAGCGGTGTAGATATTTCCATGTTTACACAGATAGCGGTCTGGATATTTCCATGTTTTTGCAGATAGCAGTGTAGATATTTCCATGTTTATACAGATAGCGGTGCGGAAATTTCCATGTTTATACAGATAGTTGGGCAGATATTTCCATGTTTATACAGACGGCGGTGTAGATATTTCCATCTTAATACAGATGGCGGTGTAGATATGTCCATGTTTGTACAGATGGCGGTGTAGATATTTCCATGTTCATACAGATGGCGCTGTAGCTATTTCGAAGTTTATAGAGACAGCGCTGTAGTTATTTCCATATTTATAGAGAAATCTGTGTAGGTATTTCCATGTATATTCAGATAGCTGTGTAGATATTTCCATGTTCATGCAGATAGCGGTGTAGATATTTCCATGTTCATACAAATGGCTGTGTAGTTACTTACATGTTCATAGAGATGGCGGTGTAGATATTTTCATGTTCATACACATGGTGGTGTAGATATTTCCATGTTCATAGAGATGGCGGTGTAGATATTTCCATGTTTATACAGATAGCGGTGTAGTTATTTCCATGTTTATAGAGATAGCAGTGTAGAAATTTCCATTAATATAGAGATGGCGGTGTAGATATTTACATGTTCATTCAGATGGCGTTGTAGATATTTCCATGTTCATACAGATAGAGGTGTAGATATTTCCATGTTCATACAGATAGCAGTGTAGATATTTCCACTTTCATACAGATAGCGGTGTAGATATTACCATTTTCATACCAATAGCGGTGTAGATATTTCCATGTTCATACAGATGGCGGTGTAGATATTTCCATGTTCATACAGTTAGCGGTGTAGATATTTCCATGTTCATACAGATGGCGGTGTAGATATTCACATGTTCATACACATGGCGGTGTAGATATTTCCATGTTCGTACGGATGGCAGTGTAGATATTTCTATGTTCATTCAGGTGGCGGTGTAGATATTTCCATATTTATACAGATAGCAGTGTAGTTATTTCCATGTTTATAGAGATAGCTGTGTAGATATTTCCACTGATATCCAGATAGCTGTGTAGATATTTGCATGTTCATACAGATAGCGGTGTAGATATTTCCATGTTCGTACATATAGCGGTGTAGATATTTCCATGTTCGTACAGATAGCGGTGTAGATATTTCCATGTTCATATAGATGGCGGTGTAGATATTTCCATGTTCATACAGATAGCGGTGTAGATATTTCTATGTTCATACAGTTAGTAATGTAGATATTTCCATGTTCATACATATGGCGGTGTAGATATTTACATGTTCATACAGATGGCGGTACAGATATTTCCATGTTCATACAGATGGCGGTGTAGATATTTCCATGTTCATAGAGATGGCGGTGTAGATATTTCCATGTTTATGCAGATAGCGGTATAGATGTTTACATGTTTATACAGATGGTGGTGTAGATATTTCCATGTTTATAGAGATGGCGGTCTAGATATTTCCATGTTTTCAGAGATAGTCGTGAAGTTATTTCCAAGTTTATAGAGACAGCGTTGTAGATATTTCCATGTTTATAAAGATAGCGGTGAAGATATTTCCATGTTTATACAGATAGCGGTGTAGATATTTCCATGTTTATACAGATAGCAGTGTAGATATTTCCATGTTTATAGAGATAGTGGTGTAGATAATTTCAATTTTATACAGAGAGCAGTGTAGATATTTCCAAGGTCATACAGATAGCGGTGTAGATATTTCCACGTTTATAGAGATGGCTGCGTAGATATTTCCATGTTCATACACATGGCGGTGTAGATATTTCCATGTTTTTGGTGATGGCGGTGTAGATATTTTCATGTTTACACAGATGGCGGTGTAGATATTTCCATGTTTACACAGATAGCGGTGAGACATTTCCATGTTTACACAGATAGCGGTGTGGATATTTCCATGTTTTTGCAGATAGCAGTGTAGATATTTCCGTGTTTATACAGATAGCGGTGCGGATATTTCCATGTTTATACAGATAGTTGCGCAGATATTTCCATGTTTATACAGACGGCGGTGTAGATATTTCCATCTTAATACAGATGGCGGTGCAGATATGTCCATATTTGTACAGATGGCAGTGTAGATATTTCCATGTTCATACAGATGGCGGTGTAGATATTTCGAAGTTTATGGAGATAGCGCTGTAGTTATTTCCATATTTATAGAGAAATCTGTGTAGATATTTCCATGTATATTCAGATAGCTGTGTAGATATTTCCATGTTCATGCAGATATCGGTGTAGATATTTCCATGTTCATCCAGATGCCGGTGTACATATATCCATGTTCATACAGATGGCGGTGAAGATATTTCCATGTTCATACAGATGGCGGTGTAGATATTTCCATGTTCATAGAAATGGCGGTGAAGATATTTCCATGTTCATACAAATGACGGTGTAGATATTTCCATGTTCATAGAGAAGGCGGTGTAGATATTTCCATGTTTATACAGATAGCAGTGTAGTTATTTCCATGTTTATAGAGATAGCAGTGTAGATATTTCCATTGATATACAGATAGCTGTGTAGATATTTGCATTTTCATACAGATAGCGGTGTAGATATTTCCATGTTCATACAGATAGCGGTGTAGATATTTCCATGTTCATACAGATAGCGGTGTTGATATTTCCATGTTCATACAGATAGCGGTGTAGATATATCCATGTTCATGCAGATAGCAGTGTAGGTATTTCCATGTTCATACAGTTAGCGGTGTAGATATTTCCATGTTCATACAGATGGCGGTGTAGATATTTACATGTTCATATAGATGGCAGTGTAGATATTTCCATGTTCGTACGGATGGCAGTGTAGATATTTTCATGTTCATACAGGTGGCGGTGTAGATATTTCCATGTTTATACAGATAGCAGTGTAGTTATTTCCATGTTTATAGAGATAACAGTGTGGATATTTCCATTGATATACAGATAGCTGTGTAGATATCTGCATGTTTATACAGATAGCGGTGAAGATATTTCCATGTTTATGCAGATAGTGGTGTAGATATTTACATGTTTATACAGATAGCACTGTAGATATTTCCATGTATATAGAGATAGTGGTGTAGATAATTTCAATTTTATACAGATAGCAGTGTAGATATTTCTTAGTTCATACAGATAGCGGTGTAGATATTTCCACGTTTATAGAGATGGCGGTGTAGATATTTCCATGTTTATAGAGATGGCGGTGTAGATATTTTCATGTTTACACAGATGATGGTGCATATATTTCCATGTTTACACAGATAGTGGTGTAGACATTTCCATGTTTACACAGATAGCTTTGTGGATATTTCCATGTTTATGCAGACGGCGGTGTAGATATTTCCATGTTTATACAGATAGCGGTGCGGATATTTCCATGTTTATACAGATAGGCAGATATTTCCATGTTTATACTGATAGCGGTGTAGATATTTCCATCTTAATACAGATGGCGGTGTAGATATGTCCATGTTCATACAGATGGTGTAGATATTTCCATGTTCATACAGATGGCGGTGTAGATATTTCGAAGTTTATAGAGATAGCGCTGTAGTTATTTCCATATTTATAGAGAAATATGTGTAGATATTTCCATGTATATGCAGAGAGCTGTGTAGATATTTCCATGTTCATGCAGATAGCGGTGTAGATATTTCCATGTTCATACCAATAGCGGTGTAGATATTTCCATGTTCATACAGTTAGCGGTGTAGATATTTCCATGTTCATGCAGATGGCTGTGTAGATATTTACATGTTCATACAGATGGCGGTGTAAATATTTCCATGTTCGTACGGATGGCATTGTAGATATTTCCATGTTCATACAGGTGGCGGTGTAGATATTTCCCTGTTTATACAGATAGCAGTGTAGTTATTTCCATTTTTATAGAGATAGCAGTGTCGGTATTTCCATTGATATACAGATAGCTGTGTAGATATCTGCATGTTCATACAGATAGCGGTGTACATATTTCCATGTTCGTACAGATAGCGGTGTAGATATTTCCCTGTTCATACAGATAGCGGTGTAGATATTTCCATGTTCATACAGATAACGTTGTAGATATTTCCATGTTCATACAGATAGAGGTGTAGATAATTCCATGTTCATACAGTTAGCGGTGTAGATATTTCCATATTCATACAGATAAAGGTGTAGATAATTCCATGTTCATACAGTTAGCGGTGTAGATATTTCCATGTTCATACAGATGGCGGTGTAGATATTTACATGTTCATACAGCTGGCGGCATAGATATTTTCATGTTCGTACAGATGGCGGTGTAGGTATTTGCATGTTCTTAGAGATGGCGGTGTAGATATTTCCATGTTTATGCAGATAGCGGTATAGATATTTCCATGTTTATACAGATGGTGGTGTAGATATTTCCGTGTTTATAGAGATGGCGGTCTAGATATTTCCATGTTTACGGAGATAGTGGTGTAGTTATTTCCAAGTTTATAGAGACAGCATTGTAGATATTTCCATGTTTATACAGATAGCGGTGAAGATATTTCCATGTTTATATAGATAGTGGTGTAGATATTTCCATGTTTATACAGATAGCAGTGAAGATATTTCCATGTTTATAGAGATAGTGGTTTAGATAATTTCAATTTTATGCAGAGAGCAGTGTAGATATTTCCAAGTTCATACAGATAGCGGTGTAGATATTTCCACGTTTATAAAGATAGCAGTGTAGATATTTCCATGTTCATACAGATGGCGGTGTAGATATTTCCATGTTTATAGGGATGGCGGAGTAGATATTTTCATGTTTACACAGATGGCGGTGTAGATATTTCCATGTTTACACAGATAGCGGTGTAGACATTTCCATGTTTAAACAGATAGCGGTGTGGATATTTCCATGTTTTTGCAGATTGCAGTGTAGATATTTCCATGTTTATACAGATAGCGGTGCGGATATTTCCATGTTTATACAGATAGTTGGGCAGATATTTCCATGTTTATACAGACGGCGGTGTAGATATTTCCATCTTATACAGATGCCGGTGCAGATATGTCCATGTTTGTACAGAAGGCGGTGTAGATATTTCCATGTTAATACAGATGGCGGTGTAGATATTTTGAAGTTTATAGAGATAGCGCTGTAGTTATTTCCATATTTATAGAGAAATCTGTGTACATATTTCCATGTATATTCAGATAGCTGTGTAGATATTTCCATGTTCATGCAGATAGCAGTGTAGATATTTCCATGTTCATCCAGATGCCGGTGTAGATATATCCAAGTTCATAAAGATGGCTGTGAAGATATTTCCATATTCATACAGATGGCGGTGTAGATATTTCCATGTTCATACAAATGGCTATGTAGATATTTACATGTTCATACAAATGGCTGTGTAGATATTTCCATGTTCATTGAGATGGCGGTGTAGATATTTCCATGTTTATACAGATAGCGGTGTAGTTATTTCCATGTTTATAGAGATAGCAGTGTAGAAATTTCCATTGATATAGAGATGGCGGTGTAGATATTTCCATGTTCATTCAGATGGCGGTGTAGATATTTTCATGTTCATACAGATAGCCGTGTAGCTATTTCCATGTTCATACAGATAGCGGTGTAGATATTTCCATTTTCATACAGATAGCGGTGTAGATATTTCCATGTTCATAGAGATGGCGGTGTACATATTTCCTTGTTCATGCAGATAGCGGTATAGATATTTCCATGTTTATACAGATGGTGGTGTAGATATTTCCATGTTTATTGAGATGGCGGCCTAGATATTTCCATGTTTATAGAGATAGAGCTGTACTTATTTCCAAGTTTATAGAGACAGCGTTGTAGATATTTCCATGTTCATACAGATGGCGGTGTAGATATTTCGAAGTTTATAGAGATAGCGCTGTAGTTATTTCCATATTTATTGAGAAATCTGTGTAGATATTTGCATGTATATGCAGATAGCTGTGTAGATATTTCCATGTTCATGCAGATAGCGGTGTAGATATTTCCATGTTCATCCAGATGCCGGTGTAGATATATCCATGTTCATACAGATGGCGGTGAAGATATATCCATGTTCATACAGATGGCGGTGTAGATATTTCCATGTTCATACAGATAGCGGTGTAGATATTTCCATGTTCATACAGATAGCGGTGTAGGTATTTCCAAGTTCATACAGTTAGCGGTGTAGATATTTCCATGTTCATACAGATGGCGGTGTAGATTTTATATGTTCATACAGATGGCGGTGTAGATATTTCCATGTTCGTACGGATGGAAGTGTAGATATTTCCATGTTCATAGAGATGGCGGTGTAGATATTTCCATATTTATACAGATAGCAGTGTAGTTATTTCCATGTTGATAGAGATAGCATTGTAGATATTTCCATTGATATACAGATAGCTGTGTAGATATTTGCATTTTCATACAGATAGCTGTGTAGTTATTTGCATTTTCATACAGGTGGCGGTGTAGATATTTACATGTTCATACAGATGGCGGTGTAGATATTTCCATGTTCGTACGGATGGCAGTGTAGATATTTCCATGTTCATAGAGATGGCGGTGTAGATAATTCAATGTTTATGCAGATAGCGGTGTAGATATTTCCATGTTTATACAGATGGTGGTGTAGATATTTCTATGTTTATAGAGATGGCCGTCTAGATATTTCCATGTTTATACAGATAGCAGTGTAGATATTTCCATCTTTATAGAGATAGTGGTGTAGATAATTTCAATTTTATACCGAGAGCAGTGTAGATATTTCCAAGTTCATACAGATAGCGGTGTAGATATTTCCATGTTTATATAGACGGCGGTGTAGATATTTCCATGTTCATACAGATGGCGGTGTAGATATTTCCATGTTCATACAAATGGCGGTGTAGATATTTCCATGTTCATACACATGGCGGTGTAGATAGTTACATGTTCATACAGATGGCGGTGTAGATATTTCCATGTTCGTACAGATGGCCGTGTAGATATTTCCATGTTCATAGAGACGGCGATGTAGGTATTTCCATGATTATGCAGACAGCGGTATAGATATTTCCATGTTAATACAGATGGTGGTGTTCATATTTCCATGTTTATAGAGATGGCGGTATAGATATTTCCATTTTTATAGAGATAGTGGTGTAGTTATTTCCAAGTGTATAGAGAGAGCGTTGTAGATATTTCCATGTTTATACAGATAGCGGTGAAGTTATTTCCATGTTTATACAGATAGCAGTGTAGACATTTTCATGTTTGTACAGATATCAGTGTAGATATTTCCATGTTTATAGAGATAGTGGTGTAGATAATTTCAATTTTATACAGATAGCAGTGTAGATATTTCCAAGTTCATACAGATAGCGGTGTAGATATTTCCACGTTTATAGAGATTGCGGTGCAGATATTTCCATGTTCATACAGATGGCGGTGTAGATATATCCATGTTTATAGAGATGGCGGTGTAGATATTTCCATGTTTACACAGATGGCGGTGTAGATATTTCCCTGTTTACACAGATAGCGGTGTAGACATTTCCATGTTTACACAGATAGCGGTGTGGATATTTCCATGTTTATGCAGATAGCGGTGTAGATATTTTCATGTTTATACAGATAGCGGTGCGGATATTTCCATGTTTATACAGATAGTTGGGCAGATATTTCCATGTTTACACAGATAGCGGTGTAGATATTTCCAACTTAATACAGATGGCGGTGTAGATATGTCCATGTTCGTACAGATGGCGGTGTAGATATTTCCATGTTCTTACAGATGGCGGTGTAGATATTTCGAAGTTTATAGAGATAGCGCTGTAGTTATTTCCATATTTATAGAGAAATCTGTGTAGTTATTTCCATGTATATGCAGATAGCTGTGTAGATATTTCCATGTTTATGCAGATAGCGGTGTAGTTATTTCCATGTTCATCCAGATGCCGGTGTAGATATATCCATGCTCATACAGATGGCGGTGAAGATATTTCCACGTTCATAGAGATGGCGGTGTAGATATTTCCATGTTCATACAAATGGCGGTGTAGAGATTTCCATGTTCTTAGAGATGGCGGTGTAGATATTTCCATGTTTATACAGATAGTAGTGTAGTTATTTTCATGTTTATAGAGATAATAGTGTAGATATTTCCATTGATATACAGATAGCTGTGTAGATATTTGCATGTTCATACAGATAGCGGTGTAGATATTTCCATGTTCATACAGAGGGCGGTGTAAATATTTGCATGTTCATACAGATAGCGGTGTAGATATTTCCATGTTCATACAGATGGCGGTGTAGATATTTCCATGTTTATACAGATAGTAGTGTAGTTATTTTCATGTTTATAGAGATAATAGTGTAGATATTTCCATTGATATACAGATAGCTGTGTAGATATTTGCATGTTCATACAGATAGCGGTGTAGATATTTCCATGTTCATACAGAGGGCGGTGTAAATATTTCCATGTTCATACAATTAGCGGTGTAGATATTTCCATGTTCATACAGATGGCGGTGTAGATATTTACATGTTCATACAGATAGCGGTGTAGATATTCCCATGTTCGTGCGGACGGCAGTGTAGATATTTCCATGTTCATACAGGCGGCGGTTTAGATGTTTCCATGTTTATGCAGATAGCAGTGTAGATATTTCCATGTTTATAGAGATAGCAGTGTAGATATTTCCATTGATATACACATAGCTGTGTAGATATTTGCATGTTCATACAGATAGCGGTGTAGATATTTCCATGTTCATACAGATAGCGGTGTAGATATTTCCATGTTCATACAGATAACGGTGTAGATATTTCCATGTTCATACAGATACCGGTGTAGATATTTCCATGTTCATACAGATGGCGGTGTAGATATTTACATGTTCATGCAGATGGCGGTGTAGATATTTCCATGTTCGTACAGATGGCGGTGTAGATATTTCCAAGTTCATAGAGATGGCGGTGTAGATATTTCCATGTTTATGCAGATAGCCGTATAGTTATTTCCGTGTTTATATAGATTGTGGTGTAGATATTTCCATGTTTATAGAGATGGCGGTCTAGATATTTCCATGTTTATAGAGATATTGGTGTAGTTATTTCCAAGTTTATAGAGACAGCGTTGTAGATGTTTCCATGTTTATACAGATAGCGGTGAAGATATTTCCATGTTTATACAGATAGCGGTGTAGATATTTCCATGTTTATACAGAGAGAAGTGTAGATATTTCCATGTTTATAGAGATAGTGGTGTAGATAATTTCAATTTTATACAGATAGCAGTGTAGATATTTCCAAGTTCATACAGATAGCAATGTAGTTATTTCCACGTTTATAGAGATGGCGGTGTAGATATTTCCATGTTCATACAGATGGCGGTGTAGATATTTCCATGTTTATAGAGATGGCGGTGTAGATATTTTCATGTTTACACAGATGGCGGTGTCGATATTTCCATGTTTACACAGATAGTGGTGTAGACATTTCCATGTTTACACAGATAGCGGTGTGGATATTTCCATGTTTATGCATATAGCGGTGTAGATATTTCCATGTTTATACAGATAGCGGTGCGGATATTTCCATGTTTATGCAGATAGCGGTGTAGATATTTCCATCTTTATACAGATAGCGGTGTGGATATTTCCATGTTTATACAGATAGTGGTGCACATATTTCCATGTTTATAAAGATAGCGGTGTAGATATTTCCATCTTAATACAGATGGCGGTTTAGATATGTCCATGTTTGTACAGATGGCGGTGTAGATATTTCCATGTTCATACAGATGGCGGTGTAGATATTTCAAAGTTCATAGAGATAGCGCTTTAGCTGTTTCCATATTTATAGAGAAATCTGTGTAGATATTTCCATGTATATGCGGATAGCTTTGTAGATATTTCCATGTTCATGCAGATAGCGGTACTGATATTTCCATGTTCATCCAGATGCCAGTGTTGATATTTGCATGTTCATACAGATAGCGGTGTAGATATTTCCATGTTCATACAGATAGCGGTGTATGTATTTCCATGTTCTTACTGTTAGCGGTGTACATATTTCCATGTTCTTACAGATGGCGGTGTAGATATTTCCATGTTCATACAGATGGCAGTGTAGATATTTCCATGTTCATACAGGTGGCGGTGTAGATATTTCCATGTTTATACAGATAGCAGTGTAGTTATTTCCAAGTTTATAGAGATAGCAGTGTAGATATTTCCATTGGTATACAGATAGCTGAGTAGATATTTGCATGTTCATACAGATAGCAGTGTAGATACTTCCATGTTCATACAGATAGCGGTGTAGATATTTCCATGTTTATACAGATAGTGGTGCGGATATTTCCATGTTTATACAGATATTTGGGCAGATATTTCCATGTATATACAGATAGCGGTGTAGATATTTCCATCTTAATACAGATGGCGGTGTAGATATGTCCATGTTCGTACAGATGGCTTTGTACATATTTCCATGTTCATACAGATGGCGGTGTAGATATTTTGAAGTTTATAGAGACAGCGCTGTAGTTATTTCTATATTTATATAGAAATCTTTGTAGATATTTCCATGTATATGCAGATAGCTGTGTAGATATTTGCATTATCATGCAGATAGCGGTGTAGATATTTCCATGTTCATCCAGATGCCGGTGTAGATATATCCATGTTCATACAGATGGGGGTGAAGATATTTCCATGTTCATACAGATGGCTGTGTAGATATTTCCATGTTCATAGAGATGGCGGTGTAGATATTTCCATGTTGATACAGATATCAGTGTAGTTATTTCCATGTTTATAGAGATTGCAGTGTAGATATTTCCATTGATATACAGATAGCGGTGTAGATATTTCCATGTTCATACAGATAGCGGTGTAGATATTTCCATGTTCGTACAGATGGCGTTGTAGATATTTCCATGTTCATAGAGATGGCGGTGTAGATATTTCCATGTTTATGCAGATAGCGGTATAGATATTTCCATGTTTATACAGATGGTGGGGTAGGTATTTCCATGTTTATAGAGATGGCGGTGTAGATATTTCCATGTTCATACAGATGGCAGTGTAAATATTTCCATGTTTATAGGGATGGCGGTGTAGATATTTTCATGTTTACACAGATGGCGGTGTAGATATTTCCATGTTTACACAGATAGCGGTGTAGACATTTCCATGTTTACACAGATAGCGGTGTGGGTATTTCCATGTTTATGCAGATAGCAGTGTAGATATTTCCATGTTTATACAGATAGCGGTGTGGATATTTCCATGTTTATACAGATAGTTGGGCAGATATTTCCATGTTTATACAGATAGCGGTGTAGATATTTCCATCTTAATACAGATGGCGGTGTAGATATGTCCATGTTTGTACAGATGGCGGTGTAGATATTTCCATGTTCATACAGATGGCGGTGTAGATATTTCGAAGTTTATAGAGATAGCGCTGTAGTTATTTCCTTATTTATAGAGAAATCTGTGTAGATATTTCCGTGTATATTCAGATAGCTGTGTAGATATTTCCATGTTCATGCAGATAGCGGTGTAGATATTTCCATGTTCATCCAGATGCCGGTGTACATATATCCATGTTCATACAGATGGCGGTGAAGATATTTCCATGTTCATACAGATGGTGGTGTATATATTTCCATGTTCATACAGATAGCGGTGTAGATATTTCCATGTTCATACAGATAGCGGTGTAGACATTTCCATGTTCATACAGATAGCGGTGTAGGTATTTCCATGTTCATACAGTTAGCAGTGTAGATATTCCCATGTTCATACAGATGGCGGTGTTGATATTTACATGTTCATACAGATGGCGGTGTATATATTTCCATGTTCATACAGATAGCGGTGTAGATATTTCCATGTTCATACAGATGGCGGTGTTAATATTTCCATGTTCATGCAGATAGCGGTGTAGATATTTCCATGTTCATACCAATAGCGGTGTAGACATTTCCATGTTCATACATTTAGCGGTGTAGATATTTCCATGTTCATACAGATGGCGGTGAAGATATTTATATGTTCATACAGATGGCAGTGTAGACATTTCCATGTTTTTACGGATGGCAGTGTAGATATTTCCATGTTCATACAGGTGGCGGTGTAGATATTTCCATGTTTATACAGATAGCGGTGTAGATATTTCCATGTTTATACAGATAGCAGTGTAGATATTTCCATGTTAATGGAGATAGCTGTGTAGATATTTCCACTGTTATACAGATAGCTGTGTAGATATTTGCATGTTCATACAGATACCGGTGTAGATATTTCCATGTTCGTACTGATAGCGGTGTAGATATTTCCATGTTCATACAGATAGCGGTGTAGATATTTCCATGTTCATACAGATGGCGGTGTAGATATTTACATGTTCATACAAATGGCGGTATAGATATTTCCATGTTCGTACAGATGGCGGTGTAGATATTTCCATGTTCATAGAGATGGCGGTGTAGATATTTCCATGTTTATGCAGATAGCGGTATAGATATTTCCATGTTTATACAGATGGTGGTGTAGATATTTCCATGTTTATAGAGATGATGGTCTAGGTATTTCCATGTTTACAGAGATAGTGGTGTAGTTATTTCCAAGTTTATAGAGACATCGTGGTAGATATTTCCATGTTTATACAGATAGCGGTGTAGATGTTTCCATGTTTATACTTATAGCAGTGTAGATATTTCCATGTTTATAGAGAAATTGGTGTAGATAATTTCAATTTTTTACAGAGAGCAGTGTAGATATTTCCAAGTTCATACAGATTGCGGTGTAGATATTTCCACGTTTATAGAGATGGCGGTTCAGATATTTCCATGGTCATACAGAGGACGGTGTAGATATTTCCATGTTTATAGGGATGGCGGTGTAGATATTTTCATGTTTACACAGATGGCGGTGTAGATATTTCCATGTTTACACAGATAGCTGTGTAGACATTTCCATGTTTACACAGATAGCGGTGTGCATATTTCCATGTTTATGCAGATAGCAGTGTAGATATTTTCATGTTTATTCAGATAGCGGTGCGGATATTTCCATGTTTATTCAGATAGCGGTGCGGATATTTCCATGTTTATGCAGATAGCTGAGCAGATATTTCCATGTTTATACAGATAGCGGTGTAGATATTTCCATCTTAATACAGATGGCGGTGTAGATATGTCCATGTTTGTACAGATGGTGGTGTAGATATTTCCATGTTCATACAGATGGCGGTGTAGATATTTCGAAGTTTATAGAGATAGCGCTGTAGTTATTTCCATATTTATAGAGAAATCTGTGTAGATATTTCCATGTATATTCAGATAGCTATGTAGATAGATCCATCTTCATGCAGATAGCGGTGTAGATATTTCCATGTTCATCCAGATGCCGGTGTACCTATATCCATGTTCATGTAGATGGTGGTGAAGATATTTCCATGTTCATACAGATGGTGGTGTAGATATTTCCATGTTCATACAAATGGCGGTGTACATATTTCCATGTACATAGAGATGGCGGTGTAGATATTTCCATGTTCATACAAATGGCGGTGTAGATATTTCCACGTTCATAGAGACGGCGGTGTTGATATTTCCATATTTATAGAGATAGCAGTGTAGTTATTTCCATGTTTATCGAGATAGTAGTGTAGATATTTCCATTGATATACAGATAGCTGTGTAGATATTTGCATGTTCATAGAGATAGCAGTGTAGACATTTCCGTGTTCATACAGATAGCGGTGTAGATATTTCCATGTTCATAGAGATAGCGGTGTAGATATTTCCAGGTTCATACAGATAGCGGTGTAGATATTTCCATATTCATACAGTTAGCGGTTTAGATATTTCCATGTTCATACAGATGGCAAAGATATTTCCATTTTCATACAGATAGCGGTGTAGATATTTCCATGTTCATACAGTTAGCGTTGTAGATATTTCCATGTTCATACAGATGGCGGTGTAGATATTTCCATGTTCATAGAGATGGCGGTGTAGATATTTCCGTATTTATACAGATAGCAGTGTAGTTATTTCCATGTTTATAGAGATAGTAGTGTAAATATTTCCATTGATATACAGATAGCTGTGTAGATATTTGCATGGTCATACAGATAGCGGTGTAGATATTTCCATGTTCGTACAGATAGCGGTGTAGATATTTCCATGTTCATACAGATAGCGGTGTAGATATTTCCATGTTCATACAGATAACGGTGTAGATATTCCCATGTTCATACAGATAGCTGTGAAGATATTTCCATGTTCATTCAGATAGCGGTGTAGTTATTTCCATGTTCATACAGATGGCGGTATAGATATTTACATGTTCATACAGATGGCGTTATAGATATTTCCATGTTCGTACAGATGGCGTTGTAGATATTTCCATGTTCATAGAGATGGCGGGGTAGATATTTCCATGTTTATGCAGATAGCGATATAGATATTTCCATGTTTATACAGATGGTGGTGTAGTTATTTCCATGTTCATCCAGATGCCGGTGTAGATACATGCATGTTCATAGAGATGGCAGTGAAGATATTTCCATGTTCATACAGATGGCGGTGTAGATATTTCCATGTTCATACAGATAGAAGTGTAGATATTTCCATGTTCATACAGATAGCGGTGTAGATATTTCCATGTTCATAGCGATAGCGGCGTAGATATTTCCATGTTCAAACAGTTAGCGGTGTAGATATTTCCATTTTCATACAGATGGCTGTGTAGATATTTCCATGTTCATACAGATGGCGGTGTAGATATTTCCATGTTCATACAGATGGCATTGTAGATATTTCCATGTTCATACAGATGACGGTGTAGATATTTCCATGTTTATACAGATAGCGGTGTGGATATTTCCATGTTTATACAGATAGTTGGGCAGATATTTCCATGTTTATACAGATAGTGGTGTAAATATTTCCTTCTTAATACAGATGGCGGTGTAGATATATCCATGTTTGTACAGATGGCGGTGTAGATATTTCCATGTTCGTACAGATGGCGGCGCAGATATTTACATGTTCATACAGATGGCGGTGTAGATATTTCCATGTTCGTACGGATGGCAGTGTAGATATTTCCATGTTCATACAGATGGCGGTGCGGATATTTCCATGTTTATACAGATGGCAGTGTAGTTATTTCCATGTTTATAGAGATAGCAGTGTAGATATTTCCATTGATATACAGATAGCTGTGAAGATATTTGCATGTTCATACAGATAGCGGTGTAGATATTTCCATGTTCATACAGATAGCGGTTTAGATATTTCGATGTTGATACAGATAACGGTGTAGATATTTCCATGTTCATACAGATAGCGGTGTAGATATTTCCACGTTTATAGTGATGGCGGTGTAGATATTTCCATGTTTACACAGATGGCGGTGTAGATATTTCCATGTTTATACAGATAGCAGTGTAGTTATATCCATGTTTATAGAGATAGCAGTGTCGGTATTTCCACTGATATACAGATAGCTGTAAAGATATTTGCCTGTTCATAGAGATAGCGGTGTAGATATTTCCATATTCATACAGATAGCGGTGTAGATATTTCCACGTTTGTAGAGATGGCGGTGTAGGTATTTCCATGTTCATACAGATGGTGGTGTAGATATTTCCATGTTTATAGAGACGGCGGTGTAGATATTTTCATGTTTTCACAGATGGCGGTGTAGATATTTCCATGTTTACACAGATAGCGGTGTAGACATTTCCATGTTTACACAGATAGCGGTGTGGATATTTCCATGTTTATGCAGACAGCGGTGTAGATATTTCCATGTTTATACAGATAGCGGTGCGGTTATTTCCATGTTTATAAAGATAGTCGTGCAGATATTTCCATGTTTATACAGATAGCGGTGTAGATATTTCTATGTTCATACAGATGGCGGTGTAGATATTTCCATGTTGATACAGATGGCGGTGTAGATATTTCCATGTTCATACAGTTAGCGGTGTAGATATTTCCATGTTCATACAGATGGCGGTGCAGATATTTACATGTTCATACAGATGGCGGTGTAGATATTTCCATGTTCGTACGGATGGCAGTGTAGATATTTCCATGTTCATACAGGAGGTGGTGTGGATATTTCCATGTTTATACAGATAGCAGTGTAGTTATTTCCATTTTTATAGAGATAGCAGTGTAGATATTTCCATTGATATACAGATAGCTGTGTAGATATTTCCATGTTCATACAGATGGCGGTGTAGATATTTCCATGTTTATAGGGATGGCAGTGTAGACATTTTCATGTTTACACAGATGGCGGTGTAGATATTTCCATGTTTACACAGATAGCGGTGTAGACATTTCCATGTTTACACAGATAGCGGTGTGGATATTTCCATGTTTATGCAGATATCAGTGTAGATATTTCAATATTTATACAGATAGCGGTGCGGATATTTCCATGTTTATACAGATAGTTGGGCAGATATTTCCATGTTTATACAGATAACGGTGTAGATATTTCCATCTTAATACAGATGGCGGTGTAGATATGTCCATGTTTGTACAGATGGCGGTGTAGATATATCCATGTTCATACAGATGGCGGTGTAGATATTTCGAAGTTTATAGAGATAGCGCTGTAGTTATTTCCATATTTATAGAGAAATCTGTGTAGATATTTCCATGTATATTCAGATAGCTGTGTAGATATTTCCATGTTCATGCAGATAGCGGTGTAGATATTTCCATGTTCACCCAGATGCCGGTGTACATATATCCATGTTCACACAGATGGCGGTGAAGATATTTCCATGTTCATACAGATGGCGGTGTAGATATTTCCATGTTCATACAAATGGCGGTGTAGATATTTCCATGTTCATACAGATGGCGGTGTAGATATTTCCATATTCATACCGATAGCGGTGTAGATATTTCAATGTTCATACAGTTAGCGGTGTAAATATTTCCATGTTCATACAGATGGCGGTGTAGATATTTACATGTTCATACAGATGGTGGTGTAGATATTTCCATGTTTGTATAGATGGCGGTGTAGATATTTCCATGTTCATAGAGATGGCGGTGTAGATATTTCCATGTTTATGCAGATAGGGGTATAGATATTTCCATGTTTATACAGATGGTGGTGTAGATATTTCCATGTTTATAGAGATGGCGGTCTAGATATTTCCATGTTTACAGAGATAGTGGTGTAGTTATTTCCAAGTTTATAGAGACAGCGTTGTAGATATTTCCATGTTTATACAGATAGCGGTGAAGATATTTCCATTTTTATACAAATAGCGGTGTAGATATTTCCATGTTTATACAGATAGCAGTGTAGATATTTCCATGTTTTTAGAGATAGTGGTGTAGATAATTTCAATTTTATACCGAGAGCTGTGTAGATATTTCCAAGTTCATACAGAGAGCAGGGTAGATATTTCCACGTTTATAGAGATGGCGGTGTAGATATTTCCATGTTCATACAGATGCTGTAGATATTTCCATGTTCATACAAATGGCGGTGTAGATATTTCCATGTTCATAGAGATGGCGGTGGAGATATTTCCATGTTCATACAAATGGCGGTGTAGATATTTCCAAGTTCATACAGGTGGCGGTGTGGATATTTCCATGTTTATACAGATAGCAGTGTAGTTATTTCCATGTTTATAGAGATAGCAGTGTAGATATTTCCATTGATATACAGATAGCTGTGTAGATATTTCCATGTTCATACAGATGGCGGTGTAGATATTTCCATGTTTATAGGGATGGCGGTGTAGACATTTTCATGTTTACACAGATGGCGGTGTAGATATTTCCATGTTTACTCAGATAGCGGTGTAGACATTTCCATGTTTACACAGATAGCGGTGTGGATATTTCCATGTTTATGCAGATAGCGGTGCGGTTATTTCCATGTTTATACAGATAGTCGTGCAGATATTTCCATGTTCATACAGATAGCGGTGTATATATTTCCATCTTAAAACAGATGGCGGTGTAGATATGTCCATGCTCGTACAGATGGCGGTGTAGATATTTCCATGTTCATACAGATGGCGGTGTAGATATTTCGAAGTTTATAGAGATAGCGCTGTAGTTATTTCCATGTTTATAGAGAAATCTGTGTAGATATTTCCATGTATATGCAGATAGCTGTGTAGATATTTTCATGTTCATGCAGAAAGCGGTGGACATATTTCCATGTTCATCCAGATGCCGGTGTAGATATATCCATGTTCATAGAGATGGCGGTGAAGATATTTCCATGTTCATACAAATGGCAGTGTAGATATTTCCATGTTGATACAAATGGCGGTGTAGATATTTCCATGTTCATAGAGATGGCGGTGTAGATATTTCCATGATCATACAAATGGCGGTGTAGATATTTCCATGTTCATAGAGATGGCGGTGTAGATATTTCCATGTTTATATAGACAGCCGTGTAGTTATTTCCATGTTTATACAGATAGCAGTGTAGGTATTTCCATTGATATACAGATAGCTGTGTAGATATTTGCATGTTCATACAGATAGCGGTGTAGATATTTCCATGTTCATACAGATAGCGGTGTAGATATTTCCATGTTCATACAGATAGCGGTGTAGATATTTCCATGTTCATACAGATAGCGGTGTAGATATTTCCATGTTCATACAGATAGTGGTGTAGATATTTCCATCTTAATACAGATGGCGGTGTAGATATGTCAATGTTTGTACAGATGGCAGTGTAGATATTTCCATGTTCATACAGATGGCGGTGTAGATATTTCGAAGTTTATAGAGATAGCGCAGTAGTTATTTCCATATTTATAGAGAAATCTGTGTAGATATTTCCATGTATATTCAGATGGCTATGTAGATGTTTCCATGTTCATGCAGATAGCGGTGTAGATATTTCCATGTTCATCCAGATGTCGGTGTACATATATCCATGTTCATACAGATGGCGGTGAAGTTATTTCCATGTTCATACAGATGGTGGTGTAGATATTTCCATGTTCATACAAATGGCGGTGTAGATATTTCCACGATCATAGAGATGGCGGTGTAGATATTTCCATGTTCATACAAATGTCGGTGTAGATATTTCCATTTTCATAGAGATGGCGGTGTAGATATTTCCATATTTATACAGATAGTAGTGTAGTTATTTCCATGTTTATAGGGATAGCAGTGTAGATATTTTCATTGATATACAGATAGCTGTGTAGATATTTGCATGTTCATACAGATAGCGGTCTAGATATTTCCATGTTCATACAGATAGCGGTGTAGATATTTCCATGTTCATACAGATAGCGGTGTAGATATTTCCATGTTCATACAGATAGCGGTGTAGATATTTCCATGTTCAAACAGATAGCGGTGCAGATATTTCCATGTTCATACAGTTAGCGGTGTAGATATTTCCATGTTCATACAGATGGCGGTGTAGATATTTACATGTTCATACACATGGCGGTGTAGATATTTCCATGTTCATACAGATAGCGGTGTAGATATTTCCACATTCATAGAGATGGCGGTGTACATATTTCCATGTTCATAAAAATGGCGGTGTAGATATTTCCGTTTTCATAGAGATGGCGGTGTAGATATTTCTATATTTATACAGATAGCAGTGTAGTTATTTCCATGTTTATAGGGATAGCAGTGTAGATATTTTCATTGATATACAGATAGCTGTGTAGATATTTGCATGTTCATACAGATAGCGGTCTAGATATTTCCATGTTCATACAGATAGCGGTGTAGATATTTCCATGTTCATACAGATAGCGGTGTAGATATTTCCATGTTCATACAGATAGCGGTGTAGATATTTCCATGTTCAAACAGATAGCGGTGCAGATATTTCCATGTTCATACAGTTAGCGGTGTAGATATTTCCATGTTCTCACAGATGGCGGTGTAGATATTTACATGTTCATACAGATGGCGGTGTAGATATTTCTATGTTCATAGAGATGGCGGTGTAGATATTTCCATGTTGATACATATAGCAGTGTAGTTATTTCCATGTTTAAAGAGATAGCAGTGTAGATATTTCCATTGATATACAGATAGCGGTGTAGGTATTTCCATGTTCATACAGATAGCAGTGTAGATATTTCCATGTTCATACAGAGAGCAGTGTAGATATTTCCAAGTTCATACAGATAGCGGTGTAGATATTTCCACGTTTATAGAGATGGCGGTGCAGATATTTCCATGTTCATACAGAGGACGGTGTAGATATTTCCATGTTTATAGGGATGGCGGTGTAGATATTTTCATGTTTACACAGATGGCGGTGTAGATATTTCCATGTTTACACAGATAACGGTGTAGACATTTCCATGTTTACACAGATAGCGGTGCGGATATTTCCATGTTTATTCAGATAGCGGTGCCGATATTTCCATGTTTCTACAGATAGTTGGGCAGATATTTCCATGTTTATAAAGATAGCGGTGTAGATATTTCCATCTTAATACAGATGGCGGTGTAGATATGTCCATGTTCGTACAGATGGCGGTGTAGATATTTCCATGTTCATACAGATGGCGGTGTAGATATTTTGAAGTTTATAGAGATATCGCTGTAGTTATTTCCATATTTATAGAGAAATCTGTGTTGATATTTCCATGTATATTCATATAGCTGTGTAGATAGATCCATGTTCATGCAGATAGCGGTGTAGATATTTCCATGTTCATCCAGATGCCGGTGTACATATATCCATGTTCATATAGATGGCGGTGAAGATATTTCCATATTCATACAGATGGTGGTGTAGATATTTCCATGTTCATAGAGATGGCGGTGTAGATATTTCCATGTTCATTCCATTGGCGGTGTAGATATTTCCATGTTCATAGAGATGGCGGTGTTGATATTTCCATGTTCATACAAATGGCGGTGTAGGTATTTCCATGTTCGTACAGATGGCGGTGTAGATATTTCCATGTTCATACAGATGGCGGTGTAGATATTTCCATGTTCGTACGGATGGCACTGTAGATATTTCCATGTTCATACAGGTGGCGGTGTAGATATTTCCATGTTTATACAGATAGCAGTGTAGTTATTTCCATGTTTATAGAGATAGCAGTGTGGATATTTCCATTGATATACAGATAGCTGTGTAGGTATTTGCATGTTCATACAGATAGCGGTGTAGGTGTTTCCATGTTCGTACAGATAGCGGTGTAGATATTTCCATGTTCATACAGATAGCGGTGTAGATATTTCCATGTTCATACAGATAACGGTGTAGATATTTACATGTTCATACAGATAGCAGTGTAGATATTTCCATGTTCATACAGTTAGCGGTGTAGATATTTCCATGTTCATAGAGATAACGGTGTAGATATTTCCATGTTCATACAGATAGCGGTGTAGATATTTCCATGTTCATACAGTTAGCGGTGTAGATATTTCCATGTTCATACAGATGGCGGTGTGGATATTTACATGTTCAAACAGATGGCGGTGTAGATATTTCCATGTACCTACAGTTGGCGGTGTAGATATTTCCATGTTCATAGAGATGGCGGTGTAGATATTTAGATGTTTATGCAGATAGCGGTATAGATATTTCCATGTTTATACAGATGGTGGTGTAGATATTTCCATGTTTATAGAGATGGCGGTCTAGATATTTCCAAGTTTACAGAGATAGTGATGTTGTTATTTCCAAGTTTATAGAGACATCGTTGTAGATATTTCCATGTTTATACTGATAGCGGTGAAGATATTTCCATGTTTATACAGATAACAGTGTAGATATTTCCATGTTTATAGAGATAGTGGTGTAGATAATTTCAATTTATACCGAGGGCAGTGTAGATATTTCCAAGTTCATACAGATAGCGTTGTAGATATTTCCACGTTTTTAGAGATGGTGGTGTAGATATTTCCATGTTCATGCAGATGGCGGTGAAGATATTTCCATGTTCATAGAGATGGCGGTATAGATATTTCCATGATTATACAGATAGCAGTGTAGTTATTTCCATGTTTATAGAGATAGCAGTGTAGATATTTCCATTGATATACAGATAGCTGTGTAGATATTTGCTTGTTCATACAGATAGCGATGTAGATATTTCCATGTTTATACAGATAGCGGTGTAGATATTTCCATGTTCATACAGATAGCAGTGTAGATATTTCCATGTTCATTCAGTTAGCGGTGTAGATATTTCCATGTTCTTACAGATGGCAGTGTAGATATTTACATGTTCATACAGATGGCGGTGTAGATATTTCCATGTTCATACAGATGGCGGTGTAGATATTTCCATGTTCATACAGATAGAGGTGTAGATATTTCCATGTTCTTACAGATAGCGGTGTAGATATTTCCATGTTCATACAGTTAGCGGTGTAGATATTTCCATGTTCATACAGATGGCGGTGTAGATATTTACATGTTCATACAGATGGCGGTGTACATATATCCATGTTCATATAGATGGCGGTGAAGATATTTCCATATTCATACAGATGGTGGTGTAGATATTTCCATGTTCATAGAGATGGCGGTGTAGATATTTCCATGTTCATTCCATTGGCGGTGTAGATATTTCCATGTTCATAGAGATGGCGGTGTTGATATTTCCATGTTCATACAAATGGCGGTGTAGGTATTTCCATGTTCGTACAGATGGCGGTGTAGATATTTCCATGTTCATACAGATGGCGGTGTAGATATTTCCATGTTCGTACGGATGGCACTGTAGATATTTCCATGTTCATACAGGTGGCGGTGTAGATATTTCCATGTTTATACAGATAGCAGTGTAGTTATTTCCATGTTTATAGAGATAGCAGTGTGGATATTTCCATTGATATACAGATAGCTGTGTAGGTATTTGCATGTTCATACAGATAGCGGTGTAGGTGTTTCCATGTTCGTACAGATAGCGGTGTAGATATTTCCATGTTCATACAGATAGCGGTGTAGATATTTCCATGTTCATACAGATAACGGTGTAGATATTTACATGTTCATACAGATAGCAGTGTAGATATTTCCATGTTCATACAGTTAGCGGTGTAGATATTTCCATGTTCATAGAGATAACGGTGTAGATATTTCCATGTTCATACAGATAGCGGTGTAGATATTTCCATGTTCATACAGTTAGCGGTGTAGATATTTCCATGTTCATACAGATGGCGGTGTGGATATTTACATGTTCAAACAGATGGCGGTGTAGATATTTCCATGTACCTACAGTTGGCGGTGTAGATATTTCCATGTTCATAGAGATGGCGGTGTAGATATTTAGATGTTTATGCAGATAGCGGTATAGATATTTCCATGTTTATACAGATGGTGGTGTAGATATTTCCATGTTTATAGAGATGGCGGTCTAGATATTTCCAAGTTTACAGAGATAGTGATGTAGTTATTTCCAAGTTTATAGAGACATCGTTGTAGATATTTCCATGTTTATACTGATAGCGGTGAAGATATTTCCATGTTTATACAGATAACAGTGTAGATATTTCCATGTTTATAGAGATAGTGGTGTAGATAATTTCAATTTATACCGAGGGCAGTGTAGATATTTCCAAGTTCATACAGATAGCGTTGTAGATATTTCCACGTTTTTAGAGATGGTGGTGTAGATATTTCCATGTTCATGCAGATGGCGGTGAAGATATTTCCATGTTCATAGAGATGGCGGTATAGATATTTCCATGATTATACAGATAGCAGTGTAGTTATTTCCATGTTTATAGAGATAGCAGTGTAGATATTTCCATTGATATACAGATAGCTGTGTAGATATTTGCTTGTTCATACAGATAGCGATGTAGATATTTCCATGTTTATACAGATAGCGGTGTAGATATTTCCATGTTCATACAGATAGCAGTGTAGATATTTCCATGTTCATTCAGTTAGCGGTGTAGATATTTCCATGTTCTTACAGATGGCAGTGTAGATATTTACATGTTCATACAGATGGCGGTGTAGATATTTCCATGTTCATACAGATGGCGGTGTAGATATTTCCATGTTCATACAGATAGAGGTGTAGATATTTCCATGTTCTTACAGATAGCGGTGTAGATATTTCCATGTTCATACAGTTAGCGGTGTAGATATTTCCATGTTCATACAGATGGCGGTGTAGATATTTACATGTTCATACAGATGGCGGTGTAGATATTTCCATGTTCGTACGGATGGCAGTGTAGATATTTCCATGTTCATACAGGTGGCGGTGTAGATATTTCCATGTTTATACAGATAGCAGTGTAGTTATTTCCATGTTGAGATAGCAGTGTAGATATTTCCATTGATATACAGATAGCTGTGTAGATATTTGCATGTTCATACCGATGGCGGTGTAGATATTTACATGTTCGTACAGATGGCGGTGTAAATATTTCCATGATCATACAGATGGCGTGTTAGATATTTCCATGTTCATAGAGATGGCGGTGTAGATATTTCCATGTTTATGCAGATAGCGGTATAGATATTTCCATGTTTATACAGATAGTGTTGTAGATATTTCCATGTTTATAGAGATGGCAGTCTAGATATTTCCATCTTTATAGAGACAGTGGTGTAGTTATTTCCAAGTTTATAGAGACAGCGTTGTAGATATTTCCATGTTTATACTGATAGCGGTGAAGATATTTCCATGTTTATACAGATAGCGGTGTAGATATTTCCATGTTTATACAGATAGCAGCGTAGTTATTTCCATGTTTATAGAGATAGTGGTGTAGATAATTTCAGTTTTATACCGAGAGCAGTGTAGATATTTCCAAGTTCATACAGATAGCGGTGTAGATATTTCCACGTTTATAGAGATGGCGGTGTAGATATTTCCATGTTCATACTGATGGTGGTGTAGACATTTCCATGTTCATACAAATGGCGGTGTAGTTATTTCCATGTTCATACAGGTGGCGGTGTATATGTTTCCATGTTTATACAGATAGCAGTGTAGATATTTCCATGTTTATAGAGATAGCAGTGTAGATATTTCCTTGATATACAGATAGCTGTGTAGATATTTCCATGTTCATACAGATAGCGGTGTATATATTTCCATGTTCATACAGATAACGGTGTAGATATTTCCATGTTCATTCAGATAGCGGTGTAGATATTTCCATGTTCATACAGGTAGGGGTGTAGATATTTCCATCTTCATACAAATGGCGGTGTAGATATTTCCATGTTTATACAGATAGCCGTGCAGATATTTCCATGTTTATAGAGATAGTAGTGTAGATATTTCCATTGATATACAGATAGCTGTGTAGATATTTGCATGTTCATACACATAGCGGTGTAGATATTTCCATGTTCATACAGATAGCGGTGTAGGTATTTCCATGTTCGTACAGATGGCGGTGTAGATATTTCCATGTGTATAGAGATGGCGGTGTAGATATTTTCATGTTTACACAGATGGCGGTGTAGATATTTCCATGTTTACACAGATAGCGGTGTAGATATTTCCATGTTTACACAGATAACGGTGTGGATATTTCCATGTTTATTCAGATAGCGGTGTAGATTTTTCCATGTTTATACAGATAGCGGTGCGGTTATTTCCGTGTTTATACAGATAGTGGTGGAGATATTTCCATGTTTATATAGATGGCGGTGTAGATATGTCCATGTTCGTACAGATGACAGTGTCGATATTTCCATGTTCATACAGATGGCGGTGTAGATATTTCGAAGTTTATAGAGATAGCGCTGTAGTTATTTCCATATTTATAGAGAAATCTGTGTAGATATTTCCATGTATATGCAGATAGCTGTGTAGATATTTCCATGTTCATAGAGATAGCGGTGTAGATATTTCCATGTTCATAGAGATAACGGTGTAGATATTTACATCTTCATACAGATAGCGGTACAGATATTTCCATGTTCATACAGTAAGCGGTGTAGATATTTCCATGTTCATACAGATGGCAGTGTAGATATTTACATGTTCATACAGATGTCGGTGTAGATATTTCCATGTTCATATAGATGGCGGTGAAGATATTTCCATGTTTATGCAGATAGCGGTATAGGTATTTCCATGTTTATACGGACGGTGGTGTAGATATTTCCATGTTTATAGAGATGGAGGTCTAGGTATTTCCATGTTTATATAGTAGTGTAGTTATTTCGAAGTTTATACAGACAGCGTTGCAGATAATTCCATGTTTTCAGAGACAGCGTTGAAGATATTTCTATGTTTATAGAGATAGCGGTGAAGATATTTCCATGTTTATACAGATAGCGGTGTAGATATTTCCATGTTTATACAGATAGCGGTGTAGATATTTCCATGTTGATAGAGATAGTGGTGTAGATAATTCCAATTTTATACAGACAGCAGTGTAGATATTTCCAAGTTCATACAGATAGCGGTGTAGATATTTCCACGTGTATAGAGATGGCGGTGTAGATATTTCCATGTTCATACAGATAGCGGTGTAGATATTTCCATGTTTATAGAGATGGCAGTGTAGATATTTTCATGTTTACACAGATGGCGGTGTAGATATTTCCATGTTTACACAGATAGCGTTGTAGACATTTCCATGTTTAAACAGATAGCGGTGTGGATATTTCCATGTTTATGCAGATAGCGGTGTAGATATTTCCATGTTCATACAGATGGCGGTGTAGATATTTACATGTTCATACAGATGGCGGTATAGAGATTTCCATGTTCGTACAGATGGCAGAGTAGATATTTCCATATTCATAGAGATGGCGGTGTAGATATTTCCATGTTTATGCAGATAGCCGTATAGATATTTCCATTTTTATACAGATGGTGGTGTAGATATTTCCATGTTTATGCAGATGGCGGTATAGATATTTCCATGTTTATACAGACGGTGGTGTACATATTTCCATGTTCATACAGATGGCGGTGTAGATATTTCGAAGTTTATAGAGATAGCGCTGTAGTTACTTCCATATATATATAGAAATCTGTGTAGATATTTCCATGTATATGCAGATAGCTGTGTAGATATTTGCATGTTCATGCAGATAGCGGTGTAGTTATTTCCATGTTCATCCAGATGCCGGTGTAGATACATCCATGTTCATACAGATGGCGGTGAAGATATTTCCATGTTCATACAGATGGCTGTGTAGATATTTCCATGTTCATAGAGATGGCGGTGTAGATATTTCCATGTTGATACAGATAGCGGTGTAGTTATTTCCATGTTTATAGAGATAGCAATGTAGATATTTCCATTGATATACAGATAGCGGTGTAGATATTTCCATGTTCATACAGATGGCGAAGATATTTCCATGTTCATACAGATAGTGCTGTAGATATTTACATGTTCATACAGTTAGCGTTGTAGATATTTCCATGTTCATACAGATGGCGGTGTAGATATTTCCATGTTCATAGAGATGGCGGTGTAGATATTTCCATGTTCATATAGATAGCAGTGTAGTTATTTCCATGTTTATAGAGATAGCAGTGTAGATATTGCCACTGATATACAGATAGCTGTGTAGATATTTGCACGGTCATACAGATAACGGTGTAGATATTTCCATGTTCGTACAGATAGCGGTGTAGGTATTTCCATGTTCATACAGATAGCGATGTAGATATTTCCATTTTCATACAGATAACGGTGTAGATATTTCCATGTTCATACAGTTAGCGGTGTAGATATTTCCATGTTCATACAGATGGCGGTGTAGATATTTACATGTTCATACAGATGGCGGTGTAGATATTTCCTTGTTCGTACAGATGGCGTTGTAGATATTTCCATGTTCATAGAGATGGCGGTGTAGATATTTCCATGTTTATGCAGATAGCGGTATAGATATTTCCATGCTTATACAGATGGTGGTGTAGATATTTCCATGTTTATAGAGATGACGGTGTAGATATTTCCATGTTCATACAGATGGCGGTGTAAATATTTCCATGTTCGTACGGATGGCAGTGTTGATATTTCCATGTTCATACAGGTGGCGGTGTATATATTTCTATGTTTATACAGATAGCTGTGTAGATATTTCCATGTTCATACAGATAGCGGAGTAGATATTTCCATGTTCATACACATAACGGTGTAGATATTTCCATGTTCATACAGATAGCGGTGTAGTTATTTCCATGTTCATACAGTTAGGGTGGTAGATAATTCCATGTTCATACAAATAGCGGTGTAGATATGTCCATGTTTATACAGATAGCAGTGTAGATATTTCCATGTTTATAGAGATAGCAGTGTAGATATTTCCATTCATATACAGATAGCTGTATAGATATTTGCATGTTCATATACATAGCGGTGTAGATATTTCCATGTTCATACAGATAGCGGTGTACATATTTCCATGTTCGTACAGATAGCAGTGTAGATATTTCCATGTTTATAGAGATGTCGGTGTAGATATTTTCATGTTTACACATATAGCGGTGTAGATATTTCCATGTTTACACAGATAGCGGTGTAGACATTTCCATGTTTACACAGATAGCGGTGTGGATATTTCCATGTTTATGCAGATAGCGGTGTAGATATTTCCATGTTTATACAGATAGCGGTGCGGTTATTTCCATGTTTATACAGATAGTGGTGGAGATATTTCCATGTTTATACAGATAGCTGTGTAGATATTTCCATCTTATTACAGATGGCGGTGTAGATATGTCCATGTTCGTACAGATGGCGGTGTAGATATTTCCATGTTCATACAGATGGCGGTGTAGATATTTCGAAGTTTGTAGAGATAGCGCTGTAGTTATTTCCATATTTATAGAGAAATCTGTGTAGATATTTCCATGTATATGCAGATAGCTGTGTAGATATTTCCATGGTCATACAGATAGCGGTGTAGATATTTCCATGTTCATAGAGATAACGGTGTAGATATTTACATCTTCATAGAGATAGCGGTACAGATATTTCCATGTTCATACAGTAAGCGGTGTAGATATTTCCATGTTCATACAGATGGCAGTGTAGATATTTACATGTTCATACAGATGACGGTGTAGATATTTCCATGTTCGTACAGGTGGCGTTGTAGATATTTCCATGTTCATAGAGATGGCGGTGTAGATATTTCCATGTTTATGCAGATAGCGGTATAGATATTTCCATGTTTATACCGATGGTGGTGTAGATATTTCCATGTTTATAGAGATGGCTGTGTAGAGATTTCCATGTTCATACAGATGGCGGTGTAAATATTTCCATGTTTATAGGGATGGCGCTGTAGATATTTCCATGTTTATGCAGATAGCGGTATAGATATTTCCATGTTTACACAGATGGCGGTGTAGATATTTCCATGTTTACACAGATAGCGGAGTAGACATTTCCATGTTTACACACATAGCGGTGTGGATATTTCCATGTTTATGCAGATAGCAGTGTAGATATTTCCATGTTTATACAGATAGCGGTGCGGATATTTCCGTGTTTATACAGATAGTTGGGCAGATATTTCCATGTTTATACAGATAGCGGTGTAGATATTTCCATGTTCATACAGATGGCGGTGTACATATTTACATGTTCATACAGATGGCGGTGTAGATATTTCCATGTTCATACAGATAGCGGTGTAGATATTTCCATGTTCATACAGATAGCGGTGTAGATATTTCCATGTTCATAAAGATAGCGGTGTAGATATTTCCATGTTCATATAGATAGCGGTGTAGATATTTCCATGTTCATACAGATAGCGGTGTAGATATTTCCATGTTCATGCAGATGGCGGTGTACATATTTCCATGTGCATACAAATGGCGGTGTAGATATTTCCATGTTCGTACAGATGGCAGTGCAGATATTTCCATGTTCATTCAGTTAGCGGTGTAGATAATTCCATGTTCATACAGAGGGCGTTGTAGATATTTACATGTTCATACAGATGGCGGTGTAGATATTTCCATGTTCGTATGGATGGCAGTGTAGATATTTCCTTGTTCATACAGGTGGCGGTGTAGATATTTCCATGTTTATACAGATAGCAGTGTAGTTATTTCCATGTTTATAGAGATAGCAGTGCAGATATTTTCATTGATAAACAGATAGCTGTGTATATATTTGCATGTTCATACAGATAGCGGTATAGATATTTCCATGTTCATACAGATAGCGGGGTAGATATTTCCATGTTCATACAAATGGCCGTGTAGATATTTTCATGTTCATACAGATTGCGGTGTAGATATTTCCATGTTCGTATAGATGGCTGTGTAGATATTTCCATGTTCATAGAGATGGCGGTGTAGATATTTCCATGTTTTTGCAGATAGCGTTGTAGATATTTCCGTGTTTGTAGACAGAGCGGTGTAGTTATTTCCACATTTATAGAGATAACGGTGTAGATATTTCCATGTTTATGTGGATAGCGGTGTAGATATTTCCATGTATATACAGATAGCGGTGTAGATACTTCCATGTTTATGCAGATTGCATTTTAGATATTTCCATGTTTATAGAGATGGCGTTGTAGATATTTCCGTTTTGATACAGATAGCGGTGTAGATATTTCCATGTTTATAGTGATAGCAGTGTAGATATTTCCATGTTTATACAGATAGCGGTGTAGATATTTCCATGTTCATACAGATAGTAGTGTAGATATTTTCATGTTCATACAGATGGCGGTGTAGATATTTCCATGTTCCTAGATATGGCTGTGTAGATATTTCCATGTTCATACAGATGGCGGTGTAGATATTTCCATGTTCATATGGATGGCGGTGTAGATATTTCCACGTTTATATAGATGGTGGTGTAGATATTTCCATCTTTATACAGATAGCTGTGTAGATGTTTCCATGTTTATACAGATGGCGGTGTTGATATTTCAACCTTTATAGAGATAGCGGTGTAGATATTTCCATGTTCCTTCAGATGGCGGTTTAGATATTTCCATGTTTATAGAGATGGCGGTATAGATATTTCCATGTTTATACAGATGGCGGTGTAGATATTTCCATTTTTATAGAGATGGCTGTTTAGATATTTCCATGTTTGTACAGGTAGCGGTGAAGTCCTTTCCATATTTATACAGGTAGCGGTGCAGATATGTGAATTCATTAAACCTCTTCTTCTTTATAAATTACCCAGTCTTGGGTATGTCTTTATCAGCAGCATGAAAATTGACCTATACACTCACTGTCCATGAATGATTCTCTGTTAGCCCATTTGCATTGTTATAAAGAAATACCTGAGGCTGGGTGGTTTATAAAGAAATGAGGTTTATTTGGCTCCTTGTTCTGAAGGCTGTACGTGTAGCATAGTACTGGCACCTGCTTCCAGGGAGGGCCTCAGGAACCTTCCAAACATGGTGGAAGGTGAAGGGAACCCAGCATATCACATGGTGAGAGAGGAAGCAAGAGAGACAGGGAGGAGGTGTCAGTCTCTTTTAAACAACCAGATATCGCATGAACTCACAGGGTAAGAACTCATTCATTACCAAGAGCACAGCACCAAGCCATTCAGGATTCATCTGTCTCCAACATTGAGGATCACATTTTAACGTGAGATTTGAAGGGGACAAACATCCAAACTATGTCAGATACCAAAGCTGACAGTGCTTAGGATCTTTAGCTGTTCCAGGTCCTGGGAAAAGGGAGAGAGTTAGCTTCCCTCGTTTATGCTGTGCTACTGCATATTATATTAGTAATTATTGTTCTCTAAAGGTTCTTAAAAGCAAATAAACAAATGCAAGGCAAAGCATATGATATACAAGGCAAAACATACGAAATGCAAGCCAAATGCATTAGAAACTTTTGAGTGTTAATGTATAGATTTTATTTTATCTTTTTAATTTCTTTTGCTTAACCAAATAGATTATGTAGTTTTGATTAACTGGCCATGAAATAGCTCTGCCTACATAGAATTTCCCATGAATAATTATTTGTGGAGACTTTTGTGTGTGACCCAAATCCTCCCTCAAAACTGAAGTTTGCCCAGCTATTGGGAGTGTTGGCAAATCATGCCTCTCAGCTGATTCTCTCTAGAATTTATTCTCAGGAGATCTAATTAATAACTTGTCAAGCTGATGTCCATCCTTGGGGACAACTCGTATCTGAAGAATGGCCAGTGAAAGGTATTAAAACTCCATACTCCTGCCTCAATTTAGGGCAACTCTGAAGGGTCACCCCAGCTTCTCAGCTCCCCCTTGAGATTAGCTGAGGTATTTGTTGCGACTGCCTCACATCTCAACTCCCTTTATCCAATTCAGCTTTTTCGCCACAGTTGTTGGTTCCTAGGATTTTACCCAGTTAAATGTTCTCTACACAAATCTCTATCTCAAATCTGCTTTACAGGGAATGTGGCCTCAGACAGGTTTTCATTAGGTTCTGGACATAACTCTCATTAGTCATTGATATGATTCGGCTGTGTCTCTGCCCGAATCTCACCTTGATTGTAATTATCCCCGCATGTCAAGGATGGAGTCAGGTGGAGATAATTGAATCATAGGGGCGGGTTCCCCCTACTGTTCTCCTGGTAGCGAATAAGTCTCACGAGATCTGATGGTTTTCAAATGGGAGTTTCCCTACACAAGCTTTCTTCTCTGCTACCATTTAAGATGTGCCTTTGCTTCTTTTTTGCCTTCTGCCGTGACTGTGAGGCCTCCCCAGCCATGTGGAATTGTGAGTTCATTAAACCTCTTTCCTTTATAAATTACCCGGTCTTGGGTAGGACTTTATTAGCAGCATGAGAACAAACTAGTACAGTCTGTTCTATAAGCCCAAGTCGGATCACAGAGTCCCGCTTTCTGTTTCTTTTTTTTTCTAGCCCATATTTCTACTAAAACTTGACTCATATAGACTTAAAACAAAATAATTAAGCATGGCTAATATTTATTTAATATTTTATACGTGTCAGGTACTGTATTTTGTAACTTATCTTTTAATAATCTTTCCAAATCTCTAAAAGGAGAATTCTGCTTTTTTATAGAGAAAATAAGGATGGCTCTGAAAATGTTAGTAGTAGGGGAAGCAGGGTGAGGGACATAGGGGGCACTTTGTGTTATTTGTGCATTTTACCATCAGTCTAAAATCAGGTCAAAATAAAAAAAAATGAGAAGTAGAAGCAGGTTGTTAAGATTTTCAGTGTGACTCTAGAATTTTTTTGTTTGTTGTTTGTTTTGGAGTGTAGTGGTAAGATCTCTGCTCACTGCAACCTCCACTTCCCAGGCTCAAGCAATTCTCCTGCCTAAGTCTCCCAAGTAGCTGGGATTATAGGTGCCTGCCACCACACCCAGCTAATTTTTGTATTTTTTTTTTAGTAGAGATGGGGTTTCAGCATGTTGGCCAGGCCAGTCTCCAACTCCTGACTTCAAGTCATCCGCCCGCCTCAGCCTCCCGAAGTGCTGGGATTATAGGCATGAGCCACCACTCCTGGCCCAAAGTTCATATTTTAACTACTAACCTAAATTATTTTAAAAACAAAAGTCTCCTTGGACTCAAACCAGGTCAGAGTGACATGATCATGTGCCTGTTTTGTGCAGGGTGAAGTGAGATTATTATCTAGGAATTAGCTGAAATGTCTTGTTGTGGGCATAATTATTTCATATAAATTCTAAGCTTCATATTAGCACTTAGATTATAATTATCTAAAGAATAGAGAACAATTTCATATAATTTTCAGTGTATCAGGTGAATCAACAGTATACATACAAGCATGCAGATGAATTTCAGTGAATATAGTGGTGACAATGCTCAACAGAATAAGTGTCCCCCATCCCAACCCTGCATCTTGCTCTTTCACTGTCCTAAAGATAGAACAAAATGGTTCAGGCATCCAGCTTGTCCCCTCCACACTTCACATTTTTACTTAATAGCAGCTTATCTTTAACACTTTGTCATCTTTAAGATGTTGCTAATTCTTTCTGGTAGATCCCAGGACTGAGGATGAGGAAGAATGATTTTATTTAAATAAGGTTGCTTAATTAAAAAACAATTTTTTTAGTTTTAAAATATTTTCATTATTTTATAAAATGTTTGTGGGTACAAAGGAGGTTTATATATTTGTGGGGTACATGAGATGTTTTAATACAGGCATGCAGTGTGAAATAATCACATCATGAGGAATGGGCTTTCCATCCCCTCAAGCATTTATCCTCTGAGTTAAAAACTATTCAATTGGCTGGGCGCGGTGGCTCACGCCTGTAGTCCCAGCTCTTTGGGAGGCCGAGGTGGGCGGATCGCCTGAGGTCAGGAGTTTGAGACCAGCCTGGCCAACATGATGAAACCCCATCTCTACTAAGAATACAAAAATTAGCCAGGTGTGGTGGCGAGTGCCTGTCATCCCAGCTACTCGGGAGGCTGAGACAGGAGAATCATTTGAACCTGGGAGGTGGAGGTTACAGTGAGCCGAGATCATGCCATTGTACTCCAGCCTGAGTGACAAGAGTGAAACTCCATGTCAAAAACAAACAAAAATCAATTACATTCTTTAAGTTATTAAAATTAAACATTGTAAATGATTTTTTTTCCCAAAGCTTTTTCAGAGAAAAAAAAAAGTAGAAACAAAGACACTTTCTACTGATTTCCAACATGGTGACTGTATTTCTAGCATGTGTTAAGGTGAAAAATTGATTTTATGTTTAATACAAAACATAGCATAATGTAATGAAAAGCAAGATTGTAATGATGAAGGAAAATAACATTAGTGCTAATTTTTTTCAATTTGAAGCATTGGATTAAAATGAATTAGGTTATATTCCAACATGTTTATATTGAATTTCTTTTTTCTCCAATTGGTTTCTTTTTATTAATGGGGGAGTGTTGCATTTGTATAAGGTTTCCCTATTATATTCAATTGTTTTGAGATGCTTTTAATATGAAGTTTTTATGTTTTCTTTTTGATGTATACATGTTATGCTTTTATGCTGAATTTGATAATTGGTGCTGTATATGCAAAGCAAATGTAATTTCCCAGCTTTTAATTTTTAAAGCCCTGGGAAGCAACATAATGAAGTACAAATAGTATCAAGACAGGAGTTAGAATACCTGGATTCTAAAATTTAAATTAAATTAGGATCTAGTGACATTATAGGTGTTCCTTGATCTTCTGATGACCTGGTTCCTCAAAAGAAAAATAAAATAATCTATAAATTGTTTCTAATTCTAAAACTCTATCAATCCTATTTTTAAAATTATAATTAGTTGAACTCTATAAGGTCACAAAAATCCCTAAGAAACTAAAATAAAATTTTATCCTATCTTAAAAATACTCTGATCTTTTTTTATATGCTGACATGAATTCTAATTATTTTTGAGCCCCTAAAAAACATTTAAGATCACAGTTTATGTTTTATTATTGACTTTCAGATAATTAACATTTTACTGATAGATATGAACAAATCTACTCTAACAGATAGTCATTAGTTTATTTCTCTCTTTTCAGTATCAATAAAAAGTATCGATTTACCAATAACAATGAATTAATTGCCTGAAATAAATGAAACGTAAGCAGCAAAAGTGAACCTTTTAGTATAACTCTTCTTGTAAACATTGACTTAGTTCAAAGGGAGCTTATCTTTAAAAAAAAAGCGCTAATTCATGTCTATTGGTATAGATATAATCTTTTGTTCCTTGAAAATAGATCCTACTATACTCCAGACACTATGCCACTTGGTGCAGATATTAACACAAATAGCAGGTGATCATTGTCCTCATGGAGTTTATTTTAAAGAGAACAAAGTGAGACAAAGGCACACAAGCAAAGAACTACAATACAAAGGGGATGGCATCTGACTCAGCATGGAGGTGTCACGGAAGGTGTTGTTTTGCTTAGGTTTTGAAGTGTGGGTAGGAGATGGCCCATGTTGAGAGTGGGAACTGGGAATTAAAAAGATGAGGAGGTCTCTGCAAATCTACATGGATGGGAAGTAGCATGCTGATGTGGGAAACAACTAAAAAGTTCCAGAATGCATGGTTTATAAAGCGTGAGTCAGAGAGGGCTAGACCAGTAGCCAGATCAAGGATATCTCACATGTTATAGTCATGAATTAGTGCATTGACCTGCAGGCCATGGGAGTCACTGAAGGTTTCAGTCAGGTAAGTGAGCTGATCAGAACAGTCCTTTAGATAGGCCGCTCTTTTGGCTGTAAGGGGGACACGTTTGAAGTAGGGCTATAGCTAAAAATATACAGACACTTCCTCTTGTCTACAGCCCTGCTGGCATCTGTTGTATTTTGACTTTTTAATAATAGCCATTCCAACCGGTATGAAATGGTATCTCATTGTGTTTTGATTTGCAATTTTCTGATGATTAGTGATTCTAACCTTTTTTTTTGTATTTGTTGGCCATTTGTATGTGCTCTTTTGAGATGAGTTTGTTCATGTCCTTTGCCCATTTTTTAATTGGGTTATTTTTTTTCTAATTGATTTAAGTTCCCTGTAGATTCTGGATACTAAAAAACAAACAAAAACCAGAAGTAAATAAATTCTCAGGACACACAGACCCACACCCACACCCACAGAGAGAGAGAGAGAGATAGAGAGCGCCTAGGTAAGAGGCCACCAACCACCAGGGTCTAAACTGGGAACACTTTCTAGTACAGAATGAATGGAAAGGATTCATGAAATATCTAGAAAGTAACGTTAATGAGATTTACATGTATGGAGTGAATGAGGAGAAACAGGGATCATTCAGGATTCTGGTAGGGATAACAGGGGGAGCCATTAGTTGAAATTTTGAAGTGGGAGAAGGAGAGGCAGTTTTAGGGAGAAAGATGAGTTGTTTTTTAGGTATTTCAAACCCTTGAAGCTTCTATGGGACATCGAAGTGGAAATAACAGTCTGTGGGTTGGGACAATAAAGAAAGAAATTGGTTGAAGACTAGGGGAAGAGTATAGAGCAAAGAAATATTTAAGATAATAAACATAGAGAGATAGCTGAAAATGTGGGACTGGATTACAAAGGAAGAGTGATTTAGTTATGAAGCCCAAGGGCTGACAGGAATGGGTGACTACTCGAGGAGTTCATATGCATCTGTTATTGTATGAATAAAAAAAATTATCTGTTCCTTCCTAAAGATATCTTCAACCTGTTTTTGGATACATATGGGCACTGCTTTTCATTCTCTTAGCCCCATTTCTTATTTTAGCCTCTGCTGTAGCAATCAGTTCTGCACAGGCTTTGACCCAGGCTTTGACTAGTTGGTGCAGGTGTG
The DNA here is from genome assembly GCF_029281585.2 of Gorilla gorilla gorilla. Taxonomy (NCBI): domain Eukaryota; kingdom Metazoa; phylum Chordata; class Mammalia; order Primates; family Hominidae; genus Gorilla; species Gorilla gorilla. The sequence goes on from NC_073238.2 coordinate 131,368,482, forward strand.
ATATGACACTTACCTGGAATGGCCCACAGTTTGTGGCTGCTCTCACTTAAGCAGGTGGGATGCTCATGTAGGTGTAACCTAGAAGCTTGGTAGAGTTTATGCCCATGGGGCAACCTGTGACCACTCAAAAATAAAGCCCTTTCCTCCTCCCAGATTGAGGAGTCTTGCATTATGTAATAAAACTGCTTAGAAGGCCTATTAGGTTCCAATACAGCATTAGGCAACTTGATAAGGTATCCCATCATCAGCCTTCCTTTCTTCCCTCATTCCTCTGCCTCTCACTCTTTCTTCCTAAGTTAACTTCTTAGATAAAATGCCAACTTTCTATATTTTGTTTCACATCAGGGAAAATAATTGTATATCCCATTTCAAAAGCACATAAAAAGGTTACTGTATAGAAAATTTGTCTTTAATAGATTAAGGTGTAATTTTCCAAATACTTTAAAATTTTATTTCAGATACGTTTTTCATTTTTATAAGCTTCATCTAAAAGCAGAGTTCACCTAAGAATATACCTAAGAGCATATTACATAAAATATATTTTATATTTCAGTAGTTTAGCTAGGATTCTTTCAAAATTGAGAGGATCTACAAATATTTCTAACACATTAGTTTTCAGTCTTAAGGCTGAGTCAAGAACAAAGCTCCTAAACTTTGCATTGGTGATTGAGAACATTTTAAAATTGTTATTTAATTCATTAATTTATTTTTAAAAAATTTTCACATTGTAATCATATAGATTTATAGGATACAATTTGATGTTTCAATGAATATGTATGTTGTCTAATGATCCAATAAGGATAGTTAGTGTATTAATTACCTCATGCATTTATCATTTCTTTTTCATAAGAAATTTCAAAATCCTTTCTTCTAGATACTTTGTAATATACAATACTTTACTTTTAACTATAGTCACCCTGCTTTGCAAAGAACACTTCAACTTATTCTTCCTATATAATTGTGATTTCATAACTGTTAACCAATCTATCTCCATTTTGCCCTCCCCACTTCTTCCTCACTGTTTGGTAACCACTATTCTACTCTACTTCTCTATTAACATTTTTTTTTTAAGATTCCACATATGAGAGAGATCATGCGGTATTTGCTTTCTGTGTCTGGCTTATTTCACCTAACATTGTATCCTACAGGGTCATCCATGTTGTTGCAACTGGCAGAATTTCATTCTTTTTTTATTGCTGAATAGTATTTCATTGTGTATGTGTCCATATATATATATATATTATATATAATAATATGTATAATTATAATTACACATAAAATTATATATAATTATAATTAATTTTATGTATAATTATAATTACACATAAAATTATATATAATTATAATTATAATTATATATAATTATATATATAATTATAATTATAATTATATAGAATTATATATATAATAAAAATATATATTATATGTAATATATAATATACATAACGTATATTATATATAATATACATAACGTATATTATATATTATACATAATATATATTATATATATTATACATGATATATATTATGTATAATATACATGATATATATTATGTATAATATACATGATATATATTATGTATAATATACATGATATATATTATACATAATATACATGATATATATTATGTATAATATACATGATATATATTATGTATAATATACATAATATATATTATATATATATAATTCACTTCTTTGTTTTTAGACACATAGATTGATTCCATATCTGATTATTAGAAATAGTGCTACAGTAAACATAAGAGTGCAGATATTTTTCAAACACAATGATTTCATTTCCTATGGATATATACCCAGTAGTGGGATTGCTGGGTTATGTGATCGAATAATTGTTTTTTGTTTTTATTTTTATTTTTTAGCGAACTTCCATAAAGTTTTGCTTAATGGTTGTACTAGTTTACAACTCCATCAACAGTGTGTAAGTGTTCCCTTTTCTCCACTTCCTTGCCAACTCTTGTTATCTTTTACCTTTTTGGTAATAGCCATTCTAATGGGTGAACTGGTATCTCATTGTGGTTTTGATTTGCATTTCCCTGATGGTTAGTGATGTTGAACATGATTTTATTATATATTCGTCTTGACCATTTCTATATTTTCTCTTGTGGCATGTCTTTTAGTTTATTTTGTCCTTTTTTTTTTTTTTTGAGAAAGAGTCTTGCTCTGTTGCCCAAGCTGGAGTACAGTGGTGCAATCGGGGCTCACGGCAACCTCCATCTCCCTGGTTCAAGCAATTCCCCTGCCTCAGCCTGCTGAGTAGCTGGGGTTACAGGCACATGCCATCATGTTTGGCTAAATTTTTGTACTTTTAGTAGAGAAATGATTTCACCATATTGGTCAGTCTGGTCTCAAACTCCTGACCTCAGGCAATCCACCTGCCTCAGCCTCCCAGTTTTGCCCGTTTTTAAATAAGTTTTTTATGTTTTTGCTGTTGAGTTGTTTAAGTTTCTTATATAATCTGGGCATTAACTCCTTAGCAGATGTATAGTTTGCAAATATTGTATCCCATTCTGTAAGTTGTTTTTTCACTCTGTTAAGTTTCCTTTGCTGTGCAAAAGCATTTTAGTTTGATGAAACCCCATTTATCTATTTTTGCTTTTGTTGCCTGTGCTTTTGACGTCTCATTTAAAAAATCCTTGTACAACCCAAAGTTATAGAGAATTTCCCACATGTTATCTTCTAGTAGTTTTTCATAGTTTTCAATCTTACCTTTAGGTCTTTAATCGCATTTGAGTTGATTTTGTATAAGGTAAAAGATAGGGGTCTAATTTCATTATCCCACATATAAATATCCAATCTTCTCAGTACCATTTAATGAAGACACTGTCTTTACCCCTGTGTGTGCTCTTGACTCCTTTTTTGAAAATCAGTTGACTTTAGGTATGAGAATTTATTTCTGAGCTGTATATTCTCTTCCATTGGTCTATGTGTTTGCTTTATGGCAGTGCCATGCTGTTTTGCTTACTATGGCTTTGTAGTATATTTTGAAGTCAGGTAGTGTGGTGCCTCCAGCTTTGTTATTTTTGCACAGGATTGCTTTGGTTATTTGGGGTCTTTTCTGGTTTCATACAAATTTTAGGGTACTTTTTTCTATTTCTGTGAAGAATTTCATTCTTATTTTGATAGGGATTGCATTGAATCTGTAGGACATTTTGTTAGTATGGTCATTTCAATAGTATCAATTCTTCCATTCCATGAGTATATAGTGTCCATTTTTTGTGTATCGTAAATTTTTCCATCAGTGTGTTATAGTTTTCATTGAAGAGATCTTTCACGACCTTGATTAAATTTATCTGCAGATTTCTTGATAGCTATTGTAAATGGAATTCCTTTCTTGATGACTTTTTCAGATAGTTCACTATTAGTGTATAGAAACACCACTGAATTTTCTGTGTTGATTTTGTATACTACAACTTTACTGAATTTATTTATGATTTCTAGTAGTTTTTGGTCAAGTCTTTAGGGTTCTCACTCTATATAAGTATATATAGAAAGAACCCTAAAGAGAGAGAGATCATATATATCTATATGATCATATATATAGATGTATACATATGTATGTGAGATCACATTTTCTACAAACAGAAACAATCTGACTTCCTTCTTTCCAGTTTGGATCCCTCTTATTTATTTCTTTTGTCTAATTGCTCTGGCTCTGACCTCCAGTACTATGCTAAATAGAAGTGGTAGAAGTTGACATCCTTGTCTTCCTCCATATCATAGAGGAAAAGCATTTAACTATTCACCATAAATAAGATGTTAGCTGTGGGTTTGTCACATATGGCCTTTACTGCGTTGAGGTACACTCCTATACCTACTTTCTTGACAGTTTTTATCATAAAGGAATGTTGACTTTTGTCAAGTGTTCTTTTTGCATCTGTTGAAATGATCACATGGGTTTTGTTTTTCTTTCTATTGTGGTGGTGTATCATATTTACTGATTTGTGCATGTTAAGCCATCCTTTCATCCCTGGGATGAATCCCACTTGATTATAGTGAATACTCTTTTTAGTGTGCTGTCGAAGTCAGTTCACTTGTATCTTGTTGAGAATTTTTTGTATCTATGTTCTCCAGGAATATTGGCCTGTTATTTTCATTTTGTGCGTGTCTTTGTCTGGTTTTAGAATCAGGATATTGTGAGCCTCATAAGATGAGTATGGAAGTATTCCTTCCTCATTACTTTTGTGGAAAAGTTTGTGGAGAATTGGTAGTTATTCTTTAACTGTTTGGTAGAATTCAGCAGTGAAGACATCAGGTCCTGGGTGTTGGTTGTTGTTGTTGTTGTTTTGATGGAAGATGTTTTATTATTGATTCAATTTCCAAACTCATTATTGATGTGTTCAGATGTTATATTTCCTCACAATTTAATCTGGGTAGTTGTATGTGTGCAGAAATTTATTCATTTTATTCTACATTATCAAATTTGTTGGCATATAGTTATGAGTAATGTCTTACAATCCCTTATATTTCTGTGGTGTATCAGTTGTAATGTCTCCTTTTTCATCTTTTATTTATTTGAATTTTCTCTCCTTTTGTCTTAGTTTAGCTAAAGGTTTGTCAGTTTTACCTTTACACTTTGTCTTATTTATCTTTTGAAATATTTTTTAGTGTCTGTTTCCTTTATATCTGCTGTGAGCTTTATTATTTCCTTCCTTCTACCAATTTTGGGTTTAGTTTGTTTTTGATGTTCTAGTTACTTGAAGTGTATAATTTTGCTTTGTGATTTGAAAATCTTTCTTCATTTTTGGTGTAGGCTTTTATTGCTATAAATTTCCCTCTTAGAACTGCTTTTGCTACGTTCCATAGGTTTGGGTATGTTGGATTTTCATTCTTACTTGTCTCAGCGACTTTTGAAATTTTCCTATTAATGTCTTAATGAGACCTATTGATTTCTTGGGTGCATGCTATTTAATTTCCATGTTTTTATAAAATTTCCAAGGGCTTTCCTGTTGTTGATTTCTGGCTTTATATCCCTGTAATCAGAAAAGATACTTCATATGATATCTGTCTTCTTAAGTTTGTTAAGACTTATTATGTGTCATAATGTATGATTGGTCCTAGAGAATGTTTGGTGTACAGTTGAGAATAATTTGTATTCTGCAGCTGTTGGATGATGTATTAGTCTGTTTTCATACTGCTGATAAAGACATACCCGAGACTGGGTAATTTACAGAGAAAAAGAGGTTTAGTGGACTCATAGTTCCACGTGGCTGGGGAGGTCTCCCAATCATGATGGAAGGCGAAAGGCACATCTTACATGGTAGCAAACAAAATAGAATTGAGAACCAAGTGAAAGGGTTCCCCCTTATAAAACCATCAGATCTTGTTAGACGTATTCACTACCACAAGAACAGTATGGGGGAAACCGCCCCCATGATTCAATTATCTCCCACTGGTTCCCTCCCACAACATGTATGAATTATGGGAGCTATAATCAAGATGAGATTTCGGTGGGGATATACAGCCAAACCATATCAGGTGAGATCTTCTTTACCTGCTAGGTCCATTTGGTCTATGGTATAGTTTGAGTCTGTCATTTTTTGGTTGATTTTCTCTTCATATAATCTGTCCATTTTTAAAGTGGAGTGTTGAAATTTCCTACTAATACTGTATTGCAGTCCATCTCTACCTTTAAATCTAATATTTGCTTTATATATCTGGTTGTTCTGGTGTTGGGTACATATATAGTTACACCTAAGTAATATATATGTTATGTCCTCTTATTGAATTGGGCCTTTTATCATTTCATTATACAGCGACATTCTTTTTTTATATAGTTTTTTTATTTAAAGCCTTTTAAAATATGACATGACTGTGGCTACTCCTGCTTGCTTTTCATTTGTTTGCATAAAATATATTTTTCCATCTCTTCACTTTCAGTCTATTTGTCTTTAATAGTGAGGTAAGTATCATGTAGGCAGCATATAGGTGGATTTTGCTATCTGAATCCATTCATCCACTTTATATCTTTTAACTAGAGTTTAATCCACTTCTATTGAAGTTTATTATTGATAAATTAGGACTTCCTTCTACCATTTCATTAGTTGTTTTTTAGATTACTTGTTCACTTCTTCCTTTCTTATTGTTTATCTCTCTAGTTTGGTGGTTTTCTGTGGTGCTAAGCTTTGTTTCTTTTCCCTTTTTTGGTGTGTGTGTGTGTATCTGCTGTAATTTATTTCTTTCTGGTTAGTGAAACTAACATACAGAGTCCTGTATTTGTAACAGACTATTTTACACTGATAACAACTTAACTTCTGTCACATAAAAATACTCTTGACTTCTCCCCCCCACACACACACAATTTATATTTTTGTTACGTTACATTGCATCTTTATGAATGGTAGACTCAATGGAACATAGGATCTATGTCACAACTAAATCAATTATTTAATGGCAGCATTAAAGCAGGCCAAAGAATGTGAAAAACTGGTGTGGGTGTATTTAACTTTTTAAAAACTATGTTTCATAATGTTTTCATTAAAAAGTCTTTATCAGTTTGCTAATGCCTAATTTTTACAACCAGCCACCATAGATTTTACAGGATAAATATATTATTTCAGTGGTAATTGAAGCAGAATTTTTGTTGCTCTTCTTACCCTTAGAGATTGTGTATTATCCTCAGACGTAATTCTTTGATTTTTTTTCTTTTCATGTTGTTACACATAGTTACCAACAATCAACGTGAGAATAACCTTTGAATATTTTCAAGCATTAAGATTTGTTTATACAGCTGCACAATTAGACAACAAACACTCTTGGGTCTTTACCTCTCAGCATACACCTGATTATTAACTTAAAGGTATGATGGGAAAAGTATCAATTTTTCTTGGTCACCTAGATTTAGAAATATGTAATAACTATAAGCTTGGGTCTGCTTCTTCAGAAGCCTAGGAAGTGGAGTGATGGTTCTCTGAAGAGGCTGGAAACAAAGTATGTGTTTCCAGAAGGCTTAATAGAATATGTTGAGACATAGGCCATTAACACAAAAGTGAAAGAAATGCAAAAAATGTATGAAAGTAAGGATTTGAGAAGGGAAATTTTATTTTTCAGTCTAAGATTCCTATGAATTATATGAAAGTAAATGTCCTATCCTTAAAATTAGCCAAAGGAAGCACTTTACTTATCAATATGATATGACTTTTCATACTCTTATCTAAAGATATCCTAAACTAAGATCCAGTTTTCTAAGAAAAGACTTTTTACTCATGCTTTAAAGCATGCTAGATGATTCCTACCACATCACATAATGTTGTTTACATGTATGATTTAAACTGCATTTATTCTTCAACTCACTGGTTCCTTAGGCTTCTTATCTTTCCTTGCACGCTTAGATAATTTTATGTAAAATTGATTTTTAGAAGTTTAGTTGCTGGGCGTAGTGGCTGTCACCTGTAAACCCAGTACTTTGGGAATTCAAGGCAGCTGGATTGCTTGAGTCTTGGAGTTTGAGGCCTGCCTGGGAAAGATGACAAACCCCATTTGTACAAAAATAAAAATATTAGCTGGATATGGTGGCACATGCCTGTGGTCCCAGCTACTCCAAGGCTGAGGTGGGAGGATGACTTGAGTCCGAGAGGCAGAGGTGTGAGCCAAGATCATGTCCTGCTCTTCAGCCTGGGCAAAGAAGCCAGACCCTGTTTCAAAAAAAAAAAATCTAGTGAGATTTGATTTCTATTTCTATGTGATTCAAAACTAGGAGAGCTTCAAGGCTAATGACTTTTAAAAAATGGCCATTGCTACTTGCATTTTCTATGAAGCCAGCATACACAGCAACGTGCAACCTAAAAACCAAGCTATTTAATATGTAGCTTAGATTTCAGGTTTGATTGTCTTTGAGGTTTGATTATTGCAGAGATCAATTGCCAGACCAAATATAGACTAATTCTGTATTTGGTCTTTTTATCATATGAAACATCCCAGCCTTGGGTATAAATTAAGAGCAAGTACGGATGTTTATACCGATAGCGGTGTAGATATTTCCATGTTTATACAGATAGCGGTGTAGATATTTTCATGTCTATACAGATAGCGGTGTGGATGTTTCCATGTTTATACAGATAGTGGTGTAGATATTTCCATGTTTATAGAGATAGCGGTGTAGATATTTCCATGTTTCTACAGATAGCGTGGTAGATATTTCCATGTTTATAGAGACAGCGGTGTAGATATTTCTATATTTATAGAGATAGCGGTGTAGTTATTTCCATGTTTATACAGATAGCGGTGTAGATATTTCCATGTTTATACAGGTAGCAGTGTAGATATTTCCATGTTTGTACAGGTAGCGGTGAAGATATTTCCATATTTATACAGGTAGCGGTGCAGATATGTGAATTCATTAAACCTCTTTTTCTTTATAAATTACCCAGTCTTGGGTATGTCTTTATCAGCAGCATGAAAATTGACTAATACACTCACTGTCCATGAATGATACTCTGTTAGCCCATTTGCATTGTTATAAAGAAATACCTGAGGCTGGGTAATTTATAAAGAAATGAGGTTTATTTGGCTCCTTGTTCTGAAGGCTGTACATGAAGCATAGTACTGGCACCTGCTTCCAGGGAGGGCCTCAGGAACCTTCCAATCATGGTGGAAGGTGAAGGGAAACCAGCATATCACATGGTGAGAGAGGAAGCAAGAGAGACAGGGAGGAGGTGTCAGTCTCTTTTAAACAACCAGATATCGCATGAACTCACAGGGTAAGAACTCATTCATTACCAAGAGGACAGCACCAAGCCATTCAGGAGGCATCTATCTCCAACATTGGGGATCACATTTTAACGTGAGATTTGAAGGGGACAAACATCCAAACTATGTCAGATACCAAAGCTGACAATGCTTAGGATCTTTAGCTGTTCCAGGTTCTGGGAAAAGGGAGAGAGTTAGCTTCCCTCGTCTATGCTGTGCTACTCCATATTATATTGGTAATTATTGTTCTCTAAAGGTTCTTAAAAGCAAATAAACAAATGCAAGGCAAAACATTTGAAATGGAAGGCAAAACACAAGAAATGCAAGGCAAATGCATTAAAAACTTTTGAGTGTTAATATATAGATTTTATTTTATCTCCTTAATTTCTTTTGCTTAACCAAATAGATTATGTAGTTTTGATTAACTGGCCATGAAATAGCTCTGCCTACATAGAATTTCCCATGAATAATTGGTTGTGGAGACTTTTGTGTGTGACCCAAATCCTCCCTCAAAACTGAAGTTTGCCCAGCTATTGGGAGTGTTGGCAATTCATGCCTCTCAGCTGATTCTCTCCAGAATTTATTCTCAGGAGATCTAATTAATAACTTGTCAAGCTGATGTCCATCCTTGGGGACAACTCGTATCTGAAGAATGGCCAGTGAAAGGTATTAAAACTCCATACTCCTGCCTCAATTTAGGGCAACTCTGAAGGGTCACCCCAGCTTCTCAGCTCCCCCTTGAGATTAGCTGAGGTATTTGTTGTGACTGCCTCACATCTCAACTCCCTTTATCCAATTCAGCTTTTTCGCCACAGTTGTTGGTTCCTAGGATTTTACCCAGTTAAATGTTCTCTACACAAATCTCTATCTCAAATCTGCTTTACAGGGAATGTGGCCTCAGACAGGTTTTCATTAGGTTCTGGACATAACTCTCATTAGTCATTGATATGATTCGGCTGTGTCTCCGGCCGAATCTCACCTTGATTGTAATTATCCCCGCATGTCAAGGATGGAGTCAGGTGGAGATAATTGAATCATAGGGGCGGGTTCCCCCTACTGTTCTCCTGGTAGCGAATAAGTCTCACGAGATCTGATGCTTTTAAAATGGGAGTTTTCCTACACAAGCTTTCTTCTCTGCTACCATTTAAGATGTGCCTTTGCTTCTTTTTTGCCTTCTGCCGTGACTGTGAGGCCTCCCCAGCCATGTGGAATTGTGAGTTCATTAAACCTCTTTCCTTTATAAATTACCCGGTCTTGGGTAGGACTTTATTAGCAGCATGAGAACAAACTAGTACAGTCTGTTCTATAAGCCCAAGTCGGATCACAGAGTCCCGCTTTCTGTTTTTTTTTTCTAGCCCATATTTCTACTAAAACTTGACTCATATAGACTTAAAACAAAATAATTAAGCATGGCTAATATTTATTTAATATTTTATACGTGTCAGGTACTGTATTTTGTAACTTATCTTTTAATAATCTTTCCAAATCTCTAAAAGGAGAATTCTGCTCTTTTATAGAGAAAATAAGGATGGCTCAATCTTTTGATTTTTATTACAAGCTTTATTTTGTATAACATATAATAAACTAAAAATATTGAAAGTTTAGAAACCATCAGCACACAATCGAGGTGATGGAAATATACTTCACCTCCAGTTTCCTGATGCCTCTTTATAATACATTTCTCTGGCCCCTCATTCCTGGCCCTTAAAAACCACCAAACTGCTTTCTGTCACTGGACAGTAATTTATACAGTCAAAAAATGTATATAAATACAATTTTACACTATGCACTTTTTTGTCTGACATTTTATGTTTTTTTCTCTGCATGTTTTACCTCTAGAGTCTGCCTTGTTTCACTTAGTATAATTATTTTGAGATTCATTCATGTTATAGTATGTATCCATAATTAATTCGGATAAAGCAAGTTAATTCATTAATGTATTGATTGATATTTAGACTGTTTCTAGTTTGGGCTATTATGAATACATGTGCTATGAACATTTGTGTTGATATCATTATATGAACACCTACTTTTATCTCTCTTGGGTAAATACCCAGGAGTGCAATGGCTGAGTCTTACGGCAGAAGTATGTTTAACTTTTTAAGGGACTCTTGAACTGTTTTTCAAAGGTTACACTTTTTTGTATTCCCATCAGCAGTGTATGAGAGTTTCAGCTTCTCCACATCCAAGCCAGTGCTTGTCTATTATCAGTCATGCTAATCTTAGCTATTTAAAAATAGATAGTGGCGTCTCATTTTGGTTTTAATTTGCATTGCCCTAAGCATTAATTATGTTGAGCATATGTGCTTATTTACCAAACAAATGTCTACTTTGAAATGTCTGTTCCAGTCTTTCACCCAAGTTTTAAATGGGGTTGTTTGTTTTTCATTATTAAATTTTGAGCTTTTAAAATATATTTTTGATGCAAGCCTTTTATCAGATATATGAGTTGCAAATATTTTCTCCCAGCCTGCAGCTTGTCTTTTCAGTCTCTTAATAGATTCTTTTGAAGAGCAGATTCTTTTTATTAAATTTGATGAGTTCTTCTTATCAATATATTATTATATAAATCATGCTGTGGGGTCATATCAAAGAAAGCTTTGCCTGACTCAAAGTCCCAAATGTTTTCACATCTTCCCTCTCCTCTCCTTTGGGAACTGAGATTACACGTAAATTCAGTTACTTGAAATGTACTGTCTACTATTGCTCTGTTCATGTTTTTTAAAAATTTATTTTCTCTCTATATTTTATTTTGAGAGGTGTCTATCTTTTCTTCTTTAATGACTAATGTGCTATCAGCCTACCATGTAGCTGGGACTACAGCCGCATGCTACTATGTCCCGCTAATTTTTGTATTTTTAGTAGAGATGGGATTTCACCATATTGGTCAGGCTGGTCCTGAACTCCTGACTTCGTGATCCACCTGCCTCGGCCTCGCAAAATGCTGAGATTACAGGCGTGAGCCACTGCGCCCAGCCTCCTTTAGTGTATCTTGCATGTCTCTATTTTAGAACATATAGAATACTGTTTCAATAAGCATTTTAATGTTCTTAACTGATAACTCTGGCACCTTGATTTACTCTGGATCAGTTCTGACTCAGTGATTTTTCTCCTTATTATGAGCCACGTTCTTCTGTCTTTTGTTGTGACTGTTGCGTCTCTGCTAAACTGTGTCTGGATGTCAGATACGGTGACTTTTATCTTATTGAGTGCTGGAAGTATATATAAATATTCTTGATCTTTGTATTGGTATGTATTTAAGTTTAGTTGGAAAGAGTTTGACTCTTTTTGGTCTTGCTTTAAAAATTCATTAGGTGGGATCAGACCAGTTCTCATTTTAGAGCTAATCACTCCCAACTAGTGAGGCAAGATCCTTCTGGGTATCCCTGGGAATCTTGAGGTGTTTCTGGGTTGGCTGATAAAATAAGCACTATTACTGGACCTTGGTGAGCATGTGTACTGTTACTTTTCATCTTATCTGTGTGTTGTTTCCCCAACCGTAGGTACTTTTCTCTAGGCCTGTCCTAACAATTACTTAGCTATGTACTTTAGGGGGACCCTTTGCAGAGCTCTGGAGTTCTCTTTCTGTGCAGCCCCTTCTTCTCGGAAACCTTGTCCTGAGAGCTCATGTCAACATGGTTTCTGTGGACTCTCAGCTCTGTCCCCTCAGCTCAGGGAGAACAATGGGCTCCTCTTGGGCTCTTCTCCTGGAGTAGTGGGCTGGAAAACTTTCTCCAGGCATAAATTAGGGCAGTTGATAGGCTCACCTTGTTTGAGACTGACTTTACAGGGTCTTGCAAACTTTTGTGGCATACATTTTGGCCATTTTTTTGGTTGTTTCAGGAGGGAGAGAAAGTCTAGTTCTTGTTACTCCATCAGGGTCATTGCAGAAGTCAACCTAACTGATATTTATCAATACAGTCTGTTGCTACACATTGAACTTGCTTAAGATAATTTTTAGATGGCACAGAACTTTCTGTCCATTGAATGAGACTCTCTGCTTATTTTGCAAGTGCTCATTTGTATGGAGACATTTGTATGGAGAAACTTCAAAAAGTTTGTGGAAAAATGAAGTTAAAAGATAAACATTGAAAATGTGATCTTCGGTTTTCATCCCTAAAGAACTGATGGTCCTGGGAACTTAACAATGTCAATGCAGTCTCTTATACATTATTAACTTAAGAAAAATGGGTGCCCTTTCCACATTTGTTGAGATTGGGAAACAAAAAGAAGTCAGAAGGAGCCAAATGAGAGCTGTAAGGTGGATGCCTGACAATTTCCCATTGAGACTCTCACAAAATTGCCTTTGCTCGATGACAGGAATGAGCAGAAACATTGTGGTGTTAGAGGACTGTCTGCTAAAGCTTTCCCAGGTATTTTGCCCTAAAACTTTGGCTAACTTATTCAAAACACTCTCATGATATGCAGATATTATTGTTCTTTGACCTTCCACAAAGTCAACAAGCAAAATGCCTGGAATGTCCCCAAAAAACTGTTGCCGTGACCTTTGCTCTTGAGTGATCCCCTTTTGCTTTGACTGGACCACTTCCACCTTTGGTAGCCATTGCTTTGATTGTGTTTTGCCCTCAGGATCACACTGGGAAAGCCATGTTTTATCTTCTGTTACAATTCTTCAAAGAAATCCTTCAGGATCTTGACCCTAGTTCTTTAAAATTTCCATTGAGAGCTCTCCTCTTGTCTGCAGCTGATCTGAGCACAACACTTTTGGCACCCATGCAGTGGAAAGTTGGTTCAACTTTAATTTTTTAGTCAGAACTGTGTAAACTGAACCAATTAAGATGTCTACGATGTTGGCTATTGTTTGTGCTGTTGATTATCAGTCCTCTTCAATTAGGGCACAAACAAGATTAATTTTTTTCCTTGCAAATTGATATGGATGATCTGTCCCTGTGGACTTCATCTTCCACATCATCTCGTTTCTTCTTTAAAAAAGCTGTCCGCTTGTGAACTACTGATTTCTTTGGTGCATTGTCCCCTCAAGCTTCTTGTAAAGCATCAGTGATTTCACCATTCTTTCACTCAAGCTTCATCATAATCTAATGTTTGTTCTTGCTTCAATTTTAGCAGAATTTACATTGCTCTGCTAGGGGCTCTTTTCAAACTAATGTCTACTCCTTCTTACTGTCTCAAACTAGATCCTGTTCAAACATGCTATAATAAATTAGTATGAGTTTATTTTGCTGCCAATATTGAAACCTTTGCATAGTTTTTTTCATAATATACATTTTCCATGAACTTTTTAAGGCCTCTCACGTATCCACAGGTAGAGTGCCTTACCTATTCTGACTTCAGTCAATTATTCAAGACCTTTCCTTGTCAGTGACACATTAGAAAGGTAGAGTATTGAAAAATAAGAGTAGCTTCTGCTGATTAAGAAATACTATATCTTTTTCTACTTCTTTCTTTCTTTTTTTTTTTTTTCTTGAGACAGCATCTTTCTCTGTCACCCAGGCTGGAGTGCAGTGGTGTGATCTCAGCTCACTGCAACCTCTGCCTCCCAGGGTCAAGTGATTCTCCTGCCTCAGCCTCCCGAGTAGCTGGGACTATAGGTGCCTGCCACCACACCCAGCTAATTTTTGTATTTTTAGTGGAGACAAGGTTTCACCATATTGGCCAGGCTGGTCTTGAACTCCTGACCTTGTGATCTGCCTGACTCGGCCTCCCAAAGCGCTGGGATTACAGTCATGAGCCACTGTACCTAGCTTTCTACTTCTTTCTTATTATTTTCCTCCTCTCTCATTCCTATATTCTCTCCTTTCTCCTACTTTCCTCCCCACTCCCTGTTTCCTTCCTTTCATCTTTCCTATTTTCAGGACTTAATATTTCTTGAACCTCAGATGTTATCATAGTATGTTATTTGTTTAATTTTCACATAACAATAATAGTTTAAATACAAATAATATTTATTTTCATCCCCATGTTATCAGTATAACAGTAAAGATGTGGAGAGGCCAGCTGGGCATGGTGGCTCAAGCCTGTAATCCCAGCACATTGGGAGGCCGAGGTGGGTGGATCACGAGGTCAGGAGATCGAGACCATCCTGGCTAACACGGTGAAACCCCATCTCTACTAAAAAATAGAAAAAATTAGCTGGTCGTGGTGGCGCGTGCCTGTAGTCCCAGCTACTCGGGAGGCTGAGGCAGGAGAATAGTGTGAACCCGGGAGGCAGAACTTGCAGTGAGCCAAGATCACGCCACTGCACTCCAGCCTTGGTGACAGAGCGAGACTCTGTCTCAAAAAAAAAAATAAATAAATAAATGAAAATAAAATTAAAAAAAATGATGTGGAGAGGCCAAACCAATGGCTCTTATATCCACGTTATTTCTTCTAAATGATTTCACCTTAGTTTTGGTCTGCATCTCTAACCATAGCTAGTTGCAGTAGGACCTTCTATCTGGCCTTGCTGCTCTCATTTTTGGACCTCCTCACTGAAATCAAATTGATCTTTCTAAAATGCAAACCCGGTCTTAGTATTTTATTACTTAAAACCCATTGGTGGCTTTCCATGATTTATGGAATAAAGTCAAAATTCCTGTTTTTGCCCACGTTTCTGTGTGCCTCTCATCCCTACATTTACTGATTCCTGTGTGCCATAAATTGCCAGTTGTCCAGAGTTCATTCTCTTTTTGTACTTGGGAGGACTTCTGCATCCTGCAACTTTTCCCCTGAAACATGCTTGGAAAATACCTACTCATTTTTTTCAGATTCAGGTTAGTTTTTTACTTCAGTTTCTTTTCCTGAAGCTTATACTGACTGCTCCATATGGCTTTGGGGATTAGCTACTCATTCCTTTGTGCCCTTTTGTAGATACACATTTATCATGGAGTCTTTTTTTTTTTTTTGAGACAGAGTCTCACTCTGTCACCAGGCTGGAGTGCAGTGGTGTGATCTCAGCTCACTGCAACCTTTACCTTCCAGGTTCAATTGATTCTCTTGCCTCAGCCTCCCAAGTAACTAAAGCCATGCACCACCGTGCCCAGCTAATTTTTGTATTTTTAGTAGAGACGGGGTTTCACTATGTTGGCCAGGATGGTCTCAATCTCTTGACCTCGTGATCTGCCCACGTTGGCCTCCCAAAGTGCTGGGATTACAGGCATGAGCCACCACCCCCAATCAGTCATGCAGTCTTCATACTTACTTGTTTACTTGCCTGTGAGCTCACTGAATGCAGGGAATATTTCCTTGTTGCTCTAGCACCTACACCAGTACCTGGTATCCAGAAGCTGTATGCTAAATGTTTGTTGAGTGGCTGTTTGACTGAATGATTGTACTCCTAATTAGTAGATAGAAAGCCATGAACTTCCCAGTTCATCATTCTTTGTGCTCAATTCTGGTTTCTTTATTGTGTTCAAAAGAGTTCCTTAGTGACATAAAACTATGGAGCTAGTATGTCAGCTCATTTAAGCAATGATTGGTTTATGTATATAAGAGGCTTCAATAATTATATATTTTTATTTCAGTTTCAATAAATGATCAATTGATTAATTTTCTCTGTTTTGGCTTATTGTTCACATTTAATATCAAAAGTGTTTTACTTAAAATTATTCATGCCAATTATAACAGTTAGGTGAATATTACTTTGACTTACATTCCAGTAGTAGTTTTGGTTGAACCCTGAATATGCTAAGACGTCACTTTTCTTTTTTCTTATGAACAGGCTACTGTGTTTACATATATTATTAAAATCTTCTTTGAAAATACGAAGTGTTACATTTCTTATATTTAGTTCTCTGTGCTTCAGAATTCCTGTGATACTTGCACTTAAGTCCTTCTGAGCAGTTGATGTTAATATTTATGTGGTTAATTTCATGAAACATGGTGGTTTTCATTTCTATCATTAATTTATACAGGAGATAGACTGTTTTCCAGGTGTAAGCTCAGTCATATAATTAGAAAATTTATAAGCAGAAGGGAGTTATTTGGTCTAACCCATTTATTCTACAGATAGAGAAATTAGAGTCCAGAAACTCTGTCTTCTTTAAAGTCTTACAGGTATTTAAGAAAAAAGAATAGACTTGAGGTTTCTGTGTTCTGAACCCAGTGATCTTGACACTGTAATGATCTTCATCCATATTATTCACAGAAGTAAATATAATCACATATTAAATAAGAAACACAAATACTAAGGAGATATTATACTGAAAAATGAAATAATATTATCTTAATTATTTTGATCAGATTCAATATATAGCAGCTTGAAGGCTAATAGTTCCAATGATTCTCTGAATAAACCATTTTTCTAATAAGATTACAGGTTTTAGTAATCTAATTATTTTGACTGATGCAAATGTTACCCCGCCAGTCTGAAAAATGTGTTTATTTATATGTCATAAAGAATAATTTATTCCAAAAAGGCTAATTTTCAAAATATATGTATCTTCTGAAACTGTATCTATTTTTTTCCCACGTTTTCTAAATATAGTTTAGAGGGCGTTTGTAGATTTTCATGGTGCTGAAACATTAAGGTATAATGGTCTCATGAAGGAGAATAATGTCATTTAGACATTGTAATTTTGGAGGATCACAATACTTTTTGGAATGTGGTTGTTGCAGCACTGGTCACTTATACTAATTATATAATAACATACTATACTAATGCAATAATATACCATATGAAATTATTAAATGGTAAATTTGTCTTAAATCCTCTAGAATACTGCAAAGAAATAGTTTATATAAGAAAGAGTACCATAGCATATGTGAACACAATGTTTCCTATTTTTTTCTTCTTTTTTATTTTTTTGAAGACAAGTTCTCACTCTGTTGCCCAGACTGGAGTTCAGTGCCATGTTCATAGTTCACTGCAACCTCAAACTCCCAAGCTCAAGTGATCCTCTTGATTCAGCCTCTGAAGTAGCTGTGCCTATAGGTGTGCACCACCACACTGGCTAATTTTTAAAATTTTTTATAGATATGTTGCCCAAGCTGGTCTCAAATTCTTGAGCTCAAGAGATCTTCTCACCTTGGCCTCCCAGAGTGTTGGGATTACAGGCATGAGCCACCATACTCAGCCAATATTTCTTTTCTAAAAGACATTTTCTAACATACTTCTCATTTTAACTAACATAATATTCAAAGTGTAGATCTGAGAAAGAGATAGTGCCTGCAGATCTGGGATCCTACATGCTAATATTATGGGATGCATTCAGATTTGATCAGCAGATATTCCATTTATTCTAGAACACCACCAGCAGAAGAATGTAATTACGTCTATCACTAAAACTTTGTGTCAATACAGACTACTGTATTTGTTATCATAGATGGTCCTTGGATGGCAGCCTTAAGCAATTTTAAACCTAGACAGGTGATGTACTTTTTCTTCTTGGATAATTTTCATTGTTTTATCTAATTTGGTTGTAACTAATGTGTTTAATATGGCTTGCTTGTTTTTTAAAAAGTTGTTCAGTATCCTTAGAACTCAGTGCTGATTTCTTTTTCTAGCAGGCCTTTTATATAGGACATCTCACTTTCTCCTGGCTCTCTACTACTAGCATGAGGTCTCTGAAAAAATCAAGACAGCCAAATAATTTGTTATAGAATAGCCTATGTAGAGGGACAGGGGAGGAGTCATATTCCAAGAGGGAAAGACCTTTGAGCCAGGCTCAATTTGTAGAGGCTGTTGAATGAAAATGAGAGAGAGAGAATGCACACTTTATTGCACTATTAAAGCAAAATTCTGACAATAACTTCTAAAAATGATTCCACTCTTATACACTGAGAATATGACAGACCTTCCAAAAGTATAATTTCTTACATGAACGTCCAGGTATATAAGGAAAAATAACTATTTCATACCAATATCTTCAGCCGCCTTTATTGTTGGTTCACCACATAGATTTTTATCAGAATCGCAGAACATTAATTTTTTTAATTAGCTACCATTACAACTAGCTTGAGAAGAACTTTCTTTTTAATAATTCGACCCAGATGCATTCTAGATACTCCAGTGTTACGAATCGATGGCTTCATGAGGAGCCGCTGTTGACTCATGCTATCTCTGGACACACTGACAGGAAATGTTTTCTTACACCTGTTTTCCTCCTGCTTTTCCTTGGTAGGACTTAGTTCCTTGGCATAGTTCAGTATCAATGGCAGTCATAGAGAAGTGTTACAAAAACCCAGCTTATTCCAACTTGTGAATTATTTGGCACCCAGGAACCAGGTCTTACAATCTTCAACCCACTTTTTCCTAACAGGACCCCTTTTCTGAAATGTTTATTTATATATGATGTAGGCCTGGGGAAAGGACATGGACTTTCAAAGAAAATATTCTGCAATAGATCTCTCAACTCCAGAGAACCTTCTGACTAAATCTGAAAGAATTCCACTGTGCTCTGATAACATCCTTTAATAATGAAGGAAAAGATATTTTTCCCCCAGGAGGATTTTGTAGTGAAAGAGATGGCATAATTTTTTTTAAATGTTGTTTATAATCTAATTTGTTTTTTCATTTGTGGGGTGTGTCTTAAATCCTAAATGGTACATCCTTTTTAAAATACTTCTAGTAATAAAATGTTTCTGAAGTTATGTTGTAAATATCATTGGACTATGTTTAATAATGTTAAGTTGATCCCACTTCCCCTGAAATTATATACATAAATGCTGAAAGTATAAATTTACATATACAACTTCATGGAACATTTTTCTTCCAAGTGTGCATTTGCTAGAATTTGCATTGAAAGGTTTTGGAAGGAACCTGTTGGTATGAATCCTGTGTTAGCAACACTCAGATTTGTTGCATACTGAACAGCATGCTAAATCTCACTTCACAATCTTAGATTTCTCATCTACCATCTTGAGCTGAATTTAAAATGTAACTGCAGTTTATTATGTCACCTGTTCGTCAAACACTGATGCAAAGCTTAGTTTTCAGTGTGAAGAACCCATGACTAGAGAAGGGAAGAAGAAAGGGTCAAGCAGACCTCATTAAAGAGTGTATGGGCAAGAAAACACATCAGATGTCTTGATAGGTTTTTTAAAGTCCTGTTAGACTTGTCATGATTTCCAAAACACTAAATGCCATCTAGTATTTTGGACCCTCCAAAATTACAGTAGAATATTATTATGGGTCATCTTAATTGGAAATATACAGGAAAATCCTGATGACTAATGTAGACTAGTGATAGCTCTCACACATTTATATAACCTATGTTGAAAAGAAAGAAGAAAGGCAGGAAGGAAAGAAGGAAAAAGAGCGGAGAGAGAGGAACAAGAAAACACGTGGATTTGTGGAAATGAAAATTTTTAAATTACTAATTTGCAAGAATGGGTAAGAAAAATACCGAGGATGAACATAAGTGCTTTCAATTCCGTTTGTCTCTTAATCCTTCTCAGTCCGTGGCCAGTTTTGAAACTTGGTGTAACTTCCTTCCTTTATTCCTCCCTCCCTTGCTCCCTCCATCCCTTCTTGCCAGCCTCCTTCCCTTCCTCTCTCCTTGAGTTTCCTTCTTCTTTCTTGTTCCCTCCCTCCCTCCCTCTCTCTTTTTTTCCCTTAGTTTCCCCGGAAGCACATATACCAGCCATTTGAATGCTTTCTGCTCATAGATACTGCCAAGCCCCCTCACCCAGACTGCTGACTAGATTTGGTAGAATGGAATGAGAAACATAGACTTTGTGTCTGTGGCGGCCACCTCTGATGTTGCAGATTTTTGCCGTGATTATGCACTCCAGCCGAGGGACGCTGGAGAGGTTGAAATTTCAACTGTGGGATTTGCCATTTTGGAATTTGCAGTAATGTACTGGATATGCTAACAGCAGCCTGGCTAGCCGCCACTTCACAACGAAGTATTTAAATATACACGTGTAATATGAAGAAAATTGCATTAGATCATAAGGGATGAATTATTTTGTAAATGACTATACCATCAAATACCATACCTGATATCAATCATCTTCATCAGACAGTATCTGTGTATGTAAGTAGATAAACAAAAAAGCAGGAGTTTATTTCTCTCTAATGTATCCTTGACTCTCTAGCGGTGACCTCTGAAATGTCTCTTCTGATCCAGACTTGTTTGAATCATGTGCAACATTTTAGATTTGTCTTTTCTCTGCAAGTTTTTTTTTGTTAAGTACCATAACATATTGAACCAAATAGTTTTGCTTGCTTTCTATTGATGACACATGATTTTGGCCTTTATCTTCAGTGGAAAATCAATGTGTCACATGGCGTTCACTAAGAAAAAGGTATGGGGCCTCTTTGTAATTCTTTGTCAGATGGTTGCTTTATCTTGATTTATGCCTTCAAACTTTTTCCCATTCAGCAGAAAATATTGTGTCGCTATCTGTGAGAGCAAAGCGATCTATACCAATTTATGCTCTAAGTGTAGCCTCCTTCCAGAACTGCTTATGGAACATATCAACTCACTATAGATTAGGGACATAATGGATTCTTCTTTCTTAAAAGTGGCAGATTGACAATTTTAGTTCATATACAAGCTTTTATATTAACATTAAAACAATATTTCTATGTAAAGTAAAATATTGTAGTTGATTATTATTCGAGGGCCTCCCAGAATTTCAAGGTCTGAAAATAAATTCAATGTTCCTGGTGGTAACAAAATTGCTCCTACTTCCTTGTATCAGGACTGCCATTTGGAACTGCTGGGGAAGCTCTTTTCAGAAATTATTTTCAAAACAGCATTGTTGCCTTTTGCCAAACTGAAATCTGGTTGTAAACTTTTGAAAACTAGTTCCTTGGAATGGAATTCAAGTTGTCTTCTAAGCAATTTTTTTTAACTCAAACATACATTCTATCTTGCTTTATTATGTCACTATTTGTGTACGAAACATATTTCTATTTTTACCATTTTCAATTTATTTACATTTACATTTACATTTGTGTGTATATATATACACACATACATACACTTTAAGTTCTGGGATACATATGCAGAACTTGCAGTTTTGTGAAATAGGTATACATGTGCTGTCGTGGTTTGCTGCACCCATCAACCCGTCATCTACATTAAGTATTTCTCCTAATGCTATCCCTCCTCTTTCCTTCCTACCCACTGACAGGCCCCAGTGTGTGATGTTCCCCTCCCTGTGTCTATGTGTTCTCTTTGTTCAACTCCCACTTATGAGTGAGAACATGTGGTGTTTGGTTTTCTGTTCTTGTGATAGTTTGCTGAGAATGATGGTTTCCAGCTTCATCCATGTCTCTGCAAAAGACATTAATCCATCCTTTTTTATAGCTGCATAGTATTCCATGGTGTATATGTGCCACATATTCTTTATCCAGTCTATCATTGATGGGCATTTGGGTTGGTTCCTAGTCTTTGCTATTGTGAATAGTGCTGCAATAAACATATGTGTGAATGTGTCTTTATAGTAGAATGATTTATAATCCTTTGGATGTGTACCTAGTAATGAGACTGTTAGGTCAAATGGTATTTCTAGTTCTGGATCCTTGAGGAATTGCTACACTGTCTTCCACAATGGTTGAACTAATTTACACTCCCACCAACAGCGTAAAAGCATTCCTATTTCTCCACATCCTCTCTAGCACCTGTTGTTTCCTGACTTTTTAATGATTGCCATTCTAACTGGCGCGAGATGGTACCTCATTGGACCAGGGGTGATGAGCTTTTTTTTTTTTTCTTCGAGACAGCCTCACTCTGTCACCCAGGGTGGAGTGCAGTGGCACAATTTCGGCTCACTGCAACCTCCACCTAATGGGTTCAAGCAATTCTCCTGCCTTAGCCTCTTGAGTAGCTGGGATTACAGATATATACCACCACGCCTGGCTAAAGTTTTTTGTGTGTGTTTTTGGTAGAGACAGAGTTTCACCGTAGTGGCCAGGCAAGTCTCAAACTCCCGACCTTGTGATCCACTCGCCTTGGCCTCCCAAAGTGATGGGATTACAGGCGTGAGCCACCACGCCCAGCCTATGATGAGCTTTTTTTCATGTGTTTATTGGCCGCATAAATGTCTTCTTTTGAGAAGTGTCTGTTCATATCCTTTTCCCACTTTTTGATGGGGTTGTTTTTTTCTTGTAAATTTGTTTAAGTTCCTTGTAGATTCTGGATATTAGCCCTTTGTTAAATGGATAGATTGCAAAAATTTTCTCCCACTCTGTAGGTTGTGTGTTCACTCCGATGATAGTGTCTTTTGCTGTGCAGAAGCTATCTTTAGTTTAATTAGATCCCGTTTCTCAATTTTGGCTTTTGTTGCCACTGCTTTTGGTGTTTTAGTCATGAAGTCTTTGCCTATGCCTATGTTCTGAATGGTATTGGCTAGGTTTTCTTCTAGAGTTTTTATGGTTTTAGATCTTATGTTTAAGTCTTTAATCCATCTTGAGTTAATTATTTTATAAGGTGTAAGGAAGGGGTCCAGTTTCAGCTTTCTTCATATGGCTAGCCAGTTTTCCCATCACCATTGATTAAATAGTCAATCTTTCCCCATTGTTTGTTTCCGTCAGGTGTGTCAGAGATATGTTGTATATTTCATGGTACAATGCCTTCTGTCAATGGGGAAAAATAACAAGCATATATGGGATGAATGAAGTCTGCTATGGTTAAGGTTGAGAATATTTACTGATCCTTGAGTTCAGTCTCCAGGAATGTTGGAAATAGAGAATGGAGATAATGGAGATAAAGAAAAGTTCTGAAAATGACACTTCCCATAGTGTCAAAATTGTGATCTATTGGAGAATTCTGTGATACATCAAAATCTCTGTTTATACTGATGTTTGTTATTGTGTATGAGCATATCTTTATCAGGTGTAGGCTATTTCTATACTTTCATGTCTTTAAATCAATGTTTCTATTCACATATGTATATGTGCAAATAGAAGCATGTTAATATTATATATATATTTTTTCTGTCATTACCATGATTGCTATGATTATCATTAGCATGTATTATTAGTGTGACCGAAGTATCATCAGTATCAGTTTCTTTCTAACTGCAGTGCTCCTGTAATGCTTCATTTCTACAGAGCCAACCTACACCCACCGTTTCCCTGACTATAACTTTACCTAAAGTATAAGCCCTTATAAAGCCATGAAAGCCTACCAAGAATTGTCAAAGAAGCTAGGCAGCAGCCAGGCTCTGCCTTAGGAAAAGACTTTACGTTTTATTATCATGTGCAGTACTTAACTACTCGTTTTGACCTCTAAGATTTTGCTCTCCTATATTTCTATCCCCTGGCTTTCTGATATTTCATGTGATTATATTTGAAATTTTAACCTTGCTTTTCTTTTTGGAATCTCTGATATCTCTGCTGCCACAGGTAATGACAGGTTCCTCTCTAACTGTTGGTGTTATCCCTGGTCAGATTATTACTGATGACAGAAGTAGATGTTTTACGTGGATTCTCTCGATATCAGAAACAAATACAGATATCACAACTCAAAAATGACAGACTGATAACCGTTATGAACTTAGATGCAACATTCTTAATACAATATTAGCAAAGTGAGTCTAGGAATATTTAAAAATGATAATGTGTTTTAACCAAGTGGGGCTTATCTCAAGTTGGTTTCAACAACTGAAAATCTACCATGCTGACAGAAAAAAGAAAAATCACGTGACACTCTCAATAGATGCAAAAAAGGAATTTACGAAATGTAACACATTTTTTAAATTAAAAACTCCCAGCAAACTGAGGATAGAAAAGTACATTTTCAAACTGATTATGTGTTTACAGAAAATCTATAGCAAACATCTTACTTAAAATGGTGAAAGCCTTAATACTTTCTACATAAGATTATGAAAAATGCAATGATGTCCTCTCTCCCTAGTTCTTTAAAGTATTGCATTCAATATTAAATAAGTGGAAATATATACCAAGTTCATTGATAAATATTTAATACTTATGAGATGATAATTCTCCTGAAATTGATCTCTAGATTCAGTGGAATTCCCATGAAACCTTATAGGTCCTTTTGGATAAATTACAAAACTGATTCTAAAACAGGGAGAAAGAAAGAAGGGAAGGAAGGAGGAATGGACAGAAAGAAGAAAGAAATAAAGAGAAAAGAAAAGAAAATAAGAAATAAGTGACACCCAAGTTGGGAAGAAAGAAAAATACTATTCTCACATGATGTAAACATATACACAGAAAATCCTTAGGCATCTGCAGAAGTGTGCTAGAGGTATGAAGTGAATTTAACAAAGTTGTAGGATGAAAGATCAATAAATAAAATCAATTGTGTTTCTATACACAATCAACACCAATTAGAAAATAAAATTATGTAAGCAATTTAACTTATAATAGCCTCAAAAATAATAAAATAATTCAGAATAAATTTAATAAAAGGTATGCTGATCCAAAATTTCTAAATCACTAATACGAGAGATTGAATAGGTAGAAATATGTATCAAGTTCATTGGTAAATATACATGTCATACTTATTAGATGATAATTCTTCTGAAACTGATCTCCAGATTTGGCACAATCCCAATCAAACCTATAGGCCTTTTTGGAGAAATTACAAAGCTGATTCTAATTTTTTTTTTTTAAATATGGAAGTCCTAGAATAGCCAGAGCATGTTTTAGAAAGAAGAATAAAGTTGGAAAACTTTCCAAATTTCAAGACATATTGTAAAGCTACACTAACCAGTACAGTAAACTTACTGGCATGAAGAAGACATATATATCAGTGAAACAGAATAAATAATTTAGAAATATATCCAGCCTTACATGGCCAAAGTTGCCAAAATAATTCAATAAGGAAATCAATGTCTTTATAAAGATGGTACTAATAAAATTGGATATTAAATGGAGAATATGAACTTCAGAATTACCTCACACCATATCCTCAAGTTAACTCAACATGTATTTTATACATAATGTAAATATAAAAAGTATAAAGCTTACTGAATAGGAAAAATTTTTAATAATCTTACTATAGCTAAAAATTTTTTAGATAAGAAAAGGATGGATGAAAATGGAAAAAAATAGTAAGTTGGACTTCATGAAATTAAGACTTTTGCAATTTAAAACATAGCATCAAAAAATGAAAAGGCAAACCACAGATTGGGACAGAATAATTTTAAATATGTCTGATAAAGAACTTTCATCTAGAATGTACACATAACTAAAAAACTAAATAACAAAACACAAATAACTCATTTAACATAATATTTTGACCTAAATGGACCAAATATTTGTACAGATATTTTAATTTAAAAAGAGATGATGTCCAATACACAAATGAAAAGATACTTAACATTACCCGTCATCAGGGAAATGCAAGTTAAAACCACATTGAGGTACCACTGTACACCCACTGGAGTGGCTGACACGAGCAGAACTGACCATACCACATGATGTGAAGAATTGCTATTCACACCTGGCTAGTGGGACTTCAAAATGGTACAGACATTTTGGAAAGCAGTTTGGCAGTTTCTTTTAATGTTAAACTTAGTACTGATCATATAACCAAATAATTCCACTGCGACTCAAAATAAATAAAAACATATCCGTACCAAGCCTCATCCTTGAAGTTCATAGCAGATGTGTCCATCAACTTGTAAATGGATAAACCAGTTGTAGATGGAGTACCACTCAACAATAAAAAGGAGCAAACTGATACAACAGCAATATAAATGAATATCAAAAGCATTATGCTCAGTGAAAGAAGCTAGACATGAAAGACACCAATGTATCATTCCACTAATAGGATACTCTAGAAAATGCAAACTGTAGAAACAGAAGCAGATTAGTGGTTGCCTGTGTTCAGGAATGGAGAAAAGATCAAATGCAAAACAGCAAAAGAAAACATTTTGTGATGATGCAGATTTTCTGTATCTTGATCATGATTGTGGTCAAATGATGATATTCATCTGCCATAACCCATTAAATTGCACATTGAAAAGGGTGAATTTTACTGTGTGTACATTATACTTAAATGGAGCTGTAAATATGTTTGGAGCTTATCTGTGAACATTAGTTGCAGAGCAGGAGTTATTTTTATAGAGTGGAAATCTGCTGAGTGCCAACTTGAGAAGGGTTGAGAAAAATTAGAACCTTCTTCCAACACATTTCAGTTAGAACACTCTTAGGATGTCGTTACAGCTGTGCTCTATATTGGAGTCTCTGATGAAATCACATGTCTAACAATCTCAGCATGCCTTTAATCAACAGAATATACACGTGTTTTCTTTTTTTACTATAAAGGATATACCAAACAACTTTTTCAAGACTTTACTTCAAAAAGGCACGTAGTTTTGCAACATTTTTGGTAAGTCTTTAATTATTTCAAAATGAAAAATTGAAAATAAAATGCAATTATTTACTCAGGCCCCCCACAAAAAAGGCCTGTACGGGGAATGCATGTGGTGTGTGTGTGTGTGTGTGTGTGTGTGTGTGTGTGTGTGTGTGTGTGTGTGTAAGTGTGTGATTTGAAGAATTGAAAAAATTTTAGTGGGGTTTTGTAGCATCACTTTGATAGCATCCTGTAATTTTGAATTGTGTTAGAAATAAAAATAAAGTGAATACACTGATAAAAGAATTTGAAAAGAATTTGCATTATTGCCTAAATTATGTGTGGTTTCCACAGTGGCATGAATCGAGCATCTTTAACCTACATAACAATATATCAGAATGTATTAGGTAAAAAATAAGTAAACTAGTATAACAAAGTTAAATATTTCTAAAGGAAAATTATAGCTTTATTTTTTTTCCTGAACTGTTTTGAGGAGATATTTACACCAAAAGATATTATCATTGATCAATGAAACTTTTTCAGAATTTGCTTGTGTCCCACCAATATTTGATTACATAGTGCTTCTGTGAGTTCCATTTCATTAATTTAGCATTCACAGGAGAGAAGGCAATGGCTCTGCAGCCTCTCTTGATGTGGCATGATCCTGGTTCCGCTGGCTGATATCTATTAGAACCATGGCCTTAATCATGCCTTTCATGCTTCTAACTTGATTTGCATTTGTTGTGTAATCCAAATTTATTCTCTCGTTTAGTCGCTTCCACCCATAGAAAAGCAGGTCTTTTTCATTTCTCCTTCACCATTGCCCCCATTTTTTCTTTTTGTCCTCCCATGATGAAAAACAAGACAGAAACAAACTATAACAACAACAGACACCTTTTGTCTGTGGTCACCAATGCATTGTAGCACTAAACTTTGTTCAAAATCTCTAGATCTGACCTCTATATCTGCTGTTCCCAGAGTTTTTCAATGTATTCTCTAGACTGCTGTGACCCATTGACAGAACGTCTAGCTATATTTAATTGAAAGTTACTACTGTCTGATATGGCTTGGCTGTGTCTGCACCGAAATCTCATCTTGCACTGTAGCTCCCATAATTCACATGTTGTGGGAGGGACCCAGTGAGAGGTAAGTGGATCATGGGGGCAGTTTTCCCCACACTGTTCTAGTGGTAGTGAATAAGTCTCATGAGATCTGATGGTTTTATAAGGGGAAACCCCTTTCGCCTTTCACTTGGTTCTCATTTGCTAAATCATGCCTCTCAGCTGATTCTCTCTAGAATTTATTCTCAGGAGATCTAATTAATAACTTGTCAAGCTGATGTCCATCCTTGGGGACAACTCGTATCTGAAGAATGGCCAGTGAAAGGTATTAAAACTCCATACTCCTGCCTCAATTTAGGGCAACTCTGAAGGGTCACCCCAGCTTCTCAGCTCCCCCTTGAGATTAGCTGAGGTATTTGTTGTGACTGCCTCACATCTCAACTCCCTTTATTCAATTCAGATTTTTCGCCACAGTTGTTGGTTCCTAGGATTTTACCCAGTTAAATGTTCTCTACACAAATCTCTATCTCAAATCTGCTTTACAGGGAATGTGGCCTCAGACAGGTTTTCATTAGGTTCTGGACATAACTCTCATTAGTCATTGATATGATTCGGCTGTGTCTCCGGCCGAATCTCACCTTGATTGTAATTATCCCCGCATGTCAAGGATGGAGTCAGGTGGAGATAATTGAATCATAGGGGCGGGTTCCCCCTACTGTTCTCCTGGTAGCGAATAAGTCTCACCAGATCTGATGCTTTTAAAATGGGAGTTTTCCTACACAAGCTTTCTTCTCTGCTACCATTTAAGATGTGCCTTTGCTTCTTTTTTGCCTTCTGCCGTGACTGTGAGGCCTCCCCAGCCATGTGGAATTGTGAGTTCATTAAACCTCTTTCCTTTATAAATTACCCGGTCTTGGGTAGGACTTTATTAGCAGCATGAGAACAAACTAGTACAGTCTGTTCTATAAGCCCAAGTCGGATCACAGAGTCCCGCTTTCTGTTTCTTTTTTTTTCTAGCCCATATTTCTACTAAAACTTGACTCATATAGACTTAAAACAAAATAATTAAGCATGGCTAATATTTATTTAATATTTTATACGTGTCAGGTACTGTATTTTGTAACTTATCTTTTAATAATCTTTCCAAATCTCTAAAAGGAGAATTCTGCTCTTTTATAGAGAAAATAAGGATGGCTCTGAAAATGTTAGTATTAGGGGAAGTAGGGTGAGGGACATAGGGGGCACTTTGTGTTATTTGTGCATTTTACTATCAATCTAAAATCAGGTCAAAATAAAAATTAAAAAAATGAGTAGTAGAAGCAGGTTGTTAAGATTTTCAGTGTGACTCTAGAATTTTTTTGTTTGTTGTTTGTTTTGGAGTGTAGTGGTATTATCTCTGCTCACTGCAACCTCCACTTCCCAGGCTCAAGCAATTCTCCCCCTCAGTCTCCCAAGTAGCTCGGATTATAGGTGCCCCCCCCCCACACCCAGCTAATTTTTGTATTTTTTTTTTTTTAGTAGAGATGGGGTTTCAGCATGTTGGCCAGGCCAGTCTCCAACTCCTGACTTCAAGTCATCCGCACGCCTCAGCCTCCCGAAGTGCTGGGATTATAGGCATGAGCCACCACTCCTGGCCCAAAGTTCATATTTTAACTACTAACCTAAATTATTTTAAAAACAAAAGCCTCCTTGGACTCAAACCAGGTCAGAGTGACATGATCATGTGCCTGTTTTGTGCAGGGTGAAGTGAGATTATTATCTAGGAAATAGCTGAAATGTCCTGTTGTGGGCATAAATATTTCATATAAATTCTAAGCTTCATATTAGCACTTAGATTATAATTATCTAAAGAATAGAGAACAATTTCATATAATTTTCAGTGTATCAGGCGAATCAAAAGTATACATACAAGCATGCAGATGAATTTCAGTGAATATAGTGGTGACAATGCTCAACAGAATATGTGTCCCCCACCCCATCCCTGCTTCTTGCTCTTTCACTGTCCTAAAGATAGAACAAAATGGTTCAGGCATCCAGCTTGTCCCCCCCACACTTCACACTTTTACTTAATAGCAGCTTATCTTTAACACTTTGTCGTCTTTAAGATGTTGCTAATTCTTTCTGGTAGATCCCAGGACTGAGGATGAGGAAGAATGATTTTATTTAAATAAAGTTGCTTAATTAAAAAACAATTTTTTTTAGTTTTAAAATATTTTCATTATTTTATAAAATTTTTGTGGGTACATAGGAGGTTTATATATTTGTGGGGTACATGAGATGTTTTGATACAGGCATGCAGTGTGAAATAATCACATCATGAGGAATGGGCTTTCCATCCCCTCAAGCATTTATCCTCTGAGTTAAAAACTATTCAATTGGCTGGGCGTGGTGGCTCACGCCTGTAGTCCCAGCTCTTTGGGAGGCCAAGGGGGGCGGATCGCCTGAGGTCAGGAGTTTGAGACCAGCCTGGCCAACATGATGAAACCCCATCTCTACTAAAAATACAGAAATTAGCCAGGTGTGGTGGCGAGTGCCTGTCATCCCAGCTACTCGGGAGGCTGAGACAGAAAAATCATTTGAACCTGGGAGGTGGAGGTTACAGTGAGCCGAGATCATGCCATTGTACTCCAGCCTGAGTGACAAGAGTGAAACTCCATGTCAAAAACAAACAAAAATCAATTACATTCTTTAAGTTATTAAAATTAAACATTGTAAATGATTTTTTTTCCCAAAGCTTTTTCAGAGAAAAAAAAAAGTAGAAACAAAGACACTTTCTACTGATTTCCAACATGGTGACTGTATTTCTAGCATGTGTTAAGGTGAAAAATTGATTTTATGTTTAATACAAAACATAGCATAATGTAATGAAAAGCAAGATTGTAATGATGAAGGAAAATAACATTAGTGCTAATTTTTTTCAATTTGAAGCATTGGATTAAAATGAATTAGGTTATATTCCAACATGTTTATATTGAATTTCTTTTTTCTCCAATTGGTTTCTTTTTATTAATGGGGGAGTGTTGCATTTGTATAAGGTTTCCCTATTATATTCAATTGTTTTGAGATGCTTTTAATATGAAGTTTTTATGTTTTCTTTTTGATGTATACATGTTATGCTTTTATGCTGAATTTGATAATTGGTGCTGTATATGCAAAGCAAATGTAATTTCCCAGCTTTTATTTTTTAAAGCCCTGGGAAGCAACATAATGAAGTACAAATAGTATCAAGACAGGAGTTAGAATACCTGGATTCTAAAATTTAAATTAAATTAGGATCTAGTGACATTATAGGTGTTCCTTGATCTTCTGATGACCTGGTTCCTCAAAAGAAAAATAAAATAATCTATAAATTGTTTCTAATTCTAAAACTCTATCAATCCTATTTTTAAAATTATAATTAGTTGAACTCTATAAGGTCACAAAAATCCCTAAGAAACTAAAATAAAATTTTATCCTATCTTAAAAATACTCTGATCTTTTTTTATATGCTGACATGAATTCTAATTATTTTTGAGCCCCTAAAAAACATTTAAGATCACAGTTTATGTTTTATTATTGACTTTCAGATAATTAACATTTTACTGATAGATATGAACAAATCTACTCTAACAGAGATAGTCATTAGTTTATTTCTCTCTTTTCAGTATCAATAAAAAGTATCGATTTACCAATAACAATGAATTAATTGCCTGAAATAAATGAAACGTAAGCAGCAAAAGTGAACCTTTTAGTATAACTCTTCTTGTAAACATTGACTTAGTTCAAAGGGAGCTTATCTTTAAAAAAAAAAAGCGCTAATTCATGTCTATTGGTATAGATATAATCTTTTGTTCCTTGAAAATAGATCCTACTATACTCCAGACACTATGCCACTTGGTGCAGATATTAACACAAATAGCAGGTGATCATTGTCCTCATGGAGTTTATTTTAAAGAGAACAAAGTGAGACAAAGGCACACAAGCAAAGAACTACAATACAAAGGGGATGGCATCTGACTCAGCATGGAGGTGTCACGGAAGGTGTTGTTTTGCTTAGGTTTTGAAGTGTGGGTAGGAGATGGCCCATGTTGAGAGTGGGAACTGGGAATTAAAAAGATGAGGAGGTCTCTGCAAATCTACATGGATGGGAAGTAGCATGCTGATGTGGGAAACAACTAAAAAGTTCCAGAATGCATGGTTTATAAAGCGTGAGTCAGAGAGGGCTAGACCAGTAGCCAGATCAAGGATATCTCACATGTTATAGTCATGAATTAGTGCATTGACCTGCAGGCCATGGGAGTCACTGAAGGTTTCAGTCAGGTAAGTGAGCTGATCAGAACAGTCCTTTAGATAGGCCGCTCTTTTGGCTGTAAGGGGGACACGTTTGAAGTAGGGCTATAGCTAAAAATATACAGACACTTCCTCTTGTCTACAGCCCTGCTGGCATCTGTTGTATTTTGACTTTTTAATAATAGCCATTCCAACCGGTATGAAATGGTATCTCATTGTGTTTTGATTTGCATTTTTCTGATGATTAGTGATTCTAAGCATTTTTTTTTTCGTGTATTTGTTGGCCATTTGTATATGTTCTTTTGAGAAGTGTTTGTTCATGTCCTTTGCCCATTTTTTAATTGGGTTATTTTTTTTTCTAATTGATTTAAGTTCCCTGTAGTTTCTGGATACTAAAAAACAAACAAAAACCAGAAGTAAATAAATTCTCAGGACACACACACCCAGACCCACACCCACAGAGAGAGAGAGAGAGAGAGCGCCTCGGTAACAGGCCACCAACCACCAGGGTCTAAACTGGGAACACTTTCTAGTACAGAATGAATGGAAGGGATTCATGAAATATCTAGAAAGTAACGTTAATGAGATTTACATGTATGGAGTGAATGAGGAGAAACGGATCATTCAGGATTCTGGTGGGAATAACAGGGGGAGCCATTAGTTGAAATTTTGAAGTGGGAGAAGGAGAGGGAGTTTTAGGGAGAAAGATGAGTTTTTTTTAGGTATTTCAAACCCTTGAAGCTTCTATGGGACATCGAAGTGGAAATAACAGTCTGTGGGTTGGGACAATAAAGAAAGAAATTGGTTGAAGACTAGGGGAAGAGTATAGAGCAAAGAAATATTTAAGATAATAAACATAGAGAGATAGCTGAAAATGTGGGACTGGATTACAAAGGAAGAATGATTTAGTTATGAAGCCCAAGGGCTGACAGGAATGGGTGACTACTCGAGGAGTTCATATGCATCTGTTATTGTATGAATAAAAAAAATTATCTGTTCCTTCCTAAAGATATCTTCAACCTGTTTTTGGATACATATGGGCACTGCTTTTCATTCTCTTAGCCCCATTTCTTATTTTAGCCTCTGCTGTAGCAATCAGTTCTGCACAGGCTTTGACCCAGGCTTTGACTAGTTGGTGCAGGTGTGATATGACACTTACCTGGAATGGCCCACAGTTTGTGGCTGCTCTCACTTAAGCAGGTGGGATGCTCATGTAGGTGTAACCTAGAAGCTTGGTAGAGTTTATGCCCATGGGGCAACCTGTGACCACTCAAAAATAAAGCCCTTTCCTCCTCCCAGATTGAGGAGTCTTGCATTATGTAATAAAACTCCTTAGAAGGCCTATTAGGTTCCAATACAGCATTAGGCAACTTGATAAGGTATCCCATCATCAGCCTTCCTTTCTTCCCTCATTCCTCTGCCTCTCACTCTTTCTTCCTAAGTTAACTTCTTAGATAAAATGCCAACTTTCTATATTTTGTTTCACATCAGGGAAAATAATTGTATATCCCATTTCAAAAGCACATAAAAAGGTTACTGTATAGAAAATTTGTCTTTAATAGATTAAGGTGTAATTTTCCAAATACTTTAAAATTTTATTTCAGATACGTTTTTCATTTTTATAAGCTTCATCTAAAAGCAGAGTTCACCTAAGAATATACCTAAGAGCATATTACATAGAATATATTTTATATTTCAGTAGTTTAGCTAGGATTCTTTCAAAATTGAGAGGATCTACAAATATTTCTAACACATTAGTTTTCAGTCTTAAGGCTGAGTCAAGAACAAAGCTCCTAAACTTTGCGTTGGTGATTGAGAACATTTTAAAATTGTTATTTAATTCATTAATTTATTTTTAAAAAATTTTCACACTGTAATCATATAGATTTATAGGATACAATTTGATGTTTCAATGAATATGTATGTTGTCTAATGATCCAATAAGGATAGTTAGTGTATTAATTACCTCATGCATTTGTCATTTCTTTTTAATAAGAAATTTCAAAATCCTTTCTTCTAGATACTTTGTAATATACAATACTTTACTTTTAACTATAGTCACCCTGCTTTGCAAAGAACACTTCAACTTATTCTTCCTATATAATTGTGATTTCATAACTGTTAACCAATCTATCTCCATTTTGCCCTCCCCACTTCTTCCTCGCTGTTTGGTAACCACTATTCTACTCTACTTCTCTATTAACATTTTTTTTTAAGATTCCACATATGAGAGAGATCATGCGGTATTTGCTTTCTGTGTCTGGCTTATTTCACCTAACATTGTATCCTACAGGGTCATCCATGTTGTTGCAACTGGCAGAATTTCATTCTTTTTTTATTGCTGAATAGTATTTCATTGTGTGTGTGTCCATATATATATATTTTATATATAATAATATGTATAATTATAATTACAAATAAAATTATATATAATTATAATTAATTTTATGTATAATTATAATTACACATAAAATTATATATAATTATAATTATAATTATATATAATTATATATATAATAATAATATATATTATATGTAATATAAAATATACATAACGTATATTATATATAATATACATAACGTATATTATATATAGTACATAATATATATTATATATATTATACATGATATATATCATGTATATTATACATAATATACATGATATATATCATGTATAACATACATAATATATATTATGTATAATATACATAATATGTATTATATATATATAATTCACTTCTTTGTTTTTAGACACATAGGTTGATTCCATATCTGATTATTAGAAATAGTGCTACAGTAAACATAAGAGTGCGGATATTTTTCAAACACAATGATTTCATTTCCTATGGATATATACCCAGTAGTGGGATTGCTGGGTTATGTGATCGAATAATTGTTTTTTTGTTTTTTTTTTATTTTTTAGCGAACTTCCATAAAGTTTTGCTTAATGGTTGTACTAGTTTACAACTCCATCAACAGTGTGTAAGTGTTCCCTTTTCTCCACTTCCTTGCCAACTCTTGTTATCTTTTACCTTTTTGGTAATAGCCATTCTAATGGGTGAACTGGTATCTCATTGTGGTTTTGATTTGCATTTCCCTGATGGTTAGTGATGTTGAACATGATTTTATTATATATTCGTCTTGACCATTTCTATATTTTCTCTTGTGGCATGTCTTTTAGTTTATTTTGTCCTTTTTTTTTTTTTTGAGAAGGAGTTTTGCTCTGTTGCCCAAGCTGGAGTACAGTGGTGCAATCGGGGCTCACGGCAACCTCCATCTCCCTCTTTCAAGCAATTCCCCTGCCTCAGCCTGCTGAGTAGCTGGGGTTACAGGCACACGCCATCATGTTTGGCTAAATTTTTGTATTTTCAGTAGAGAAATGATTTCACCATATTGGTCAGGCTGGTCTCAAACTCCTGACCTCAGGCAATCCACCTGCCTCAGCCTCCCAGTTTTGCCCATTTTTAAATAAGTTTTTTATGTTTTTGCTGTTGAGTTGTTTAAGTTTCTTATATAATCTGGGCATTAACTCCTTAGCAGATGTATAGTTTGCAAATATTGTATCCCATTCTGTAAGTTGTTTTTTCACTCTGTTAAGTTTCCTTTGCTGTGCAAAAGCATTTTAGTTTGATGAAACCCCATTTATCTATTTTTGCTTTTGTTGCCTGTGCTTTTGACGTCTCATTTAAAAAATCCTTGTACAACCCAAAGTTATAGAGAATTTCCCACATGTTATCTTCTAGTAGTTTTTCATAGTTTTCAATCTTACCTTTAGGTCTTTAATAGCATTTGAGTTGATTTTTGTATAAGGTAAAAGATAGGGGTCTGATTTCATTATCCCACATATAGATATCCAATCTTCTCAGTACCATTTAATGAAGACACTGTCTTTACCCCTGTGTGTGCTCTTGACTCCTTTTTTGAAAATCAGTTGACTTTAGGTATGAGAATTTATTTCTGAGCTGTATATTCTCTTCCATTGGTCTATGTGTTTGCTTTATGGCAGTGCCATGCTGTTTTGCTTACTATGGCTTTGTAGTATATTTTGAAGTCAGGTAGTGTGGTGCCTCCAGCTTTGTTATTTTTGCACAGGATTGCTTTGGTTATTTGGGGTCTTTTCTGGTTTCATACAAATTTTAGGGTATTTTTTTCTATTTCTGTGAAGAATTTCATTGTTATTTTGATAGGGATTGCATTGAATCTGTAGGACATTTTGTTAGTATGGTCATTTCAATAGTATCAATTCTTCCATTCCATGAGTATATAGTGTCCATTTTTTGTGTATTGTAAATTTTTCCATCAGTGTGTTATAGTTTTCATTGAAGAGATCTTTCACGACCTTGATTAAATTTATCTGCAGATTTCTTGGTAGCTATTGTAAATGGAATTCCTTTCTTGATGACTTTTTCAGATAGTTCACTATTAGTGTATAGAAACACCACTGAATTTTCTGTGTTGATTTTGTATACTACAACTTTACTGAATTTATTTATGATTTCTAGTAGTTTTTGGTCAAGTCTTTAGGGTTCTCACTCTATATAAGTATATATAGAAAGAACCCTAAAGAGAGAGAGATCATATATATCTATATGATCATATATATAGATGTATACATATGTATGTGAGATCACATTTTCTACAAACAGAAACAATCTGACTTCCTTCTTTCCAGTTTGGATCCCTCTTATTTATTTCTTTTGTCTAATTGCTCTGGCTCTGACCTCCAGTACTATGCTAAATAGAAGTGGTAGAAGTTGACATCCTTGTCTTCCTCCATATCATAGAGGAAAAGCATTTAACTATTCACCATAAATAAGATGTTAGCTGTGGGTTTGTCACATATGGCCTTTACTGCGTTGAGGTACACTCCTATACCTACTTTCTTGACAGTTTTTATCATAAACGAATGTTGACTTTTGTCAAGTGTTCTTTT
This sequence comes from Gorilla gorilla gorilla, assembly GCF_029281585.2. NCBI lineage: Eukaryota > Metazoa > Chordata > Mammalia > Primates > Hominidae > Gorilla > Gorilla gorilla. The sequence continues at coordinate 131,405,627 of NC_073238.2, forward strand.
TGCATCTGTTGAAATGATCACATGGGTTTTGTTTTTCTTTCTATTGTGGTGGTGTATCATATTTACTGATTTGTGCATGTTAAGCCATCCTTTCATCCCTGGGATGAATCCCACTTGATTATAGTGAATACTCTTTTTAGTGTGCTGTCGAAGTCAGTTCACTTGTATCTTGTTGAGAATTTTTGTATCTATGTTCTTCAGGAATATTGGCCTGTTATTTTCATTTTGTGCGTGTCTTTGTCTGGTTTTAGAATCAGGATATTGTGAGCCTCATAAGATGAGTATGGAAGTATTCCTTCCTCATTCCTTTTGTGGAAAAGTTTGTGGAGAATTGGTAGTTATTCTTTAACTGTTTGGTAGAATTCAGCAGTGAAGACATCAGGTCCTGGGTGTTGGTTGTTGTTGTTGTTGTTTTGATGGAAGATGTTTTATTATTGATTCAATTTCCAAACTCATTATTGATGTGTTCAGATGTTATATTTCCTCACAATTTAATCTGGGTAGTTGTATCTGTGCAGAAATTTATTCATTTTATTCTACATTATCAAATTTGTTGGCATATAGTTATGAGTAATGTCTTACAATCCCTTATATTTCTGTGGTGTATCAGTTGTAATGTCTCCTTTTTCATCTTTTATTTATTTGAATTTTCTCTCCTTTTGTCTTAGTTTAGCTAAAGGTTTGTCAGTTTTACCTTTACACTTTGTCTTATTTATCTTTTGAAATATTTTTTAGTGTCTGTTTCCTTTATATCTGCTGTGAGCTTTATTATTTCCTTCCTTCTACCAATTTTGGGTTTAGTTTGTTTTTGATGTTCTAGTTACTTGAAGTGTATAATTTTGCTTTGTGATTTGAAAATCTTTCTTCATTTTTGGTGTAGGCTTTTATTGCTATAAATTTCCCTCTTAGAACTGCTTTTGCTACGTTCCATAGGTTTGGGTATGTTGGATTTTCATTCTTACTTGTCTCAGTGACTTTTGAAATTTTCCTATTAATGTCTTAATGAGACCTATTGATTTCTTGGGTGCATGCTATTTAATTTCCATGTTTTTATAAAATTTCCAAGGGCTTTCCTGTTGTTGATTTCTGGCTTTATATCCCTGTAATCAGAAAAGATACTTCATATGATATCTGTCTTCTTAAGTTTGTTAAGACTTATTATGTGTCATAATGTATGATTGGTCCTAGAGAATGTTTGGTGTACAGTTGAGAATAATTTGTATTCTGCAGCTGCTGGATGATGTATTAGTCTGTTTTCATACTGCTGATAAAGACATACCCGAGACTGGGTAATTTACAGAGAAAAAGAGGTTTAGTGGACTCATAGTTCCACGTGGCTGGGGAGGTCTCCCAATCATGATGGAAGGCGAAAGGCACATCTTACATGGTAGCAAACAAAATAGAATTGAGAACCAAGTGAAAGGGTTCCCCCTTATAAAACCATCAGATCTTGTTAGACGTATTCACTACCACAAGAACAGTATGGGGGAAACCGCCCCCATGATTCAATTATCTCCCACTGGTTCCCTCCCACAACATGTATGAATTATGGGAGCTATAATCAAGATGAGATTTCGGTGGGGATATACAGCCAAACCATATCAGGTGAGATCTTCTTTACCTGCTAGGTCCATTTGGTCTATGGTATAGTTTGAGTCTGTCATTTTTTGGTTGATTTTCTCTTCATATAATCTGTCCATTTTTAAAGTGGAGTGTTGAAATTTCCTACTAATATTGTATTGCAGTCTATCTCTACCTTTAAATCTAATATTTGCTTTACATATCTGGTTGTTCTGGTGTTGGGTACATATATAGTTACACCTAAGTAACATATATGTTACGTCCTCTTATTGAATTGGACCTTTTATCATTTCTTTATACAGTGACATTCTTTTTTTATATAGTTCTTTTATTTCAAGCCTTTTAAAATATGACATGACTGTGGCTACTCCTGCTTGCTTTTCATTTGTTTGCATAAAATATATTTTTCCATCTCTTCACTTTCAGTCTATTTGTCTTTAATAGTGAGGTAAGTATCATGTAGGCAGCACATAGGTGGGTTTTGCTATCTGAATCCATTCATCCACTTTATATCTTTTAAGTAGAGTTTAATCCACTTCTATTGAAGTTTATTATTGATAAATTAGGACTTCCTTCTACCATTTCATTAGTTGTTTTTTAGATTACTTGTTCACTTCTTCCTTTCTTATTGTTCATCTCTCTAGTTTGGTGGTTTTCTGTGGTGCTAAGCTTTGTTTCTTTTCCCTTTTTTGGTGTGTGTGTGTGTATCTGCTGTAATTTATTTCTTTCTGGTAAGTGAATCTAACATACAGAGTCCTGTATTTGTAACAGACTATTTTACACTGATAACAACTTAACATCTGTCACATAAAAATACTCTTGACTTCTCCCCCTCACACACACAATTTATACTTTTGTTACGTTACATTGCATCTTTATGAATGGTAGACTCAATGGAACATAGGATCTATGTCACAACTAAATCAATTATTTAATGGCAGCATTAAAGCAGGCCAAAGAATGTGAAAAACTGGTGTGGGTGTATTTAACTTTTTAAAAACTATGTTTCATAATGTTTTCATTAAAAAGTCTTTATCAGTTTGCTAATGCCTAATTTTTACAACCAGCCACCATAGATTTTACAGGATAAATATATTATTTCAGTGGTAATTGAAGCAGAATTTTTGTTGCTCTTCTTACCCTTAGAGATTGTGTATTATCCTCAGACGTAATTCTTTGATTTTTTTTCTTTTCATGTTGTTACACATAGTTACCAACAATCAACGTGAGAATAACCTTTGAATATTTTCAAGCATTAAGATTTGTTTATACAGCTGCACAATTAGACAACCAACACTCTTGGGTCTTTACCTCTCAGCATTCACCTGATTATTAACTTAAAGGTATGATGGGAAAAGTATCAATTTTTCTTGGTCACCTAGATTTAGAAATATGTAATAACTATAAGCTTGGGTCTGCTTCTTCAGAAGCCTAGGAAGTGGAGTGATGGTTCTCTGAAGAGGCTGGAAACAAAGTATGTGTTTCCAGAAGGCTTAATAGAATATGTTGAGACATAGGCCATTAACACAAAAGTGAAAGAAATGCAAAAAATGTATGAAAGTAAGGATTTGAGAAGGGAAATTTTATTTTTAAGTCTAAGATTCCTATGAATTATATGAAAGTAAATGTCCTATCCCTAAAATTAGCCAAAGGAAGCACTTCACTTATCAATGTGATGTGACTTTTCATACTCTTATCTAAAGATATCCTAAACTAAGATCCAGTTTTCTAAGAAAAGACCTTTTACTCATGCTTTAAAGCATGTTAGATGATTCCTACCACATCACATCATGTTGTTTACATGTATGATTTAAACTGCATTTATTCTTCAACTCACTGGTTCCTTAGGCTTCTTATCTTTCCTTGCACGCTTAGATAATTTTATGTAAAATTGATTTTTAGAAGTTTAGTTGCTGGGCGCAATGGCTGTCACCTGTAAACCCAGTACTTTGGGAATTCAAGGCAGGTGGATTTCTTGAGTCTTGGAGTTTGAGGCCTGCCTGGGAAAGATGACAAACCCCATTTGTACAAAAATAAAAATATTACCTGGATATGGTGGCACATGCCTGTGGTCCCAGCTACCCCAAGTCTGAGGTGGGTGGATGGCTTGAGTCCGAGAGGCAGAGGTGTGAGCCAAGATCATGCCCTGCTCTTCACCCTGGGCAACGAAGCCAGACACTGTTTCAAAAAAAAAAAATCTAGTGAGATTAGATTTCTATTTCTATGTGATTAAAAATTAGGAGAACTTCAAGGCTAATGAATATTAAAAAATGGCCATTGCTACTTGCATGTTCTATTAAGCCAGCATACACAGCAACGTGCTACCTAAAAACCAAGCTATTTAATATGTAGCTTAGATTTCAGATTTGATTGTCTTTGAGGTTTGATTATTGCAGAGATCAATTGCCAGACCAAATATAGACTAATTATGTACTTGGTCTTTTTTCATATGAAACTTCCCAGCCTCGGGTATAAATTAAGAGCAAATACGGATGTTTATACCGATAGCGGTGTAGATATTTCAATGTTTATACAGTTAGCGGTGTAGATATTTCCATGTCTATACAGATAGCGGTGAGGACAATTCCATGTTTATACAGATAGCGGTGTAGATATTTCCATGTTCGTACGGATGGCAGTGTAGATATATCCATGCTCATACAGGTGGCGGTGTAGATATTTCCCTGTTTATACAGATAGCAGTGTAGTTATTTCCATGTTTATAGAGATAGCAGTGTAGATATTTCCATTGATATAGAGATAGCTGTGTAGATATTTGCATATTCATTCAGATAGCGGTGTAGATATTTCCATGTTCATACAGATAGCGGTGTAGATATTTCCATGTTCATACAGATAGCGGTGTAGATATTTCCATGTTCATACAGATAGCGGTGTAGATATTTCCATGTTCATACAGATAGCGGTGTAGATATTTCCATGTTCATACAGTTAGCGGTGTAGATATTTCCATGTTCATACAGATGGCGGTGTAGATATTTACATGTTCATACAGATGGCGGTGTAGATATTTCAATGTTCATACAGATGGCGGTGTAGATATTTCCATGTTCATACAGATGGCGGTGTAGATATTTCCATGTTCATACAGATGGCGGTGTAGATATTTCCATGTTCATACAGTTAGCGGTGTAGATATTTCCAAGTTCATACAGATGGCGGTGTAGATATTTACATGTTCATACACATGGCGGAGTAGATATTTCCATGTTCGTACGGATGGCAGTGTAGATATTTCCATGTTCACACAGGTGGCGGTGTAGATATTTCCATATTTATACAGATAGCAGTGTAGTTATTTCCATGTTTATAGAGATAGCTGGGTAGATATTTCCATTGATATACAGATAGCTGTGTAGATATTTGCAGGTTCATACAGATAGCGGTGTAGATATTTCCATGTTCGTACAGATAGCGGTGTAGATATTTCCATGTTCGTACAGATAGCAGTGTAGATATTTCCATGTTCATACAGATATCGGTGTATATATTTCCATATTCATACAGATAGCGGTGTAGATATTTCCATGTTCAGTTAGTAGTGAAGATATTTCCATGTTCATACAGATGGCGGTGTAGATATTTACATGTTCATACAGATGGCGGTATAGATATTTCCATGTTCGTACAGATGGCGGTGTAGATATTTCCATGTTCATAGAGAGGGCAGTGTAGATATTTCCATGTTTATGCAGATAGCGGTATAGATGTTTCCATGTTTATACAGATGGTGGTGTAGATATTTCCATGTTTATAGAGATGGCGGTCTAGATATTTCCATGTTTTCAGAGATAGTCGTGTAGTTATTTCCAAGTTTATAGAGACAGCGTTGTAGATATTTCCATGTTTATACAGATAGCGGTGAAGATATTTCCATCTTTATACAGATAGCGGTGTACATATTTAAATGTTTATACTGATAGTGGTGTAGATATTTCCATGTTTACAAATGGCGGTGTAGATATTTGCATCTTAATACAGATGGCCGTGTAGATATTTCCAAGTTCATACAGATGGTGGTGTAGATATTTCCATGTTCATACAGATGGCGGTGTAGATATTTCCATGTTCATACAAATGGCGGTGTAGATATTTCCATGTTCATAGAGATGGCGGTGTAGATATTTCCATGTTTATACAAATGACGGTGTAGATATTTCCATGTTCATAGAGATGGCGGTGTAGATCTTTCCATGTTTATACAGATAGCAGTGTAGTTATTTCAATGTTTATAGAGATAGCAGTGTGGATATTTCCATTGATATACAGATAGCTGTGTAGATATTTGCATGTTCATACACATAGCGGTGTAGATATTTCCATGTTCATACAGATAGCAGTGTAGATATTTCCATGTACGTACAGAGAGCGGTGTAGATATTTCCATGTTCATACAGATAGCGGTGTAGATATTTCCATGTTCATACAGATAGCGGTGTAGGTATTTCCCTGTTCATACAGATGGCGGTGTAGATATTTCCATGTTCGTACGGATGGCAGTGTAGATATTTCCATGTTCGTATGGATGGCAGTGTAGATATTTCCATGTTCATACATGTGGCGGTGTAGATATTTCCATGTTTATACAGATAGCAGTGTAGTTATTTCCATGTTTATAGAGATAGCAGTGTAGATATTTCCATTGATATACAGATAGCTGTGTAGATATTTGCATGTTCATACAGATAGCGGTGTAGATATTTCCATGTTCATACAGATGGCGGTGTAGATATTTACATGTTCGTACAGATGGCGGTGTAAATATTTCCATGTTCATACAGATGGCAGTGTAGATATTTCCATGTTCATAGAGATGGCGGTGTAGATATTTCCATGTTTATGCAGATAGCGGTATAAATATTTCCATGTTTATACAGATAGTGTTGTAGATATTTCCATGATTATAGAGATGGCAGTCTAGATATTTCCATCTTTATAGCGACAGTGGTGTAGTTATTTCCAAGTTTATAGAGACAGCGTTGTAGATATTTCGATGTTTATACAGATAGCGGTTAAGATATTTCCATGTTTATACAGATAGCGGTGTAGATATTTCCATGTTTATACAGATAGCAGTGTAGATATTTCCATGTTTATAGTGATAGTGGTGTAGATAATTTCAATTTTATACCGAGAGCAGTGTAGATATTTCCAAGTTCATACAGATAGCGGTGTAGATATTTCCACGTTTATAGAGATGGCGGTGTAGATATGTCCATGTTCATACTGATGGCGGTGTAGATATTTCCATGTTCATACAAATGGCGGTGTAGATATTTCCATGTTCATAGAGAAGGCGGTGTAGATATTTCCATGTTCAAACAAATGGCGGTGTAGATATTTCCATGTTCATAGAGATGGCGGTGTAGATATTTCCATGTTTATACAGATAGCAGTGTAGTTATTTCCATGTTTATAGAGATAGCAGTGTATATATTTTCATTGATATACAGATAGCTGTGTAGATATTTGCATGTTCATACAGATGGCTGTGTAGATATTTCCATGTTCATACACATAGCGGAGTAGATATTTCCATGTTCATACAGATAGCGGTGTAGATATTTCCATGTTCATACAGATAGCGGCGTAGATATTTCTTTCTTCATACAGATAGCGGTGTAGGTATTTCCATGTTCAGACTGTTAGCGTTGTAGATATTTCCATGTTCATACAGATGGCGGTGTAGATATTTACATGTTAATACAGATGGCGGTGTAGATATTTCCATGTTCGTACGGATGGCAGTGTAGATATTTCCATGTTCATACAGGTGGCGGTGTATATTTTTCCATGTTTATACAGATAGAAGTGTAGTTATTTCCATGTTTATAGAGATAACAGTGTAGATATTTCCATTGATATACAGATAGCTGTGTAGATATTTCCATGTTCATACAGATAGCGGTGTAGATATTTCCATGTTCATACAGATAACGATGTAGATATTTCCACGTTCATACAGATAGCGGTGTAGATATTTCCATGTTCATACAGATAGCGGTGTAGATATTTCCATGTTCATACAGTTAGCGGTGTAGATATTTCCATGTTCATACAGATGGTGGTGTAGATATTTACATGTTCATACAGATGGCGGTGTAGATATTTCAATGTTCATACAGATGGCGGTGTAGATATTTCCATGTTCATACAGATGGCGGTGTAGATATTTCCATGTTCATACAGATGGCGGTGTAGATATTTCCATGTTCATACAGTTAGCGGTGTAGATATTTCCAAGTTCATACAGATGGCGGTGTAGATATTTACATGTTCATACACATGGCGGTGTAGATATTTCCATGTTCGTACGGATGGCAGTGTAGATATTTCCATGTTCACACAGGTGGCGGTGTAGATATTTCCATATTTATACAGATAGCAGTGTAGTTATTTCCATGTTTATAGAGATAGCTGTGTAGATATTTCCATTGATATACAGATAGCTGTGTAGATATTTGCATGTTCATACAGATAGCGGTGTAGATATTTCCATGTTCGTACAGATAGCGGTGTAGATATTTCCATGTTCGTACAGATAGCAGTGTAGATATTTCCATGTTCATACAGATATCGGTGTATATATTTCCATATTCATACAGATAGCGGTGTAGATATTTCCATGTTCAGTTAGTAGTGAAGATATTTCCATGTTCATACAGATGGCGGTGTAGATATTTACATGTTCATACAGATGGCGGTATAGATATTTCCATGTTCGTACAGATGGCGGTGTAGATATTTCCATGTTCATAGAGAGGGCAGTGTAGATATTTCCATGTTTATGCAGATAGCGGTATAGATGTTTCCATGTTTATACAGATGGTGGTGTAGATATTTCCATGTTTATAGAGATGGCGGTCTAGATATTTCCATGTTTTCAGAGATAGTCGTGTAGTTATTTCCAAGTTTATAGAGACAGCGTTGTAGATATTTCCATGTTTATACAGATAGCGGTGAAGATATTTCCATCTTTATACAGATAGCGGTGTACATATTTAAATGTTTATACTGATAGTGGTGTAGATATTTCCATGTTTACAAATGGCGGTGTAGATATTTGCATCTTAATACAGATGGCCGTGTAGATATTTCCAAGTTCATACAGATGGTGGTGTAGATATTTCCATGTTCATACAGATGGCGGTGTAGATATTTCCATGTTCATACAAATGGCGGTGTAGATATTTCCATGTTCATAGAGATGGCGGTGTAGATATTTCCATGTTTATACAAATGACGGTGTAGATATTTCCATGTTCATAGAGATGGCGGTGTAGATCTTTCCATGTTTATACAGATAGCAGTGTAGTTATTTCAATGTTTATAGAGATAGCAGTGTGGATATTTCCATTGATATACAGATAGCTGTGTAGATATTTGCATGTTCATACACATAGCGGTGTAGATATTTCCATGTTCATACAGATAGCAGTGTAGATATTTCTATGTTCATACAGAGAGCGGTGTAGATATTTCCATGTTCATACAGATAGCGGTGTAGATATTTCCATGTTCATACAGATAGCGGTGTAGGTATTTCCCTGTTCATACAGATGGCGGTGTAGATATTTCCATGTTCGTACGGATGGCAGTGTAGATATTTCCATGTTCGTATGGATGGCAGTGTAGATATTTCCATGTTCATACATGTGGCGGTGTAGATATTTCCATGTTTATACAGATAGCAGTGTAGTTATTTCCATGTTTATAGAGATAGCAGTGTAGATATTTCCATTGATATACAGATAGCTGTGTAGATATTTGCATGTTCATACAGATAGCGGTGTAGATATTTCCATGTTCATACAGATGGCGGTGTAGATATTTACATGTTCGTACAGATGGCGGTGTAAATATTTCCATGTTCATACAGATGGCAGTGTAGATATTTCCATGTTCATAGAGATGGCGGTGTAGATATTTCCATGTTTATGCAGATAGCGGTATAAATATTTCCATGTTTATACAGATAGTGTTGTAGATATTTCCATGATTATAGAGATGGCAGTCTAGATATTTCCATCTTTATAGAGACAGTGGTGTAGTTATTTCCAAGTTTATAGAGACAGCGTTGTAGATATTTCGATGTTTATACAGATAGCGGTTAAGATATTTCCATGTTTATACAGATAGCGGTGTAGATATTTCCATGTTTATACAGATAGCAGTGTAGATATTTCCATATTTATAGTGATAGTGGTGTAGATAATTTCAATTTTATACCGAGAGCAGTGTAGATATTTCCAAGTTCATACAGATAGCGGTGTAGATATTTCCACGTTTATAGAGATGGCGGTGTAGATATTTCCATGTTCATACTGATGGCGGTGTAGATATTTCCATGTTCATACAAATGGCGGTGTAGATATTTCCATGTTCATAGAGAAGGCGGTGTAGATATTTCCATGTTCAAACAAATGGCGGTGTAGATATTTCCATGTTCATAGAGATGGCGGTGTAGATACTTCCATGTTTATACAGATAGCAGTGTAGTTATTTCCATGTTTATAGAGATAGCAGTGTATATATTTTCATTGATATACAGATAGCTGTGTAGATATTTGCATGTTCATACAGATGGCTGTGTAGATATTTCCATGTTCATACACATAGCGGAGTAGATATTTCCATGTTCATACAGATAGCGGTGTAGATATTTCCATGTTCATACAGATAGCGGCGTAGATATTTCTTTCTTCATACAGATAGCGGTGTAGGTATTTCCATGTTCAGACTGTTAGCGTTGTAGATATTTCCATGTTCATACAGATGGCGGTGTAGATATTTACATGTTAATACAGATGGCGGTGTAGATATTTCCATGTTCGTACGGATGGCAGTGTAGATATTTCCATGTTCATACAGGTGGCGGTGTATATTTTTCCATGTTTATACAGATAGAAGTGTAGTTGTTTCCATGTTTATAGAGATAACAGTGTAGATATTTCCATTGATATACAGATAGCTGTGTAGATATTTCCATGTTCATACAGATAGCGGTGTAGATATTTCCATGTTCATACAGATAACGATGTAGATATTTCCACGTTCATACAGATAGCGGTGTAGATATTTCCATGTTCATACAGTTAGGGGTGTAGATATTTCCATGTTCATACAAATGGCGGTGTAGATATTTCCATGTTTATACAGATAGCAGTGTAGATATTTCCATGTTTATAGAGATAGCAGTGTAGATATTTCCATTGATATACAGTTAGCTGTGTAGATATTTGCATATTCATACACATAGCGGTGTAGATATTTCCATGTTCATACAGATAGCGGTGTAGATATTTCCATGTTCGTACAGATGGCGGTGTAGATATTTCCATGTTTATAGAGATGGCGGTGTATTTTCATGTTTACACAGATGGAGGTGTAGATATTTCCATGTTTACACAGATAGCGGTGTAGACATTTCCATGTTTACACAGATAGCGGTGTGGATATTTCCATGTTTATGCAGATAGCGGTGTAGATATTTCCATGTTTATACAGATAGCGGTGCGGTTATTTCCATGTTCATAAAGATAGTGTTGGAGATATTTCCATGTTTATACAGATAGCGGTGTAGATATTTCCATCTTATTACAGATGGCGGTGTAGATATGTCCATGTTCCTACAGATGGCGGTGTATATATTTCCATGTTCATACAGATGGCGGTGTAGATATTTCGAAGTTTATAGAGATAGTGCTGTAGTTATTTCCATATTTATAGAGAAATCTGTGTAGATATTTCCATGTATATGCAGATAGCTGTGTAGATATTTCCATGTTCATACAGATAGCGGTGTAGATATTTCCATGTTCATAGAGATAACGGTGTAGATATTTACATCTTCATACAGATAGCGGTACAGATATTTCCATGTTCATACAGTAAGCGGTGTAGATATTTCCATGTTCATACAGATGGCAGTGTAGATATTTACATGTTCATACAGATGACGGTGTAGATATTTCCATGTTCGTACGGATGGCAGTGTAGATATTTCCATGTTCATACAGGTGGCGGTGTAGATATTTCCATGTTTATACAGATAGCAGTGTAGTTATTTCCATGTTTACAGAGATAGAAGTGAAGATATTTCCATTGATATACAGATAGCTCTGTAGCTATTTGCATGTTCATACAGATAGCGGTGTAGATATTTGTATGTTCATACAGATAGCGGTGTAGATATTTCCATGTTCGTACAGAGAGCGGTGTAGATATTTCCATGTTCATACAGATAGCGGAGTAGATATTTCCATTTTCCTACAGATAGCGGTGTACGTATTTCCATGTTCATACAGTTAGCGGTGTAGATATTTCCATGTTCATACAGATGGCGGTTTAGCTATTTACATGTTCATACAGATGGCAGTGTAAATACTTCCAAGTTCTTACAGATGGCGGTGTAGATATTTCCATGTTCATAGAGATGGCGGTGTAGATATTTCCATGTTTATGCAGATAGTGGTATAGATATTTCCATGTTTATACAGATGGTGGTGTAGATATTTCCATGTTTATAGAGATTGCGGTCTAGTTATTTCCATGTTTATAGATCTAGTGGTGTAGTTATTTCAAAGTTTATAGAGACAGCATTGTAGATATTTCCATGTTTATACAGATAGCGGTGAAGTTATTTCCATGTATATACAGATAGCAGTGTAGATATTTCCATGTTTATACAGATAGCGGTGTAGATATTTCCATGTTTATAGAGATAGTGGTGTAGATAATTCCAATTTTATACAGATAGCACAGTAGATATTTCCAAGTTCATACAGATAGCAGTGTAGATATTTCCACGTTTATAGAGATGGCGGTGTAGATATTTCCATGTTTATGCAGATAGCGGTATAAATATTTCCATGTTTATACAGATAGTGTTGTAGATATTTCCATGATTATAGAGATGGCAGTCTAGATATTTCCATCTTTATAGAGACAGTGGTGTAGTTATTTCCAAGTTTATAGAGACAGCGTTGTAGATATTTCGATGTTTATACAGATAGCGGTTAAGATATTTCCATGTTTATACAGATAGCGGTGTAGATATTTCCATGTTTATACAGATAGCAGTGTAGATATTTCCATATTTATAGTGATAGTGGTGTAGATAATTTCAATTTTATACCGAGAGCAGTGTAGATATTTCCAAGTTCATACAGATAGCGGTGTAGATATTTCCACGTTTATAGAGATGGCGGTGTAGATATTTCCATGTTCATACTGATGGCGGTGTAGATATTTCCATGTTCATACAAATGGCGGTGTAGATATTTCCATGTTCATAGAGAAGGCGGTGTAGATATTTCCATGTTCAAACAAATGGCGGTGTAGATATTTCCATGTTCATAGAGATGGCGGTGTAGATACTTCCATGTTTATACAGATAGCAGTGTAGTTATTTCCATGTTTATAGAGATAGCAGTGTATATATTTTCATTGATATACAGATAGCTGTGTAGATATTTGCATGTTCATACAGATGGCTGTGTAGATATTTCCATGTTCATACACATAGCGGAGTAGATATTTCCATGTTCATACAGATAGCGGTGTAGATATTTCCATGTTCATACAGATAGCGGCGTAGATATTTCTTTCTTCATACAGATAGCGGTGTAGGTATTTCCATGTTCAGACTGTTAGCGTTGTAGATATTTCCATGTTCATACAGATGGCGGTGTAGATATTTACATGTTAATACAGATGGCGGTGTAGATATTTCCATGTTCGTACGGATGGCAGTGTAGATATTTCCATGTTCATACAGGTGGCGGTGTATATTTTTCCATGTTTATACAGATAGAAGTGTAGTTGTTTCCATGTTTATAGAGATAACAGTGTAGATATTTCCATTGATATACAGATAGCTGTGTAGATATTTCCATGTTCATACAGATAGCGGTGTAGATATTTCCATGTTCATACAGATAACGATGTAGATATTTCCACGTTCATACAGATAGCGGTGTAGATATTTCCATGTTCATACAGTTAGGGGTGTAGATATTTCCATGTTCATACAAATGGCGGTGTAGATATTTCCATGTTTATACAGATAGCAGTGTAGATATTTCCATGTTTATAGAGATAGCAGTGTAGATATTTCCATTGATATACAGTTAGCTGTGTAGATATTTGCATATTCATACACATAGCGGTGTAGATATTTCCATGTTCATACAGATAGCGGTGTAGATATTTCCATGTTCGTACAGATGGCGGTGTAGATATTTCCATGTTTATAGAGATGGCGGTGTATTTTCATGTTTACACAGATGGAGGTGTAGATATTTCCATGTTTACACAGATAGCGGTGTAGACATTTCCATGTTTACACAGATAGCGGTGTGGATATTTCCATGTTTATGCAGATAGCGGTGTAGATATTTCCATGTTTATACAGATAGCGGTGCGGTTATTTCCATGTTCATAAAGATAGTGTTGGAGATATTTCCATGTTTATACAGATAGCGGTGTAGATATTTCCATCTTATTACAGATGGCGGTGTAGATATGTCCATGTTCCTACAGATGGCGGTGTATATATTTCCATGTTCATACAGATGGCGGTGTAGATATTTCGAAGTTTATAGAGATAGCGCTGTAGTTATTTCCATATTTATAGAGAAATCTGTGTAGATATTTCCATGTATATGCAGATAGCTGTGTAGATATTTCCATGTTCATACAGATAGCGGTGTAGATATTTCCATGTTCATAGAGATAACGGTGTAGATATTTACATCTTCATACAGATAGCGGTACAGATATTTCCATGTTCATACAGTAAGCGGTGTAGATATTTCCATGTTCATACAGATGGCAGTGTAGATATTTACATGTTCATACAGATGACGGTGTAGATATTTCCATGTTCGTACGGATGGCAGTGTAGATATTTCCATGTTCATACAGGTGGCGGTGTAGATATTTCCATGTTTATACAGATAGCAGTGTAGTTATTTCCATGTTTACAGAGATAGAAGTGAAGATATTTCCATTGATATACAGATAGCTCTGTAGCTATTTGCATGTTCATACAGATAGCGGTGTAGATATTTGTATGTTCATACAGATAGCGGTGTAGATATTTCCATGTTCGTACAGAGAGCGGTGTAGATATTTCCATGTTCATACAGATAGCGGAGTAGATATTTCCATTTTCCTACAGATAGCGGTGTACGTATTTCCATGTTCATACAGTTAGCGGTGTAGATATTTCCATGTTCATACAGATGGCGGTTTAGCTATTTACATGTTCATACAGATGGCAGTGTAAATACTTCCAAGTTCTTACAGATGGCGGTGTAGATATTTCCATGTTCATAGAGATGGCGGTGTAGATATTTCCATGTTTATGCAGATAGTGGTATAGATATTTCCATGTTTATACAGATGGTGGTGTAGATATTTCCATGTTTATAGAGATTGCGGTCTAGTTATTTCCATGTTTATAGATCTAGTGGTGTAGTTATTTCAAAGTTTATAGAGACAGCATTGTAGATATTTCCATGTTTATACAGATAGCGGTGAAGTTATTTCCATGTATATACAGATAGCAGTGTAGATATTTCCATGTTTATACAGATAGCGGTGTAGATATTTCCATGTTTATAGAGATAGTGGTGTAGATAATTCCAATTTTATACAGATAGCACAGTAGATATTTCCAAGTTCATACAGATAGCAGTGTAGATATTTCCACGTTTATAGAGATGGCTGTGTAGATATTTCCATGTTCATACAGATGGCGGTGTAGCTATTTCCATGTTTATAGAGATGACGGTGTAGATATTTTCAGGTTTACACAGATGGCAGTGTAGATATTTCCATGTTTACACAGATAGCGGTGTAGACATTTCCATGTTTACACAGATAGCGGTGTGGATATTTCCATGTTTATGCAGATAGCGGTGTAGATATTTCCATGTTCATACAGATAGCGGTGTAGATATTTCCATGTTCATATAGATAGCGGTGTAGATATTTCCATGTTCATACAGATAGCGGTGTAGATATTTCCATGTTCATACCAATAGCGGTGTAGACATTTCCATGTTCATACATTTAGCGGTGTAGATATCTCCATGTTCATACAGATGGCGGTGAAGATATTTACATGTTCATACAGATGGCGGTTTAGCTATTTACATGTTCATACAGATGGCAGTGTAAATACTTCCAAGTTCTTACAGATGGCGGTGTAGATATTTCCATGTTCATAGAGATGGCGGTGTAGATATTTCCATGTTTATGCAGATAGTGGTATAGATATTTACATGTTTATACAGATGGTGGTGTAGATATTTCCATGTTTATAGAGATTGCGGTCTAGTTATTTCCATGTTTATAGAGATAGTGGTGTAGTTATTTCAAAGTTTATAGAGACAGCATTGTAGATATTTCCATGTTTATACAGATAGCGGTGAAGTTATTTCCATGTATATACAGATAGCAGTGTAGATATTTCCATGTTTATACAGATAGCGGTGTAGATATTTCCATGTTTATAGAGATAGTGGTGTAGATAATTCCAATTTTATACAGATAGCACAGTAGATATTTCCAAGTTCATACAGATAGCAGTGTAGATATTTCCACGTTTATAGAGATGGCTGTGTAGATATTTCCATGTTCATACAGATGGCGGTGTAGCTATTTCCATGTTTATAGAGATGATGGTGTAGATATTTTCAGGTTTACACAGATGGCAGTGTAGATATTTCCATGTTTACACAGATAGCGGTGTAGACATTTCCATGTTTACACAGATAGCGGTGTGGATATTTCCATGTTTATGCAGATAGCGGTGTAGATATTTCCATGTTCATACAGATAGCGGTGTAGATATTTCCATGTTCATATAGATAGCGGTGTAGATATTTCCATGTTCATACAGATAGCGTTGTAGATATTTCCATGTTCATACCAATAGCGGTGTAGACATTTCCATGTTCATACATTTAGCGGTGTAGATATCTCCATGTTCATACAGATGGCGGTGAAGATATTTACATGTTCATACAGATGGCGGTGTAGATATTTCCATGTTTGTATGGATGGCAGTGTAGATATTTCCATGTTCATACAGGTGGCGGTGTAGATATTTCCATGTTTATACAGATAGCACTGTAGTTATTTCCATGTTAATAGAGATAGCGGTGTAGATATTTCCATTGATATACAGATAGCTGGGTAGATATTTGCATGTTCATACAGATAGCGGTGTAGATATTTCCATGTTCGTACAGTTAGCGGTGTAGCTATTTCCATGTTCATACAGATAGCAGTGTAGATATTTCTATGTCCATACAGATAACAGTGTAGATATTTCCATGTTCATACAGACAGCGGTGTAGATATTTCCATGTTCATACAGATAGCGGTGTAGATATTTCCATGTTCATACAGATGGCGATGTAGATATTTACATGTTCATACAGATGGCGGTATAGATATTTCCATGTTCGTACAGATGACGGTGTAGATATTTCCATGTTCATAGAGATGGCGGTGTAGGTATTTCCATGTTTATGCAGATCGAGGTATAGATATTTCCATGTTTATACAGATGGCGGTGTAGGTATTTCCATGTTTATAGGGATGGCGGTCTAGATATTTCCATTTTTACAGAGATAGTGGTGTAGTTATTTCCAAGTTTAAAGAGACAGCGTTGTAGATATTTCCATGTTTATACAGATAGCGGTGAAGATATTTCCATGTTTATACAGATAGCGGTGTAGATGTTTCCATGTTTATACAGATAGCAGTGTAGATATTTCCATGTTTATAGAGATAATGGTGTAGATAATTTCAATTTTATACAGAGAACAGTGTAGATATTTCCAAGTTCATACAGATAGCGGTGTAGATATTTCCACGTTTATAGAGATGGCGGTGTAGATATTTCCATGTTCATACAGATGGCGGTGTAGATATTTCCATGTTTATAGCGATGGCGGTGCAGATATTTTCATGTTTACACAGGTGGCGGTGTAGATATTTCCCTGTTTGCACAGATGGCGGTGTAGACATTTCCATGTTTACACAGATAGCGGTGTGGATATTTCCATGTTTATGCAGATAGCAGTGAAGGTATTTCCATGTTTATACAGATAGCGGTGCGGATATTTCCATGTTTATACAGATAGTTGGGCAGATATTTCCATGGTTATACAGATAGCGGTGTAGATATTTCCATCTTAATACAGATGGCGGTGTAGATATGTCCTTGTTTGTACAGATGGCGGTGTAGATATTTCCATGTTCATACAGATGGCGGTGTAGATATTTTGAAGTTTATAGAGATAGCGCTTTAGTTATTTCCATATTTATAGAGAAATCTGTGTAGATATTTCCATGTATATTCAGATAGCTGTGTAGATATTTCCATGTTCATGCAGATAGCGGTGTAGATATTTCCATGTTCATCCAGATGCCTGTGTACATATATCCATGTTCATACAGATGGCGGTGAAGATATTTCCATGTTCATACAGATGGTGGTGTAGATATTTCCACGTTCATACAAATGGCGGTGTAGATATTTCCATGTTCATAGAGATGGCGGTGTAGATATTTCCATGTTAATACAAATGGCGGTGTAGATATTTCTATGTTCGTAGAGATGGCGGTGTAGATATTTCCATATTTATAGAGATAGCAGTGTAGTTATTTCCATGTTTATAGAGATAGCAGTGTAGATATTTCCATTGATATACAGATAGCTGTGTAGGTATTTGCATGTTCATAGAGATAGCGGTGTAGATATTTGCATGTTCATAGAGATAGCGGTGTAGATATTTCCATGTTCATACAGATAGCGGTGAAGATATTTCCATGTTCATACAGATAGCGGTGTAGACATTTCCATGTTCATACAGATAGCGGTGTAGATATTTCCAAGTTCATACATTTAGCGGTGTAGATGTTCCCATGTTCATACAGATGGCGGTGTAGATATTTACATGTTCATACAGATGGCGGTGTAGATATTTCCATGTTCATACAGATGACGGTGTAGATATTTCCATGTTCATACAGATAGCTGTGTAGATATTTCCATATTCATGCAGATAGCGGTGTAGATATTTCCATGTTCATACCAATAGCGGTGTAGACATTTCCATGTTCATACATTTAGCGGTGTAGATATTTCCATGTTCATACAGATGGCAGTGAAGATATATATATGTTCATACAGATGGCGGTGTAGACATTTCCATGTTTGCACGGATGGCAGTGTAGATATTTCCATGTTCATACAGATGCCGGTGAAGATATTTCCATGTTCATACAGATGGCGGTGTAGATATTTCCATGTTCATACAAATGGCGGTGTAGATATCTCCATGTTCATAGAGATGGCGGTGTAGATATTTCCATGTTAATACAAATGGCGGTGTAGATATTTCCATGTTCATAGAGATGGCGGTGTAGATATTTCCGTATTTATAGAGATAGCAGTGTAGTTATTTCCATGTTTATAGAGATAGCAGTGTAGATATTTCCATTGATATACAGATAGCTGTGTAGATATATGCATGTTCATAGAGATAGCGGTGAAGATATTTGCATGTTCATAGAGATAGCAGTGTAGATATTTCCATGTTCATACAGATAGCGGTGTAAACATTTCCATGTTCATACAGATAGCGGTGTAGATATTTCCATGTTCATACAATTTGCGGAGTAGATATTCCCAGGTTCATACAGATGGCGGTGTTATTTACATGTTCATACAGATGGCGGTGTAGATATTTCCATGTTCATACAGATAGCGGTGTAGATATTTCCATGTTCATACAGATAGCGGTGTTAATATTTCCATGTTCATGCAGATAGCGGTGTAGATATTTCCATGTTCATACCAATAGCGGTGTAGACATTTCCATGTTCATACATTTAGCGGTGTAGATATTTCCATGTTCATACAGATGGCGGTGAAGATATTTATATGTTCATACAGATGGCGGTGTAGACATTTCCATGTTTGTACGGATGGCAGAGTAGATATTTCCATGTTCATACAGGTGGCGGTGTAGATATTTCCATGTTTATACAGATAGCAGTGTAGTTATTTCCATGCTAATGGAGATAGCTGTGTAGATATTTCCACTGTTATACAGATAGCTGTGTAGATATTTGCATGTTCATACAGATAGCGGTGTAGATATTTCCATGTTCGTACAGATAGCGGTGTAGATATTTCCATGTTCATACAGATAGCGGTGTAGATATTTCCATGTTCATACAGATGGCGGTGTAGATATTTACATGTTCATACAGATGGCGGTATAGATATTTCCCTGTTCGTACAGATGGCGTTGTAGATATTTCCATGTTCATAGAGATGGCGGTGTAGATATTTCCATGTTTATGCAGATAGCGGTATGGATATTTCCATGTTTATAGGGATGGCGGTGTAGATATTTTCATGTTTACACAGATGGCGGTGTAGATATTTCCATGTTTACACAGATTGCGGTGTAGACATTTACATGTTTACACAGATAGCGGTGTAGATATTTCCAAGTTTATGCAGATAGCAGTGTAGATATTTCCATGTTTATACAGATAGCGGTGCGGATAATTCCATGTTAATACAGATAGTTGGGCAGATATTTCCATGTTTATACAGATAGCGGTGTAGATATTTCCATCTTAATACAGATGGCGGTGTAGATATTTCCATGTCGGTACAGATGGCGGTGTAGATATTTCCATGTTCATACAGATGGTGGTGTAGATATTTCCATGTTTATAGAGATGGCGGTGTAGATATTTCCATGTTCATACAGATGGCGGTGTAAATATTTCCATGTTTATAGGGATGGCGGTGTAGATATTTCCATGTTCATACAGATGGCGGTGTAGATATTTCGAAGTTTATAGAGATAGCGCTTTAGTTATTTCCATATTTATAGAGAAATCTCTGTAGATATTTCCATGTATATTCAGATAGCTGTGTAGATATTTCCATGTTCATGCAGATAGCAGTTTCGATATTTCCATGTTCATCCAGATGCCTGTGTACATATATCCATGTTCATACAGATGGCAGTGAAGATATTTCCATGTTCATACAGATGGCGGTGTAGATATTTCCATGTTCATACAGATAGCGGTGTAGATATTTCCATGTTCATACCAATAGCGGTGTAGAGATTTCCATGTTCACACAGTTAGCGGTGTAGATATTTCCATGTTCATACAGATGGCGGTGTAGATATTTCCATGTTAATACAGGTAGCGGTGTAGATATTTCCATGTTCATACCAATAGCGGTGTAGATATTTCCATCTTAATACAGATGGCGGTGTACATATGTCCATGATCGTACAGATGGAGGTGTAGATATTTCCTTGTTCATACAGATGGCGGTGTAGATATTTCGAAGTTTATAGAGATAGCGATGTAGTTATTTCCATATTTATAGAGAAATCTGTGTAGATATTTCCATGTATATTCAGATAGCGGTGTAGATATTTCCATGTTCATACAGAAGGCGGTGTAGATATTTCCATGTTCATACAGATGGCGGTGAAGATATTTACATGTTCATACAGATGGCGTTGAAGATATTTCCATGTTTGTACGGATGGCAGTGTAGATATTTCCATGTTCATACAGGTGGCGGTGTAGATATTTCCATGTTTATACAGACAGCAGTGTAGTTATTTCCATGTTAATAGAGATAGCGGTGTAGATATTTCCATTGATATACAGATAGCTGTGTAGATATTTGCATGTTCATACAGTTAGCGGTGTAGATATTTCCACGTTTATAGAGATGGCGGTGTAGATATTTCCATGTTCATACAGATGGCGGTGTAGATATTTCCATGTTTATAGGGATGGCGGTGTAGATATTTTCATGTTTGCACAGATGGCAGTGTAGATATTTCCCTGTTTACACAGATCCCGGTGTAGACATTTCCATGTTTAGACAGATAGCGGTGTGGATATTTCCATGTTTATGCAGAAAGCAGTGAAGATATTTACATGTGTATACAGATATCAGTGCGGATGTTTCCATGTTTATACAGATAGTTGGGCAGATATTTCCATGTTTATACAGATAGTGGTGTAGATATTTCCATCTTAATACAGATGGCGGTGTAGATATGTCCATGTTTGTACAGATGGCGGTGTAGATATTTCCATGTTCATACAGATGGCGGTGTAGATATTTTGAAGTTTATAGAGATAGCGCTTTAGTTATTTCCATATTTATAGAGAAATCTGTGTAGATATTTCCATGTATATTCAGATAGATGTGTAGATATTTCCATGTTCCTGCAGATAGTGGTGTAGATATTTCCATGTTCATCCAGATGCCGGTGTACATATATCCATGTTCATACAGATGGCGGTGAAGATATTTCCATGTTCATACAGATGGTGGTGAAGATATTTCCATGTTCATACGAATGGCGATGTAGATATTTCCATGTTCATAGAGATGGCGGTGTAGATATTTCCATGCTAATACAAATGGCGGTGTAGTTATTTCCATGTTCATAGAGATGGCGGTGTAGATATTTCCATGCTAATACAAATTGCGATGTAGATATTTCCATGTTCATACAGATATCGGTGTAGATATTTCCATGTTCATACAGATAGTGGTGTAGATATTTCCATGTTCATGCAGATAGCGGTGTAGATATTTCCATGTTCATACAAATGGCGGTGTAGATATCTCCATGTTCATAGAGATGGCGGTGTAGATATTTCCATGTTAATACAAATGGCGGTGTAGATATTTCCATGTTCATACAGTTTGCGGAGTAGATATTCCCAGGTTCATACAGATGGCGGTGTTATTTACATGTTCATACAGATGGTGGTGTAGATATTTCCATGTTCATACAGATAGCGGTGTAGATATTTCCATGTTCATACAGATAGCGGTGTTAATATTTCCATGTTCATGCAGATAGCGGTGTAGATATTTCCATGTTCATACCAATAGCGGTGTAGACATTTCCATGTTCATACATTTAGCGGTGTAGATATTTCCATGTTCATACAGATGGCGGTGAAGATATTTATATGTTCATACAGATGGCGGTGTAGACATTTCCATGTTTGTACGGATGGCAGAGTAGATATTTCCATGTTCATACAGGTGGCGGTGTAGATATTTCCATGTTTATACAGATAGCAGTGTAGTTATTTCCATGCTAATGGAGATAGCTGTGTAGATATTTCCACTGTTATACAGATAGCTGTGTAGATATTTGCATGTTCATACAGATAGCGGTGTAGATATTTCCATGTTCGTACAGATAGCGGTGTAGATATTTCCATGTTCATACAGATAGCGGTGTAGATATTTCCATGTTCATACAGATGGCGGTGTAGATATTTACATGTTCATACAGATGGCGGTATAGATATTTCCCTGTTCGTACAGATGGCGTTGTAGATATTTCCATGTTCATAGAGATGGCGGTGTAGATATTTCCATGTTTATGCAGATAGCGGTATGGATATTTCCATGTTTATAGGGATGGCGGTGTAGATATTTTCATGTTTACACAGATGGCGGTGTAGATATTTCCATGTTTACACAGATTGCGGTGTAGACATTTACATGTTTACACAGATAGCGGTGTAGATATTTCCAAGTTTATGCAGATAGCAGTGTAGATATTTCCATGTTTATACAGATAGCGGTGCGGATAATTCCATGTTAATACAGATAGTTGGGCAGATATTTCCATGTTTATACAGATAGCGGTGTAGATATTTCCATCTTAATACAGATGGCGGTGTAGATATTTCCATGTCGGTACAGATGGCGGTGTAGATATTTCCATGTTCATACAGATGGTGGTGTAGATATTTCCATGTTTATAGAGATGGCGGTGTAGATATTTCCATGTTCATACAGATGGCGGTGTAAATATTTCCATGTTTATAGGGATGGCGGTGTAGATATTTCCATGTTCATACAGATGGCGGTGTAGATATTTCGAAGTTTATAGAGATAGCGCTTTAGTTATTTCCATATTTATAGAGAAATCTCTGTAGATATTTCCATGTATATTCAGATAGCTGTGTAGATATTTCCATGTTCATGCAGATAGCAGTTTCGATATTTCCATGTTTATCCAGATGCCTGTGTACATATATCCATGTTCATACAGATGGCAGTGAAGATATTTCCATGTTCATACAGATGGCGGTGTAGATATTTCCATGTTCATACAGATAGCGGTGTAGATATTTCCATGTTCATACCAATAGCGGTGTAGAGATTTCCATGTTCACACAGTTAGCGGTGTAGATATTTCCATGTTCATACAGATGGCGGTGTAGATATTTCCATGTTAATACAGGTAGCGGTGTAGATATTTCCATGTTCATACCAATAGCGGTGTAGATATTTCCATCTTAATACAGATGGCGGTGTACATATGTCCATGATCGTACAGATGGAGGTGTAGATATTTCCTTGTTCATACAGATGGCGGTGTAGATATTTCGAAGTTTATAGAGATAGCGATGTAGTTATTTCCATATTTATAGAGAAATCTGTGTAGATATTTCCATGTATATTCAGATAGCGGTGTAGATATTTCCATGTTCATACAGAAGGCGGTGTAGATATTTCCATGTTCATACAGATGGCGGTGAAGATATTTACATGTTCATACAGATGGCGTTGAAGATATTTCCATGTTTGTACGGATGGCAGTGTAGATATTTCCATGTTCATACAGGTGGCGGTGTAGATATTTCCATGTTTATACAGACAGCAGTGTAGTTATTTCCATGTTAATAGAGATAGCGGTGTAGATATTTCCATTGATATACAGATAGCTGTGTAGATATTTGCATGTTCATACAGTTAGCGGTGTAGATATTTCCACGTTTATAGAGATGGCGGTGTAGATATTTCCATGTTCATACAGATGGCGGTGTAGATATTTCCATGTTTATAGGGATGGCGGTGTAGATATTTTCATGTTTGCACAGATGGCAGTGTAGATATTTCCCTGTTTACACAGACACCGGTGTAGACATTTCCATGTTTAGACAGATAGCGGTGTGGATATTTCCATGTTTATGCAGAAAGCAGTGAAGATATTTACATGTGTATACAGATATCAGTGCGGATGTTTCCATGTTTATACAGATAGTTGGGCAGATATTTCCATGTTTATACAGATAGTGGTGTAGATATTTCCATCTTAATACAGATGGCGGTGTAGATATGTCCATGTTTGTACAGATGGCGGTGTAGATATTTCCATGTTCATACAGATGGCGGTGTAGATATTTTGAAGTTTATAGAGATAGCGCTTTAGTTATTTCCATATTTATAGAGAAATCTGTGTAGATATTTCCATGTATATTCAGATAGATGTGTAGATATTTCCATGTTCCTGCAGATAGTGGTGTAGATATTTCCATGTTCATCCAGATGCCGGTGTACATATATCCATGTTCATACAGATGGCGGTGAAGATATTTCCATGTTCATACAGATGGTGGTGAAGATATTTCCATGTTCATACGAATGGCGATGTAGATATTTCCATGTTCATAGAGATGGCGGTGTAGATATTTCCATGCTAATACAAATGGCGGTGTAGTTATTTCCATGTTCATAGAGATGGCGGTGTAGATATTTCCATGCTAATACAAATTGCGATGTAGATATTTCCATGTTCATACAGATATCGGTGTAGATATTTCCATGTTCATACAGATAGTGGTGTAGATATTTCCGTGTTCATGCAGATAGCGGTGTAGATATTTCCATGTTCATACAAATGGCGGTGTAGATATCTCCATGTTCATAGAGATGGCGGTGTAGATATTTCCATGTTAATACAAATGGCGGTGTAGATATTTCCATGTTCATACAGTTTGCGGAGTAGATATTCCCAGGTTCATACAGATGGCGGTGTTATTTACATGTTCATACAGATGGCGGTGTAGATATTTCCATGTTCATACAGATAGCGGTGTTAATATTTCCATGTTCATGCAGATAGCGGTGTAGATATTTCCATGTTCATACCAATAGCGGTGTAGACATTTCCATGTTCATACATTTAGCGGTGTAGATATTTCCATGTTCATACAGATGGCGGTGAAGATATTTATATGTTCATACAGATGGCGGTTTAGACATTTCCATGTTTGTACGGATGGCAGAGTAGATATTTCCATGTTCATACAGGTGGCGGTGTAGATATTTCCATGTTTATACAGATAGCAGTGTAGTTATTTCCATGCTAATGGAGATAGCTGTGTAGATATTTCCACTGTTATACAGATAGCTGTGTAGATATTTGCATGTTCATACAGATAGCGGTGTAGATATTTCCATGTTCGTACAGATAGCGGTGTAGATATTTCCATGTTCATACAGATAGCGGTGTAGATATTTCCATGTTCATACAGATGGCGGTGTAGATATTTACATGTTCATACAGATGGCGGTATAGATATTTCCCTGTTCGTACAGATGGCGTTGTAGATATTTCCATGTTCATAGAGATGGCGGTGTAGATATTTCCATGTTTATGCAGATAGCGGTATGGATATTTCCATGTTTATAGGGATGGCGGTGTAGATATTTTCATGTTTACACAGATGGCGGTGTAGATATTTCCATGTTCGTACAGATAGCGGTGTAGATATTTCCATGTTCATACAGATAGCGGTGTAGATATTTCCATGCTAATACAAATGGCGGTGTAGTTATTTCCATGTTCATACAGATAGCGGTGTAGATATTTCCATGCTAATACAAATGGCGGTGTAGTTATTTCCATGTTCATAGAGATGGCGGTGTAGATATTTCCATGCTAATACAAATTGCGATGTAGATATTTCCATGTTCATACAGATATCGGTGTAGATATTTCCATGTTCATACAGATAGTGGTGTCGATATTTACATGTTCATGCAGATAGCGGTGTAGATATTACCATGTTCATTCCAATAGCGGTGTAGACATTTCCATGTTCATACATTTAGCGGTGTAGATATTTCCATGTTCATACAGATGGCGGTGAAGATATTTATATGTTCATACAGATGGCGGTGTAGATATTTCCATCTTTGTACGGATGGCAGTGTAGATATTTCCATGTTCATACAGGTGGCGGTGTAGATATTTCCATGTTTATACAGATAGCAGTGTAGTTATTTCCATGTTAATGGAGATAGCTGTGTAGATATTTCCATTGATATACAGATAGCTGTGTAGATATTTGCATGTTCATACAGAAAGAGGTGTAGATATTTCCATGTTCGTACAGATAGCGGTGTAGATATTTCCATGTTCATACAGATAGCGGTGTAGATATTTCCATGTTCATACAGATAACGGTGTAGATATTTCCATGTTCGTACATTTAGCGGTGTAGATACTTCCATGTTCATACAGTTAGCGGTGTAGATATTTCCATGTTCATACAGATGGCGGTGTAGATATTTACATGTTCATACAGATGGCGGTATAGATATTTCCATGTTCGTACAGATGGCGGTGTAGATATTTCCATGTTCATAGAGATGGCGGTGTAGATATTTCCATGTTTATGCAGATAGCGGTATAGATATTTCCATGTTTATACAGATGGTGGTGTAGATATTTCCATGTTTATAGAGATGTCGGTCTAGATATTTGCAAGTTTACAGAGATAGTGGTTTAGTTATTTCCAAGTTTATGGAGACAGCGTTGTAGATATTTCCATGTTTATACAGATAGCGGTGAAGATATTTCCATGTTTATACAGATAGCGGTGAAGATATTACCATGTTTATACAGACAGCAGTGTAGATATTTCCATGTTTATAGAGATATTGGTGTAGATAATTTCAATTTTATACAGAGAGCAGTGTAGATATATCCAAGTTCATACAGATAGCGGTGTAGATATTTCCACGTTTATAGAGATGGCGGTGTAGATATTTCCATGTTCATACAGATGGTGGTGTAGATATTTCCATGTTTATAGCGATGGCGGTGTAGATATTTTCATGTTTACACAGATGGCAGTGTAGATATTTCCATGTTTACACAGATAGCGGTGTAGACATTTCCATGTTTACACAGATAGCGGTGTGGATATTTCCATGTTTATGCAGATAGCAGTGTAGATATTTCCATGTTTATACAGATAGCGGTGCGGATATTTCCATGTTTATACAGATAGTTGGGCAGATATTTCCATGTTTAAACAGATAGCAGTGTAGATATTTCCATCTTAATACAGATGGCGGTGTAGATATGTCCATGTTTGTAAAGATGGCGGTGTAGATATTTCCATGTTCATACAGATGGCGGTGTAGATATTTCGAAGTTTATAGAGATAGCGCTTTAGTTATTTCCATATTTATAGAGAAATCTCTGTAGATATTTCCATGTATATTCAGATAGCTGTGTAGATATTTCCATGTTCATGCAGATAGCGGTGTAGATATTTCCATTTTCATCCAGATGCCGGTGTACATATATCCATGTTCATAGAGATGGCGGTGAAGATATTTCCATGTTCATACAGATGGCGGTGTAGATATTTCCATGTTCATACAAATGGCGGTGTAGATATTTCCATGTTCATAGAGATGGCGGTGTAGATATTTCCATGTTCATACAAATGGCGGTGTAGATATTTCCATGTTCATAGAGATGGCGGTGTAGATATTTCCATATTTGTACAGATAGCAGTGTAGTTATTTCCATGTTTATAGAGATAGCAGTGTAGATATTTCCATTGATATACAGATAGCTGTGTAGATATTTGCATGTTCATACAGATAGCGGTGTAGATATTTCCATGTTCATTCAGATAGCGGTGTAGATATTTCCATGTTCATACAGATAGCGGTGCAGATATTTCCATATTCATACAGATAGCGGTGTAGATATTTCCATGTTCATACAGATAGCGGTGTGGATATTTCCATGTTCATACAGATAGCGGTGTAGATATTTCCATGTTCATACAGTTAGCGGTGTAGATATTTCCATGTTCATACAGATGGCGGTGTAGATATTTACATGTTCATACAGATGGTGGTGTAGATATTTCCATGTTCATACAGATAGCGGTGTAGATATTTCCATGTTCATACAGATAGCGGTGTAGATATTTCCATGTTAATACAGATAGCGATGTAGACATTTCCATGTTCTTACCGATAGCGGTGTAGATATTTCCTTGTTCATACAGTTAGCGGTGTAGATATTTCCATGTTCATACAGATGGCTGTGTAGATATTTACATGTTCATACAGATCGCGGTGTAGATATTTACATGTTCATACAGATCGCGGTGTAGATATTTCCATGTTTGTACGGATGGCAGTGTAGATATTTCCATGTTCATACAAATGGCGGTGTAGATATTTCCATGTTCATAGAGATGGCGGTATAGATATTTCCATGTTTATACAGATGGTGGTGTAGATATTTCCATGTTTATAGAGATGGCGGTCTAGATATTTCCATGTTTACAGAGATAGTGGTTTAGTTATTTCCAAGTTTATAGAGACAGCGTTGTATATATTTCCATGTTTATACAGATAGCGGTGAAGATATTTCCATGTTTATACAGATAGCGGTGTAGATATTTCCATTTTAAAACAGATAGCAGTGTAGATATTTCCATGTTTATAGAGATAGTGGTGTAGATAATTTCAGTTTTATACAGAGAGCAGTGTAGATATTTCCAAGTTCATACAGATAGCGGTGTAGATATTTCCACGTTTATAGAGATGGCGGTGTAGATATTTCCATGTTCATACAGATGGCGGTGTAGATATTTCCATGTTTATAGGGATGGCAGTGTAGGTATTTTCATGTTTACACAGATGGCGGTGTAGACATTTCCATGTTTACACAGATAGCGGTGTAGACATTTCCATGTTTACACAGATAGCGGTGTGGATATTTCCATGTTTATACAGATATTTGGGCAGATATTTCCATGTTTATACAGATAGCGGTGTAGATATTTCCATCTTAATACAGATGGCAGTGTAGATATGTCCATGTTTGTACAGATGGCGGTGTAGATATTTCCATGTTCTTACAGATGGCGGTGTAGATATTTCGAAGTTTATAGAGATAGCGCTGTATTTATTTCCATATTTATAGAGAAATCTGTGTAGATATTTTCATGTATATTCAGATAGCTGTGTAGATAGATCCATGTTCATTCAGATAGCGGTGTAGATATTTCCATGTTCATCCAGATGCCGGTGTACATATATCCATGTTCATATAGATGGCGCTGAAGATATTTACATGTTCATACAGATGGTGGTGTAGATATTTCCATGTTCATACAAATGGCGGTGTAGAAATTTCCATGTTCATAGAGATGGCGATGTAGATATTTCCATGTTCATACAAATGGCGGTGTAGATATTTCCATGTTCATAGAGATGGCGGTGTAGATATTTCCATATTTATACAGATAGCAGTGTAGTTATTTCCATGTTTATAGGGATAGCAGTGTAGATATTTTCATTGATATACAGATAGCTGTGTAGATATTTGAATGTTCATACAGATAGCGGTGTAGATATTTCCATGTTCATACAGATAGCGGTGTAGATATTTCCATGTTCATACAGATAGCGGTGTAGATATTTCCATGTTCATGCAGTTAGCGGTGTAGATATTTCCATGTTCATACAGATGGCGGTGTAGATATCTACATGTTCATACAGATGGCGGTGTAGATATTTCCATGTTAATACTGATAGCGGTGTAGATATTTCCATGTTCATACAGATAGCGGTGTAGATATTTCCATGTTCATACAGTTAGCGGTGTAGATATTTCCATGTTCATACACATGGCGGTGTAGATATTTACATGTTCGTACGGATGGCAGTGTAGATATTTCCCTGTTTATACAGATAGCAGTGTAGTTATTTCCATGTTTATAGAGATAGCAGTGTAGGTATTTCCTTTGATATACAGATAGCTGTGTAGATATTTGCATGTTCATACAGATAGCGGTGTAGATATTTCCATGTTCGTACAGATAGCGGTGTAGATATTTCCATGTTCATACACATATCGGTGAAGATATTTCCATGTTCATACAGATAGCGGTGTAGATATTTCCATGTTCATACAGATAGCCATGTAGATATTACCATGTTTATAGAGATAGTGGTGTAGATAATTTCAATTTTATACAGATAGCAGTGTAGATATTTCCAAGTTCATATAGATAGTGGTGCAGATACTTCCACTTTTATAGAGATGGCGGTGTAGATATATCCATGTTCATCCAAATGGCGGTGTAGATATTTCCATGTTCATACAGATGGCGGTGAAGGTATTTCCATGTTCATACAGATGGCGGTGTAGATATTTCCATGTTCTTACAGATGGCGGTGTAGATATTTCCATGTTCATAGAGATGGCGGTGTAGATATTTCCATGTTCATACAGATAGCAGTGTAGTTATTTCCATGTTTATAGAGATAGCAGTGTAGATATTTCCGTTGATATACAGACATCTGTGTAGATATTTGCATGTTCATACAGATAGCGGTGTAGATATTTCCATGTTCATACAGTTAGCGGTGTAGATATTTCCATGTTTATAGAGACAGTTGTGTAGTTATTTCCAAGTTTATAGAGACAGCTTTGTAGATATTTCCATGTTTATACAGATAGCGGTGAAGATATTTCCATGTTTATACAGATAGCGGTGTAGATATTTCCATGTTTATACAGATAGCAGTGTAGATATTTCCATGTTTATAGAGATAGTGGTGTAGATAATTTCAATTTTATACCGAGAGCAGTGTAGATATTTCCAAGTTCATACAGATAGCGGTGTAGATATTTCCACGTTTATAGAGATGGCGGTGTAGATATTTCCATGTTCATACTGATGGCGGTGTAGATATTTCCATGTTTATAGAGATTGCGGTGTATTTTCATGTTTACACAGATGGCTGTGTAGATATTTCCATGTTTACAGAGATAGCGTTGTAGACATTTCCATGTTTACACAGATAGCGGTGTGGATATTTCCATGTTTATGCATATAGCGGTGTAGATATTTCCATGTTTATAAAGATAGCGGTGCGGATATTTCCATGTTTATACAGATAGTTCGGCAGATATTTCCATGTTTATACAGATAGCAGTGTAGATATTTCCATCTTAATACTGATGGCGGTGTAGATATGTCCATGTTCGTACAGATGGCGGTGTAGATATTTAAATGTTCATACAGATGGCGGTGTAGATATTTCGAAGTTTATAGAGACAGCGCTGTAGTTATTTCCATATTTATAGAGAAATCTGTGTAGATAATTCCATGCCTATGCAGACAGCTGTGTAGATATTTCCATATTCATGCAGATAGCGGTGTAGATATTTCCATGTTCATCCAGATGCCGGTGTAGATATATCCATGTTCATACAGATGGCGGTGAAGATATTTCCATGTTCATACAGATGGCGGTGTAGATATTTCCATGTTCATACAAATGGCGGTGTAAATATTTCCATGTTCATAGAGATGGCGGTGTAGATATTTCCATGTTCATACAAATGGCGGTGTAGATATTTCCATGTTCATAGAGATGGCGTTGTAGATATTTCCATGTTTATACAGATAGAAGTGTAGTTATTTCCATGTTTATAGAGATAGCAGTGTAGATATTTTCATTGATATACAGATACCTGTGTAGGTATTTGCATGTTCATACAGATAGCGGTGTAGATATTTCCATGTTCATACACATAGCGGTGTAGATATTTCCATGTTCATACAGATAGCGGTGTAGATATTTCCATGTTCATACAGATAGCGGTGTAGATATTTCTTTCTTCATACAGATAGCGGTGTAGATATTTCCATGTTCATACAGTTAGCGGTGTAGATATTTCCATGTTCATACAGATGGCGATGTAGATATTTGCATGTTCATACAGATGGCGGTGTAGATATTTCCATGTTCATACGGATGGCAGTGTAGATATTTCCTTCTTCATACAGGTGGCGGTGTACATATTTCCATGTTTATACAGATAGCAGTGTAGTTATTTCCATGTTTATAGAGATAGCATTGTAGATATTTGCATTGATATACAGATAGCTGTGTAGATATTTCCATGTTCATACAGATAGCGGTATAGATATTTCCATGTTCATACAGATAACGGTGTAGATATTTCCATGTTCATACAGATAGCGGTGTAGATACTTCCATGTTCATACAGTTAGGGGTGTAGATATTTCCATGTTCATACAAATGTCGGTGTAGATATTTCCATGTTTATACAGATAGCAGTGTAGATATTTCCATGTTTATTGAGATAGCAGTGTAGATATTTCCATTGATATACAGATGGCTGTGTAGATATTTGCATGTTCATACACATAGCGGTCTAGATATTTCCATGTTCATACAGATAGCGGTGTAGATATTTCCATGTTCGTACAGATGGCGGTGTAGATATTTCCAAGTTTATAGAGATGGCGGTGTAGATATTTTCATGTTTACACAGATGGCGGTGTAGATATTTCCATGTTTACACAGATAGCGGTGTAGACATTTCCATGTTTACACAGATAGCGGTGTGGATATTTCCATGTTTATGCAGATTGCGGTGTAGATATTTCCATGTTTATACAGATAGCGGTGCGGTTATTTCCATGTTTATACAGATAGTGGTGGAGATATTTCCATGTTTATACAGATAGCGGTGTAGATATTTCCATCTTATTACACATGGCGGTGTAGATATGTCCATGTTCGTACAGATGGCGGTGTAGATATTTCCATGTTCATACAGATGGCGGTGTAGATATTTCGAAGTTTATAGAGATAGGGCTGTAGTTATTTCCATATTTATAGAGAAATCTGTGTAGATATTTCCATGTATATGCAGATAGCTGTGTAGATATTTCCATGTTCATACAGATAGCGGTGTAGATATTTCCTTGTTCATAGAGATAATGGTGTAGATGTTAACATCTTCATACAGATAGCGGTACAGATATTTCCATGTTCATACAGTAAGTGGTGTAGATATTTCCATGTTCATACAGATGGCAGTGTAGATATTTCCATGTTCGTACAGATGGCGTTGTAGATATTTCCATGTTCATAGACATGGCGGTGTAGATATTTCCATGTTTATGCAGATAGCGGTGTAGATATTTCCATGTTAACACAGATAGCGATGTATACATTTCCATGTTCTTACCGATAGCGGTGTAGATATTTCCTTGTTCATACAGTTAGCGCTGTAGATATTTCCATGTTCATACAGATGGCGGTGTAGATATTTACATGTTCATACAGATCGCGGTGTAGATATTTACATGTTCATACAGATCGCGGTGTAGATATTTCCATGTTTGTACGGATGGCAGTGTAGATATTTCCATGTTCATACAAATGGCGGTGTAGATATTTCCATGTTCATAGAGATGGCGGTATAGATATTTCCATGTTTATACAGATGGTGGTGTAGATATTTCCATGTTTATAGAGATGGCGGTCTAGATATTTCCATGTTTACAGAGATAGTGGTTTAGTTATTTCCAAGTTTATAGAGACAGCGTTGTATATATTTCCATGTTTATACAGATAGCGGTGAAGATATTTCCATGTTTATACAGATAGCGGTGTAGATATTTCCATTTTAAAACAGATAGCAGTGTAGATATTTCCATGTTTATAGAGATAGTGGTGTAGATAATTTCAGTTTTATACAGAGAGCAGTGTAGATATTTCCAAGTTCATACAGATAGCGGTGTAGATATTTCCACGTTTATAGAGATGGCGGTGTAGATATTTCCATGTTCATACAGATGGCGGTGTAGATATTTCCATGTTTATAGGGATGGCAGTGTAGGTATTTTCATGTTTACACAGATGGCGGTGTAGACATTTCCATGTTTACACAGATAGCGGTGTAGACATTTCCATGTTTACACAGATAGCGGTGTGGATATTTCCATGTTTATACAGATATTTGGGCAGATATTTCCATGTTTATACAGATAGCGGTGTAGATATTTCCATCTTAATACAGATGGCAGTGTAGATATGTCCATGTTTGTACAGATGGCGGTGTAGATATTTCCATGTTCTTACAGATGGCGGTGTAGATATTTCGAAGTTTATAGAGATAGCGCTGTAGTTATTTCCATATTTATAGAGAAATCTGTGTAGATATTTTCATGTATATTCAGATAGCTGTGTAGATAGATCCATGTTCATGCAGATAGCGGTGTAGATATTTCCATGTTCATCCAGATGCCGGTGTACATATATCCATGTTTATATAGATGGCGCTGAAGATATTTCCATGTTCATACAGATGGTGGTGTAGATATTTCCATGTTCATACAAATGGCGGTGTAGAAATTTCCATGTTCATAGAGATGGCGATTTAGATATTTCCATGTTCATACAAATGGCGGTGTAGATATTTCCATGTTCATAGAGATGGCGGTGTAGATATTTCCATATTTATACAGATAGCAGTGTAGTTATTTCCATGTTTATAGGGATAGCAGTGAAGATATTTTCATTGATATACAGATAGCTGTGTAGATATTTGAATGTTCATACAGATAGCGGTGTAGATATTTGCATGTTCATAGAGATAGCGGTGTAGATATTTCCATGTTCATACAGATAGTGTTGTAGATATTTCCATGTTCTTACCAAGAGCGGTGTAGATATTTCCATGTTCATACAGTTAGCGGTGTAGATATTTCCATGTTCATACACATGGCGGTGTAGATATTTACATGTTCGTACGGATGGCAGTGTAGATATTTCCATGTTCATACAGGTGGCGGTGTAGATATTTCCCTGTTTATACAGATAGCAGTGTAGTTATTTCCATGTTTATAGCGATAGCAGTGTAGGTATTTCCTTTGATATACAGATAGCTGTGTAGATATTTGCATGTTCATACAGATAGCGGTGTAGATATTTCCATGTTCGTACAGATAGCGGTGTAGATATTTCCATGTTCATACACATAGCGGTGAAGATATTTCCATGTTCATACAGATAGTGGTGTAGATATTTCCATGTTCATACAGATAACCGTGTAGATATTACCATGTTTATAGAGATAGTGGTGTAGATAATTTCAATTTTATACAGATAGCAGTGTAGATATTTCCAAGTTCATATAGATAGTGGTGTAGATATTTCCACTTTTATAGAGATGGCGGTGTAGATATATCCATGTTCATCCAGATGTCGGTGTAGATATTTCCATGTTCATACAGATGGCGGTGAAGATATTTCCATGTTCATACAGATGGCGGTGTAGATATTTCCATGTTCTTACAGATGGCGGTGTGGATATTTCCATGTTCATAGAGATGGCGGTGTAGATATTTCCATGTTCATACAGATAGCAGTGTAGTTATTTCCATGTTTATAGAGATAGCAGTGTAGATATTTCCGTTGATATACAGACAGCTGTGTAGATATTTGCATGTTCATACAGATAGCGGTGTAGATATTTCCATGTTCATACAGTTAGCGGTGTAGATATTTCCATGTTTATAGAGACAGTGGTGTAGTTATTTCCAAGTTTATAGAGACAGCTTTGTAGATATTTCCATGTTTATACAGATAGCGGTGAAGATATTTCCATGTTTATACACATAGCGGTGTAGATATTTCCATGTTTATACAGATAGCAGTGTAGATATTTCCATGTTTATAGAGATAGTGGTGTAGATAATTTCAATTTTATACCGAGAGAAGTGTAGATATTTCCAAGTTCATACAGATAGCGGTGTAGATATTTCCACTTTCATAGAGATGGCGGTGTAGATATTTCCATGTTCATACTGATGGCGGTGTAGATATTTCCATGTTTATAGAGATGGCGGTGTAGATATTTTCATGTTTACACAGATGGCGGTGTAGATAATTCCATGTTTACACAGATAGCGTTGTATACATTTCCATGTTTACACAGATTGCGGTGTGGATATTTCCATGTTTATGCAGATAGCGGTGTAGATATTTCCATGTTTATAAAGATAGCGGTGCGGATATTTCCATGTTTATACAGATAGTTCGGCAGATATTTCCATGTTTATACAGATAGCAGTGTAGATATTTCCTTCTTAATACTGATGGCGGTGTAGATATGTCCATGTTCGTACAGATGGCGGTGTAGATATTTCCATGTTCATACAGATGGCGGTGTAGATATTTCGAAGTTTATAGAGACAGCGCTGTAGTTATTTCCATATTTATAGAGAAATCTGTGTAGATATTTCCATGCCTATGCAGACAGCTGTGTAGGTATTTCCATATTCATGCAGATAGCGGTGTAGATATTTCCATGTTCATCCAGATGCCGGTGTAGATATATCCATGTTCATACAGATGGCGCTGAAGATATTTACATGTTCATACAGATGGTGGTGTAGATATTTCCATGTTCATACAAATGGCGGTGTAGAAATTTCCATGTTCATAGAGATGGCGGTGTAGATATTTCCATGTTCATACAAATGGCGGTGTAGATATTTCCATGTTCATACAGATGGCGTTGTAGATATTTCCATGTTTATACAGATAGCAGTGTAGTTATTTCCATTTTTATAGAGATAGCAGTGTAGATATTTTCATTGATATACAGATAGCTGTGTAGATATTTGCATGTTCATACAGATAGCGGTGTAGATATTTCCATGTTCATACACATAGCGGTGTAGATATTTCCATGTTCATACAGATAGCGGTGTAGATATTTCTTTCTTCATACAGATAGCGGTGTAGATATTTCCATGTTCATACAGTTAGCGGTGTAGATATTTCCATGTTCATACAGATAGCGGTGTAGATATTTCTTTCTTCATACAGATAGCGGTGTAGATATTTCCATGTTCATACAGTTAGCGGTGTAGATATTTCCATGTTCATACAGATGGCGATGTAGATATTTACATGTTCATACAGATGGCGGTGTAGATATTTCCATGTTCATACGGATGGCAGTGTATATATTTCCTTGTTCATACAGGTGGCGGTGTATATATTTCCATGTTTATACAGATAGCAGTGTAGTTATTTCCATGTTTATAGAGATAGCATTGTAGATATTTCCATTGATATACCGATAGCTGTGTAGATATTTCCATGTTCATACAGATAGCGGTATAGATATTTCCATGTTCATACAGATAACGGTGTAGATATTTCCATGTTCTTACCAAGAGCGGTGTAGATATTTCCATGTTCATACATTTAGCGGTGTAGATATTTCCATGTTCATACACATGGCGGTGTAGATATTTACATGTTCGTACGGATGGCAGTGTAGATATTTCCATGTTCATACAGGTGGCGGTGTAGATATTTCCCTGTTTATACAGATAGCAGTGTAGTTATTTCCATGTTTATAGAGATAGCAGTGTAGGTATTTCCTTTGATATACAGATAGCTGTGTAGATATTTGCATGTTCATACAGATAGCGGTGTAGATATTTCCATGTTCGTACAGATAGCGGTGTAGATATTTCCATGTTCATACACATAGCGGTGAAGATATTTCCATGTTCATACAGATAGTGGTGTAGATATTTCCATGTTCATACAGATAACCGTGTAGATATTACCATGTTTATAGAGATAGTGGTGTAGATAATTTCAATTTTATACAGATAGCAGTGTAGATATTTCCAAGTTCATATAGATAGTGGTGTAGATATTTCCACTTTTATAGAGATGGCGGTGTAGATATATCCATGTTCATCCAGATGGCGGTGTAGATATTTCCATGTTCATACAGATGGCGCTGAAGATATTTCCATGTTCATAGAGATGGCGGTGTAGATATTTCCATGTTCTTACAGATGGCGGTGTAGATATTTCCATGTTCATACAGATGGCGGTGTAGATATTTCGAAGTTTATAGAGACAGCGCTGTAGTTATTTCCATATTTATAGAGAAATCTGTGTAGATATTTCCATGCCTATGCAGACAGCTGTGTAGGTATTTCCATATTCATGCAGATAGCGGTGTAGATATTTCCATGTTCATCCAGATGCCGGTGTAGATATATCCATGTTCATACAGATGGCGGTGAAGATATTTCCATGTTCATACAGATGGCGGTGTAGATATTTCCATGTTCATACAAATAGCGGTGTAAATATTTCCATGTTCATAGAGATGGCGGTGTAGATATTTCCATGTTCATACAAATGGCGGTGTAGATATTTCCATGTTCATACAGATGGCGTTGTAGATATTTCCATGTTTATACAGATAGCAGTGTAGTTATTTCCATGTTTATAGAGATAGCAGTGTAGATATTTTCATTGATATACAGATAGCTGTGTAGATATTTGCATGTTCATACAGATAGCGGTGTAGATATTTCCATGTTCATACACATAGCGGTGTAGATATTTCCATGTTCATACAGATAGCGGTGTAGATATTTCTTTCTTCATACAGATAGCGGTGTAGATATTTCCATGTTCATACAGTTAGCGGTGTAGATATTTCCATGTTCATACAGATAGCGGTGTAGATATTTCTTTCTTCATACAGATAGCGGTGTAGATATTTCCATGTTCATACAGTTAGCGGTGTAGATATTTCCATGTTCATACAGATGGCGATGTAGATATTTACATGTTCATACAGATGGCGGTGTAGATATTTCCATGTTCATACGGATGGCAGTGTATATATTTCCTTGTTCATACAGGTGGCGGTGTATATATTTCCATGTTTATACAGATAGCAGTGTAGTTATTTCCATGTTTATAGAGATAGCATTGTAGATATTTCCATTGATATACCGATAGCTGTGTAGATATTTCCATGTTCATACAGATAGCGGTATAGATATTTCCATGTTCATACAGATAACGGTGTAGATATTTCCATGTTCTTACCAAGAGCGGTGTAGATATTTCCATGTTCATACATTTAGCGGTGTAGATATTTCCATGTTCATACACATGGCGGTGTAGATATTTACATGTTCGTACGGATGGCAGTGTAGATATTTCCATGTTCATACAGGTGGCGGTGTAGATATTTCCCTGTTTATACAGATAGCAGTGTAGTTATTTCCATGTTTATAGAGATAGCAGTGTAGGTATTTCCTTTGATATACAGATAGCTGTGTAGATATTTGCATGTTCATACAGATAGCGGTGTAGATATTTCCATGTTCGTACAGATAGCGGTGTAGATATTTCCATGTTCATACACATAGCGGTGAAGATATTTCCATGTTCATACAGATAGTGGTGTAGATATTTCCATGTTCATACAGATAACCGTGTAGATATTACCATGTTTATAGAGATAGTGGTGTAGATAATTTCAATTTTATACAGATAGCAGTGTAGATATTTCCAAGTTCATATAGATAGTGGTGTAGATATTTCCACTTTTATAGAGATGGCGGTGTAGATATATCCATGTTCATCCAGATGGCGGTGTAGATATTTCCATGTTCATACAGATGGCGGTGAAGATATTTCCATGTTCATACAGATGGCGGTGTAGATATTTCCATGTTCTTACAGATGGCGGTGTAGATATTTCCATGTTCATACAGATGGCGGTGTAGATATTTCCATGTTCATACAGATAGCAGTGTAGTTATTTCCATGTTTATAGAGATAGCAGTGTAGATATTTCCGTTGATATACAGACAGCTGTGTAGATATTTGCATGTTCATACAGATAGCGGTGTAGATATTTCCATGTTCATACAGTTAGCGGTGTAGATATTTCCATGTTTATAGAGACAGTGGTGTAGTTATTTCCAAGTTTATAGAGACAGCTTTGTAGATATTTCCATGTTTATACAGATAGCGGTGAAGATATTTCCATGTTTATACACATAGCGGTGTAGATATTTCCATGTTTATACAGATAGCAGTGTAGATATTTCCATGTTTATAGAGATAGTGGTGTAGATAATTTCAATTTTATACCGAGAGAAGTGTAGATATTTCCAAGTTCATACAGATAGCAGTGTAGATATTTCCACGTTTATAGAGATGGCAGTGTAGATATTTCCATGTTCATACTGATGGCGGTGTAGATATTTCCATGTTTATAGAGATGGCGGTGTAGATATTTTCATGTTTACACAGATGGCGGTGTAGATAATTCCATGTTTACACAGATAGCGTTGTATACATTTCCATGTTTACACAGATTGCGGTGTGGATATTTCCATGTTTATGCAGATAGCGGTGTAGATATTTCCATGTTTATAAAGATAGCGGTGCGGATATTTCCATGTTTATACAGATAGTGGTGCAGATATTTCCATGTTTATACAGATAGCAGTGTAGATATTTCCTTCTTAATACTGATGGCGGTGTAGATATGTCCATGTTCGTACAGATGGCGGTGTAGATATTTCCATGTTCATACAGATGGCGGTGTAGATATTTCGAAGTTTATAGAGACAGCGCTGTAGTTATTTCCATATTTATAGAGAAATCTGTGTAGATATTTCCATGCCTATGCAGACAGCTGTGTAGGTATTTCCATATTCATGCAGATAGCGGTGTAGATATTTCCATGTTCATCCAGATGCCGGTGTAGATATATCCATGTTCATACAGATGGCGGTGAAGATATTTCCATGTTCATACAGATGGCGGTGTAGATATTTCTATGTTCATACAAATAGCGGTGTAAATATTTCCATGTTCATAGAGATGGCGGTGTAGATATTTCCATGTTCATACAAATGGCGGTGTAGATATTTCCATGTTCATAGAGATGGCGTTGTAGATATTTCCATGTTTATACAGATAGCAGTGTAGTTATTTCCATGTTTATAGAGATAGCAGTGTAGATATTTTCATTGATATACAGATAGCTGTGTAGATATTTGCATGTTCATACAGATAGCGGTGCAGATATTTCCATGTTCATACACATAGCGGTGTAGATATTTCCATGTTCATACAGATAGCGGTGTAGATATTTCCATGTTCATACAGATAGCGGTGTAGATATTTCTTTCTTCATACAGATAGCGGTGTAGATATTTCCATGTTCATACAGTTAGGGGTGTAGATATTTCCATGTTCATACAAATGTCGGTGTAGATATTTCCATGTTTATACAGATAGCAGTGTAGATATTTCCATGTTTATTGAGATAGCAGTGTAGATATTTCCATTGATATACAGATGGCTGTGTAGATATTTGCATGTTCATACACATAGCGGTGTAGATATTTCCATGTTCATACAGATAGCGGTGTAGATATTTCCATGTTCGTACAGATGGCGGTGTAGATATTTTCATGTTTACACAAATGGCGGTGTAGATATTTCCATGTTTACACAGATAGCGGTGTAGACATTTCCATGTTTACACAGATAGCGGTGTGGATATTTCCATGTTTATGCAGATTGCGGTGTAGATATTTCCATGTTTATACAGATAGCGGTGCGGTTATTTCCATGTTTATACAGATAGTGGTGGAGATATTTCCATGATTATACAGATAGCGGTGTAGATATTTCCATCTTATTACAGATGGCGGTGTAGATATGTCCAAGTTCGTACAGATGGCGGTGTAGATATTTCCATGTTCATAAAGATGGCGGTGTAGAAATTTCGAAGTTTATAGAGATAGCGCTGTAGTTATTTCCATATTTATAGAGAAATCTGTGTAGATATTTCCATGTATATGCAGATAGCTGTGTAGATATTTACATGTTCATACAGATAGCGGTGTAGATATTTCCTTGTTCATAGAGATAACGGTGTAGATGTTTACATCTTCATACAGATAGCGGTACAGATATTTCCATGTTCATACAGTAAGCGGTGTAGATATTTCCATGTTCATACAGATGGCAGTGTAGATATTTCCATGTTCGTACAGATGGCGTTGTAGATATTTCCATGTTCATAGACATGGCGGTGTAGATATTTCCATGTTTATGCAGATAGCGGTATAGATATTTCCATGTTTATACAGACGGTGGTGTAGATATTTCCATGTTTATGGAGATGGCGGTCTAGCTATTTCCATGTTTATAGAGATGGCAGTGTAGATATTTTCATGTTTACACAGATGGCAGTGTGGATATTCCCATGTGTAAACAGATAGCGGTGTAGACATTTCCATGTTTACACAGATAGCGGTGTGGATATTTCCATGTTTATGCAGATAGCGGTGTAGATATTTCCATGTTTATACAGAAAGCGGTGCGGATATTTCCATGTTAATACAGATAGTGGTGCAGATATTTCCATGTTTATACAGATAGCGGTGTAGATATTTCCATCTTAATACAGATGGAGGTGTAGATATTTCCATGTTTATGCAGATAGCGGTATAGATATTTCCATTTTTATACAGATGGTGGTGTAGATATTTCCATGTTTATGCAGATGGCGGTATAGATATTTCCATGTTTATACAGATGGTGGTGTAGATATTTCCATGTTCATACAGATGGCGGTGTAGATATTTCGAAGTTTATAGAGAAAGTGCTGTAGTTATTTCTAAATATAGAAATCTGTGTAGATATTTCCATGTATATGCAGATAGCTGTGTAGATATTTCCATGTTCATGCAGATTGCGGTGTAGTTATTTCCATGTTCATCCAGATGCCTTTGTAGATACACCCATGTTCATAGAGATGGCGGTGAAGATATTTCCATGTTCATACAGACGGCTGTGTAGATATTTCCATGTTCATAGAGATGGCGGTGTAGATATTTCCATGTTGATACAGATAGCAGTGTAGTTATTTCCATGTTTATAGAGACAGCAGTGTAGATATTTCCATTGATATACAGATA
This sequence comes from Gorilla gorilla gorilla, assembly GCF_029281585.2. Classification (NCBI taxonomy): domain Eukaryota; kingdom Metazoa; phylum Chordata; class Mammalia; order Primates; family Hominidae; genus Gorilla; species Gorilla gorilla. Next base: position 131,449,070 of record NC_073238.2, read on the forward strand.
GCGGTGTAGATATTTCCATGTTCATACAGATAGCGGTGTAGATATTTCCATGTTCATACAGAGAGCGGTGTTGATATTTCCATGTTCATACAGATAGCTGAGTAGATATTTCCATGTTCATACAGATAGCTGTGTAGATATTTCCATTTTCATACAGATAACGGTGTAGATATTTCCATGTTCATACTGTTTGCGGTGTAGATATTCCCATGTTCATACAGATGGCGGTGTAGATATTTTCATGTTCATACAGATGGCGGTATAGATATTTCCATGTTCGTACAGACGGCGTTGTAGATATTTCCATGTTCATAGAGATGGCGGTGTAGATATTTCCATGTTTATGCAGATAGCGGTATAGATATTTCCATGTTTGTACAGATGGTGGTGTAGATATTTCCATGTTTATAGAGATGGCGGTGTAAATATTTCCATGTTTATAGGGATGGCGGTGTAGATATTTTCATGTTTACACAGATGGCGGTGTAGATATTTACATGTTCATACAGATGGTGGTGTAGATATTTCCATGTTCATACAGATAGTGGTGTAGATATTTCCACGTTTATAGAGATGATGGTCTAGATATTTCCATGTTTACAGAGATAGTGATGTGGTTATTTCCAAGTTTATAGAGACATCGTGGTAGATATTTCCATGTTTATACAGATAGCGGTGTAGATATTTCCATGTTTATACTCATAGCAGTGTAGATATTTCCATGTTTATAGAGATAGTGGTGTAGATAATTTCAATTTTTTACAGAGAGCAGTGTAGATATTTCCAAGTTCATAGAGATTGCGGTGTAGATATTTCCACGTTTATAGAGATGGCGGTGCAGATATTTCCATGTTCATACAGAGGACGGTGTAGATATTTCCATGTTCATACAGATGGCGGTGTAGATATTTTCATGTTTACACAGATGGCGGTGTAGATATTTCCATGTTTACACAGATAGCGGTGTAGACATTTCCATGTTTACACAGATAGCGGTGTGGATATTTCCATGTTTATGCAGATAGCAGTGTAGATATTTCCAAGTTTATGCAGATAGCAGTGTAGATATTTCCATGTTTATACAGATAGCGGTGCGGATAATTCCATGTTAATACAGATAGTTGGGCAGATATTTCCATGTTTATAAAGATAGCGGTGTAGATATTTCCATCTTAATACAGATGGCGGTGTAGATATTTCCATGTTCGTACAGATGGCGGTGTAGATATTTCCATGTTCATACAGATGGTGGTTTAGATATTTCCATGTTTATAGAGATGGCGGTGTAGATATTTCCATGTTCATACAGATGGCGGTGTAAATATTTCCATGTTTATAGGGATGGCGGTGTAGATATTTTCATGTTTACACAGATGGCGGTGTAGATATTTCCATGTTTACACAGATTGCGGTGTAGACATTTCCATGTTTACACAGATAGCGGTGTAGATATTTCCAAGTTTATGCAGATAGCAGTGTAGATATTTCCATGTTTATACAGATATCGGTGCGGATAATTCCATGTTAATACAGATAGTTGGGCAGATATTTCCATGTTTATACAGATAGCGGTGTAGATATTTCCATCTTAATACAGATGGCGGTGTAGATATTTCCATGTTCGTACAGATGGCGGTGTAGATATTTCCATGTTCATACAGATGGCGGTGTAGATATTTCGAAGTTTATAGAGATAGCACTTTAGTTATTTCCATATTAATAGAGAAATCTGTGTAGATATTTCCATGTATATTCAGATAGCTGTGTAGTTATTTCCATGTTCATGCAGATAGCAGTTTCGATATTTCCATGTTCATCCAGATGCCTGTGTACATATATCCATGTTCATACAGATGGCAGTGAAGATATTTCCATGTTCATACAGATGGCGGTGTAGATATTTCCATGTTCATACAGATAGCGGTGTAGATATTTCCATGTTCATACCAATAGCGGTGTAGATATTTCCATGGTCACACAGTTAGCGGTGTAGATATTTCCATGTTCATACAGATGGCGGTGTAGATATTTCCATGTTAATACTGATAGCGGTGTAGATATTTCCAAGTTCATACCAATAGCGGTGTAGATATTTCCATCTTAATACAGATGGCGGTCTACATATGTCCATGATCGTACAGATGGAGGTGTAGATATTTCCTTGTTCATACAGATGGCGGTGTAGATATTTCGAAGTTTATAGAGATAGCGATGTAGTTATTTCCATATTTACAGAGAAATCTGTGTAGATATTTCCATGTATATTCAGATAGCGGTGTAGATATTTCCATGTTCATACAGAAGGCGGTGTAGATATTTCCATGTTCATACAGATGGCGGTGAAGATATTTACATGTTCATACAGATGGCGTTGAAGATATTTCCATGTTTGTACGGATGGCAGTGTAGATATTTCCATGTTCATACAGGTGGCGGTGTAGATATTTCCATGTTTATACAGACAGCAGTGTAGTTATTTCCATGTTAATAGAGATAGCGGTGTAGATATTTCCATTGATATACAGATAGCGGTGTAGATATTTCCATGTTCATACAGATAACGGTGTAGATATTTCCATGTTCGTACAGATGGCGGTGTAGATATTTCCATGTTCATAGAGATGGCGGTGTAGATATTTCCATGTTTATGCAGATAGCGGTATAGATATTTCCATGTTTATACAGATGGTGGTGTAGATATTTCCATGTTTATAGAGATGTCGGTCTAGATATTTGCAAGTTTACAGAGATAGTGGTTTAGTTATTTCCAAGTTTATGGAGACAGCGTTGTAGATATTTCCATGTTTATACAGATAGCGGTGAAGATATTTCCATGTTTATACAGATAGCGGTGAAGATATTTCCATGTTTATACAGACAGCAGTGTAGATATTTCCATGTTTATAGAGATATTGGTGTAGATAATTTCAATTTTATACAGAGAGCAGTGTAGATATATCCAAGTTCATACAGATAGCGGTGTAGATATTTCCACGTTTATAGAGACGGCGGTGTAGATATTTCCATGTTCATACAGATGGTGGTGTAGATATTTCCATGTTTATAGCGATGGCGGTGTAGATATTTTCATGTTTACACAGATGGCAGTGTAGATATTTCCATGTTTACACAGATAGCGGTGTAGACATTTCCATGTTTACACAGATAGCGGTGTGGATATTTCCATGTTTATGCAGATAGCAGTGTAGATATTTCCATGTTTATACAGATAGCGGTACGGATATTTCCATGTTTATACAGATAGTTGGGCAGATATTTCCATGTTTATACAGATAGCAGTGTAGATATTTCCATCTTAATACAGATGGCGGTGTAGATATGTCCATGTTTGTAAAGATGGCGGTGTAGATATTTCCATGTTCATACAGATGGCGGTGTAGATATTTCAAAGTTTATAGAGATAGCGCTGTAGTTATTTCCATATTTATAGAGAAATCTCTGTAGATATTTCCATGTATATTCAGATAGCTTTGTAGATATTTCCATGTTCATGCAGATAGCGGTGTAGATATTTCCATTTTCATCCAGATGCCGGTGTACATATATCCATGTTCATAGAGATGGCGGTGAAGATATTTCCATGTTCATACAGAGGGCGGTGTAGATATTTCCATGTTCATACAAATGGCGGTGTAGATATTTCCATGTTCATAGAGATGGCGGTGTAGATATTTCCATGTTCTTACAAATGGCGGTGTAGATATTTCCATGTTCATAGAGATGGCGGTGTAGATATTTCCATATTTGTACAGATAGCAGTGTAGTTATTTCCATGATTATAGAGATAGCTGTGTAGATATTTCCATTGATATACAGATAGCTGTGTAGATATTTGCATGTTCATACAGATAGCGGTGTAGATATTTCCATGTTCATTCAGATAGCGGTGTAGATATTTCCATGTTCATACAGATAGCGGTGCAGATATTTCCATATTCATACAGATAGCGGTGTAGATATTTCCATGTTCATACAGATAGCGGTGTGGATATTTCCATGTTCATACAGATAGCGGTGTAGATATTTCCATGTTCATACAGTTAGCGGTGTAGATATTTCCATGTTCATACAGATGGCGGTGTAGATATTTACATGTTCATACAGATGGCGGTGTAGATATTTCCATGTTCATACAGATAGCGGTGTAGATATTTCCATGTTCATACAGATAGCGGTGTAGATATTTCCATGTTAATACAGATAGCGATGTAGACTTTTCCATGTTATTACCGATAGCGGTGTAGATATTTCCTTGTTCATACAGTTAGCGGTGTAGATATTTCCATGTTCATACAGATGGCAGTGTAGATATTTACATGTTCATACAGATCGCGGTGTAGATATTTACATGTTCATACAGATCGCGGTGCAGATATTTCCATGTTTGTACGGATGGCAGTGTAGATATTTCCATGTTCATACAAATGGCGGTGTAGATATTTCCATGTTCATAGAGATGGCGGTATAGATATTTCCATGTTTATACAGATGGTGGTGTAGATATTTCCATGTTTATAGAGATGGCGGTCTAGATATTTCCATGTTTACAGAGATAGTGGTTTAGTTATTTCCAAGTTTATAGAGACAGCGTTGTATATATTTCCATGTTTATAGAGATAACGGTGAAGATATTTCCATGTTTATACAGATAGCGGTGTAGATATTTCCATTTTAAAACAGATAGCAGTGTAGATATTTCCATGTTTATAGAGATAGTGGTGTAGATAATTTCAGTTTTATACAGAGAGCAGTGTAGATATTTCCAAGTTCATACAGATAGCGGTGTAGATATTTCCACGTTTATAGAGATGGCGGTGTAGATATTTCCATGTTCATACAGATGGCGGTGTAGATATTTCCAAGTTTATTGGGATGGCAGTGTAGGTATTTTCATGTTTACACAGATGGCGGTGTAGACATTTCCATGTTTACACAGATAGCGGTGTAGACATTTCCATGTTTACACAGATAGCGGTGTGGATATTTCCATGTTTATACAGATATTTGGGCAGATATTTCCATGTTTATACAGATAGCGGTGTAGATATTTCCATCTTAATACAGATGGCAGTGTAGATATGTCCATGTTTGTACAGATGGCGGTGTAGATATTTCCATGTTCATACAGATGGCGGTGTAGATATTTCGAAGTTTATAGAGATAGCGCTGTAGTTATTTCCATATTTATAGAGAAATCTGTGTTGATATTTCCATGTATATTCAGATAGCTGTGTAGATAGATCCATGTTCATGCCGATAGCGGTGTAGATATTTCCATGTTCATCCAGATGCCGGTGTACATATATCCATGTTCATATAGATGGCGCTGTAGATATTTCCATGTTCATACAGTTGGTGGTGTAGATATTTCCATGTTCATACAAATGGCGGTGTAGATATTTCCATGTTCATAGAGATGGCGGTGTAGATATTTCCATGCTCATTCAAATGGCGGTGTAGATATTTCCATGTTCCTAGAGATGGCGGTGTTGATATTTCCATATTTATAGAGATAGCAGTGTAGTTATTTCCATGTTTATCGAGATAGTAGTGTAGATATTTACATTGATATACAGATAGCTGTGTAGATATTTGCATGTTCATAGAGATAGCGGTGTAGACATTTCCATGTTCATACAGATAGCGGTGTAGATATTTCCATGTTCATACAGATAGCGGTGTAGATATTTCCATGTTCATACAGATAGCGGTGTAGTTATTTCCATGTTCATACAGATAGCGGTGTAGATATTTCCATGTTCATACAGTTAGCGGTTTAGATATTTCCATGTTCATACAGATGGCGGTGTAGATATTTACATGTTCATACAGGTGGCAGTGTAGTTATTTCCATGTTCATACAGATAGCGGTGTAGATATTTCCATGTTCATACAGATGGCGGTGTAGATATTTCCATGTTCATACAGATAGCGGTGTAGTTATTTCCATGTTCATACCAATAGCGGTGTAGACATTTCCTTGTTCATATATTTAGCGGTGTAGATATTTCCATGTTCATACAGATGGCGAAGATATTTCCATGTTCATACAGATAGCGGTGTAGATATTTCCATGTTCATACAGTTAGTATTGTAGATATTTCCATGTTCATACAGATGGCGGTGTAGATATTTCCATGTTCATAGAGATGGCGGTGTAGATATTTCCATATTTAAACAGATAGCAGTGTAGTTATTTCCATGTTTATAGATATAGCAGTGTAGATATTTCCATTGATATACAGATAGCTGTGTAGATATTTGCATGGTCATACAGATAGCGGTGTAGATATTTCCATGTTCGTACAGATAGCGGTGTAGATATTTCCATGTTCATACAGATAGCGGTGTCGATATTTCCATGTTCATACAGATAACGGTGTAGATATTCCCATGTTCATACAGATAGCGGTGTAGATATTTCCATGTTCATTCAGTTAGCGGTGTAGATATTTCCATGTTCATACAGATGGCGGTGTAGATATTTACATGTTCATACAGATGGCGGTATAGATATTTCCATGTTCGTACAGTTGGCGTTGTAGATATTTCCATGTTCATAGAGATGGCGGTGTAGATATTTCCATGTTTATGCAGATGGCGGTATGGATATTTCCATGTTTATAGGGATGGCGGTGTAGATATTTTCATGTTTACACAGATGGCGGTGTAGATATTTCCATGTTTACACAGATTGCGGTGTAGACATTTCCATGTTTACGCAGATAGAGGTGTAGATATTTCCAAGTTTATGCAGATAGCAGTGTAGATATTTCCATGTTTATACAGATAGCGGTGCGGATAATTCCATGTTAATACAGATAGTTGGGCAGATATTTCCATGTTTATACAGATAGCGGTGTAGATATTTCCATCTTAATACAGATGGCGGTGTAGATATTTCCATGTTGGTACAGATGGCGGTGTAGATATTTCCATGTTCATACAGATGGTGGTGTAGATATTTCCATGTTTATAGAGATGGCGGTGTAGATATTTCCATGTTCATACAGATGGTGGTGTAAATATTTCCATGTTTATAGGGATGGCGGTGTAGATATTTCCATGTTCATACAGATGGCGGTGTAGATATTTCGAAGTTTATAGAGATAGCGCTTTAGTTATTTCCATATTTATAGAGAAATCTCTGTAGATATTTCCATGTATATTCAGATAGCTGTGTAGATATTTCCATGTTCATGCAGATAGCGGTGTAGATATTTCCATGTTCATCCAGATGCCGGTGTACATATATCCATGTTCATACAGATGGCAGTGAAGATATTTCCATGTTCATACAGATGGCGGTGTAGATATTTCCATGTTCATACAGATAGCGGTGTAGATATTTCCATGTTCATACCAATAGCGGTGTAGAGATTTCCATGTTCACACAGTTAGCGGTGTAGATATTTCCATGTTCATACAGATGGCGGTGTAGATATTTCCATGTTAATACAGGTAGCGGTGTAGATATTTCCATGTTCATACCAATAGCGGTGTAGATATTTCCATCTTAATACAGATGGCGGTGTACATATGTCCATGATCGTACAGATGGAGGTGTAGATATTTCCTTGTTCATACAGATGGTGGTGTAGATATTTCGAAGTTTATAGAGATAGCGATGTAGTTATTTCCATATTTATAGAGAAATCTGTGTAGATATTTCCATGTATATTCAGATAGCGGTGTAGATATTTCCATGTTCATACAGAAGGCGGTGTAGATATTTCCATGTTCATACAGATGGCGGTGAAGATATTTCCATGTTTGTACGGATGGCAGTGTAGATATTTCCATGTTCATACAGGTGGCGGTGTAGATATTTCCATGTTTATACAGACAGCAGTGTAGTTATTTCCATGTTAATAGAGATAGAGGTGTAGATATTTCCATTGATATACAGATAGCTGTGTAGCTATTTGCATGTTCATACAGTTAGCGGTGTAGATATTTCCACGTTTATAGAGATGGCGGTGTAGATATTTCCATGTTCATACAGATGGCGGTGTAGATATTTCCATGTTTATAGGGATGGCGGTGTAGATATTTTCATGTTTGCACAGATGGCAGTGTAGATATTTCCCTGTTTACACAGATACCGGTGTAGACATTTCCATGTTTACACAGATAGCGGTGTGGATATTTCCATGTTTATACAGATATTTGGGCAGATATTTCCATGTTTATACAGATAGCGGTGTAGATATTTCCATCTTAATACAGATGGCAGTGTAGATATGTCCATGTTTGTACAGATGGCGGTGTAGATACTTCCATGTTCATACAGATGGCGGTGTAGATATTTCGAAGTTTATAGAGATAGCGCTGTAGTTATTTCCATATTTATAGAGAAATCTGTGTAGATATTTCCATGTATATTCAGATAGCTGTGTAGATAGATCCATGTTCATGCCGATAGCGGTGTAGATATTTCCATGTTCATCCAGATGCCGGTGTACATATATCCATGTTCATATAGATGGCGCTGTAGATATTTCCATGTTCATACAGTTGGTGGTGTAGATATTTCCATGTTCATACAAATGGCGGTGTAGATATTTCCATGTTCATAGAGATGGCGGTGTAGATATTTCCATGCTCATACAAATGGCGGTGTAGATATTTCCATGTTCCTAGAGATGGCGGTGTTGATATTTCCATATTTATAGAGATAGCAGTGTAGTTATTTCCATGTTTATCGAGATAGTAGTGTAGATATTTACATTGATATACAGATAGCTGTGTAGATATTTGCATGTTCATAGAGATAGCGGGGTAGACATTTCCATGTTCATACAGATAGCGGTGTAGATATTTCCATGTTCATACAGATAGCGGTGTAGATATTTCCATGTTCATACAGATAGCGGTGTAGTTATTTCCATGTTCATACAGATAGCGGTGTAGATATTTCCATGTTCATACAGTTAGCGGTTTAGATATTTCCATGTTCATACAGATGGCGGTGTAGATATTTACATGTTCATACAGGTGGCAGTGTAGTTATTTCCATGTTCATACAGATAGCGGTGTAGATATTTCCATGTTCATACAGATGGCGGTGTAGATATTTCCATGTTCATACAGATAGCGGTGTAGTTATTTCCATGTTCATACCAATAGCGGTGTAGACATTTCCTTGTTCATATATTTAGCGGTGTAGATATTTCCATGTTCATACAGATGGCGAAGATATTTCCATGTTCATACAGATAGCGGTGTAGATATTTCCATGTTCATACAGTTAGTATTGTAGATATTTCCATGTTCATACAGATGGCGGTGTAGATATTTCCATGTTCATAGAGATGGCGGTGTAGATATTTCCATATTTATACAGATAGCAGTGTAGTTATTTCCATGTTTATAGATATAGCAGTGTAGATATTTCCATTGATATACAGATAGCTGTGTAGATATTTGCATGGTCATACAGATAGCGGTGTAGATATTTCCATGTTCGTACAGATAGCGGTGTAGATATTTCCATGTTCATACAGATAGCGGTGTCGATATTTCCATGTTCATACAGATAGAGGTGTAGATATTCCCATGTTCATACAGATAGCGGTGTAGATATTTCCATGTTCATTCAGTTAGCGGTGTAGATATTTCCATGTTCATACAGATGGCGGTGTAGATATTTACATGTTCATACAGATGGCGGTATAGATATTTCCATGTTCGTACAGTTGGCGTTGTAGATATTTCCATGTTCATAGAGATGGCGGTGTAGATATTTCCATGTTTATGCAGATAGCGGTATGGATATTTCCATGTTTATAGGGATGGCGGTGTAGATATTTTCATGTTTACACAGATGGCGGTGTAGATATTTCCATGTTTACACAGATTGCGGTGTAGACATTTCCATGTTTACACAGATAGAGGTGTAGATATTTCCAAGTTTATGCAGATAGCAGTGTAGATATTTCCATGTTTATACAGATAGCGGTGCGGATAATTCCATGTTAATACAGATAGTTGGGCAGATATTTCCATGTTTATACAGATAGCGGTGTAGATATTTCCATCTTAATACAGATGGCGGTGTAGATATTTCCATGTTGGTACAGATGGCGGTGTAGATATTTCCATGTTCATACAGATGGTGGTGTAGATATTTCCATGTTTATAGAGATGGCGGTGTAGATATTTCCATGTTCATACAGATGGCGGTGTAAATATTTCCATGTTTATAGGGATGGCGGTGTAGATATTTCCATGTTCATACAGATGGCGGTGTAGATATTTCGAAGTTTATAGAGATAGTGCTTTAGTTATTTCCATATTTATAGAGAAATCTCTGTAGATATTTCCATGTATATTCAGATAGCTGTGTAGATATTTCCATGTTCATGCAGATAGCGGTGTAGATATTTCCATGTTCATCCAGATGCCGGTGTACATATATCCATGTTCATACAGATGGCAGTGAAGATATTTCCATGTTCATACAGATGGCGGTGTAGATATTTCCATGTTCATAGAGATAGCGGTGTAGATATTTCCATGTTCATACCAATAGCGGTGTAGAGATTTCCATGTTCACACAGTTAGCGGTGTAGATATTTCCATGTTCATACAGATGGCGGTGTAGATATTTCCATGTTAATACAGGTAGCGGTGTAGATATTTCCATGTTCATACCAATAGCGGTGTAGATATTTCGATCTTAATACAGATGGCGGTGTACATATGTCCATGATCGTACAGATGGAGGTGTAGATATTTCCTTGTTCATACAGATGGCGGTGTAGATATTTCGAAGTTTATAGAGATAGCGATGTAGTTATTTCCATATTTATAGAGAAATCTGTGTAGATATTTCCATGTATATTCAGATAGCGGTGTAGATATTTCCATGTTCATACAGAAGGCGGTGTAGATATTTCCATGTTCATACAGATGGCGGTGAAGATATTTACATGTTCATACAGATGGCGTTGAAGATATTTCCATGTTTGTACGGATGGCAGTGTAGATATTTCCATGTTCATACAGGTGGCGGTGTAGATATTTCCATGTTTATACAGACAGCAGTGTAGTTATTTCCATGTTAATAGAGATAGAGGTGTAGATATTTCCATTGATATACAGATAGCTGTGTAGATATTTGCATGTTCATACAGTTAGCGGTGTAGATATTTCCACGTTTATAGAGATGGCGGTGTAGATATTTCCATGTTCATACAGATGGCGGTGTAGATATTTCCATGTTTATAGGGATGGCGGTGTAGATATTTTCATGTTTGCACAGATGGCAGTGTAGATATTTCCCTGTTTACACAGATACCGGTGTAGACATTTCCATGTTTAGACAGATAGCGCTGTGGATATTTCCATGTTTATGCAGAAAGCAGTGAAGATATTTACATGTGTATACAGATATCGGTGCGGATGTTTCCATGTTTATACAGATAGTTGGGCAGATATTTCCATGTTTATACAGATAGTGGTGTAGATATTTCCATCTTAATACAGATGGCGGTGTAGATATGTCCATGTTTGTACAGATGGCGGTGGAGATATTTCCATGTTCATACAGATGGCGGTGTAGATATTTTGAAGTTTATAGAGATAGCTCTTTAGTTATTTCCATATTTATAGAGAAATCTGTGTAGATATTTCCATGTATATTCAGATAGATGTGTAGATATTTCCATGTTCATGCAGATAGCGGTGTAGATATTTCCATGTTCATCCAGATGCCGGTGTACATATATCCATGTTCATACAGATGGCGGTGAAGATATTTCCATGTTCATACAGATGGTGGTGAAGATATTTCCATGTTCATACGAATGGTGATGTAGATATTTCCATGTTCATAGAGATGGCGGTGTAGATATTTCCATGCTAATACAAATGGCGGTGTAGTTATTTCCATGTTCATAGAGATGGCGGTGTAGATATTTCCATGCTAATACAAATTGCGATGTAGATATTTCCATGTTCATACAGATATCGGTGTAGATATTTCCATGTTCATACAGATAGTGGTGTAGATATTTCCATGTTCATGCAGATAGCGGTGTAGATATTACCATGTTCATTCCAATAGCGGAGTAGACATTTCCATGTTCATACATTTAGCGGTGTAGATATTTCAATGTTCATACAGATGGCGGTGAAGATATTTATATGTTCATACAGATGGCGGTGTAGATATTTCCATCTTTGTACGGATGGCAGTGTAGATATTTCCATGTTCATATAGGTGGCGGTGTAGATATTTCCATGTTTATACAGATAGCAGTGTAGTTATTTCCATGTTAATGGAGATAGCTGTGTAGATATTTCCATTGATATACAGATAGCTGTGTAGATATTTGCATGTTCATACAGAAAGAGGTGTAGATATTTCCATGTTCGTACAGATAGCGGTGTAGATATTTCCATGTTCATACAGATAGCGGTGTAGATATTTCCATGTTCATACAGATAACGGTGTAGATATTTCCATGTTCGTAAATTTAGCGGTGTAGATACTTCCATGTTCATACAGTTAGCGGTGTAGATATTTCCATGTTCATACAGATGGCGGTGTAGATATTTACATGTTCATACAGATGGCGGTATAGATATTTCCATGTTCGTACAGATGGCGGTGTAGATATTTCCATGTTCATAGAGATGGCGGTGTAGATATTTCCATGTTTATGCAGATAGCGGTATAGATATTTCCATGTTTATACAGATGGTGGTGTAGATATTTCCATGTTGATAGAGATGTCGGTCTAGATATTTGCAAGTTTACAGAGATAGTGGTTTAGTTATTTCCAAGTTTATGGAGATAGCGTTGTAGATATTTCCATGTTTATACAGATAGCGGTGAAGATATTTCCATGTTTATACAGATAGCGGTGAAGATATTTCCATGTTTATACAGACAGCAGTGTAGATATTTCCATGTTTATAGAGATATTGGTGTAGATAATTTCAATTTTATACAGAGAGCAGTGTAGATATATCCAAGTTAATACAGATAGCGGTGTAGATATTTCCACGTTTATAGAGATGGCGGTGTAGATATTTCCATGTTCATACAGATGGTGGTGTAGATATTTCCATGTTTATAGCGATGGCGGTGTAGATATTTTCATGTTTACACAGATGGCAGTGTAGATATTTCCATGTTTACACAGATAGCGGTGTAGACATTTCCATGTTTACACAGATAGCGGTGTGGATATTTCCATGTTTATGCAGATAGCAGTGTAGATATATCCATGTTTATACTGATAGCGGTGCGGATATTTCCATGTTTATACAGATAGTTGGGCAGATATTTCCATGTTTATACAGATAGCAGTGTAGATATTTCCATCTTAATACAGATGGCGGTGTAGATATGTCCATGTTTGTAAAGATGGCGGTGTAGATATTTCCATGTTCATACAGATGGCGGTGTAGATATTTCGAAGTTTATAGAGATAGCGCTGTAGTTATTTCAATATTTATAGAGAAATCTCTGTAGATATTTCCATGTATATTCAGATAGCTGTGTAGATATTTCCATGTTCATGCAGATAGCGGTGTAGATATTTCCATTTTCATCCAGATGCCGGTGTACATATATCCATGTTCATAGAGATGGCGGTGAAGATATTTCCATGTTCATACAGATGGCGGTGTAGATATTTCCATGTTCATACAAATGGCGGTGTAGATATTTCCATGTTCATAGAGATGGCGGTGTAGATATTTCCATGTTCATACAAATGGCGGTGTAGATATTTCCATGTTCATAGAGATGGCGGTGTAGATATTTCCATATTTGTACAGAAAGCAGTGTAGTTATTTCCATGTTTATAGAGATAGCAGTGTAGATATTTCCATTGATATACAGATAGCTGTGTAGATATTTGCATGTTCATACAGATAGCGGTGTAGATATTTCCATGTTCATTCAGATAGCGGTGTAGATATTTCCATGTTCATACAGATAGCGGTGCAGATATTTCCATATTCATACAGAAAGCGGTGTAGATATTTCCATGTTCATACAGATAGCGGTGTGGATATTTCCATGTTCATACAGATAGCGGTGTAGATATTTCCATGTTCATACAGTTAGCGGTGTAGATATTTCCATGTTCATACAGATGGTGGTGTAGATATTTACATGTTCATACAGATGGCGGTGTAGATATTTCCATGTTCATACAGATAGCGGTGTAGATATTTCCATGTTCATACAGATAGCGGTGTAGATATTTCCATGTTAATACAGATAGCGATGTAGACATTTCCATGTTCTTACCGATAGCGGTGTAGATATTTCCTTGTTCATACAGTTAGCGGTGTAGATATTTCCATGTTCATACTGATGGCGGTGTAGATATTTACATGTTCATACAGATCACGGTGTAGATATTTACATGTGCATACAGATCGCGGTGTAGATATTTCCATGTTTGTACGGATGGCAGTGTAGATATTTCCATGTTCATACAAATGGCGGTGTAGATATTTCCATGTTCATAGTGATGGCGGTATAGATATTTCCATGTTTATACAGATGGTGGTGTAGATATTTCCATGTTTATAGAGATGGCGGTCTAGATATTTCCATGTTTACAGAGATAGTGGTTTAGTTATTTCCAAGTTTATAGAGAGAGCGTTGTATATATTTCCATGTTTATAGAGATAGCGGTGAAGATATTTCCATGTTTATACAGATAGCGGTGTAGATATTTCCATTTTAAAACAGATAGCAGTGTAGATATTTCCATGTTTATAGAGATAGTGGTGTAGATAATTTCAGTTTTATACAGAGAGCAGTGTAGATATTTCCAAGTTCATACAGATAGCGGTGTAGATATTTCCACGTTTATAGAGATGGCGGTGTAGATATTTCCATGTTCCTACAGATGGCAGTGTAGATATTTCCATGTTTATAGGGATGGCAGTGTAGGTATTTTCATGTTTACACAGATGGCGGTGTAGACATTTCCATGTTTACACAGATAGCGGTGTAGACATTTCCATGTTTACACAGATAGCGGTGTGGATATTTCCATGTTTATACAGATATTTGGGCAGATATTTCCATGTTTATACAGATAGCGGTGTAGATATTTCCATCTTAATACAGATGGCAGTGTAGATATGTCCATGTTTGTACAGATGGCGGTGAAGATATTTCCATGTTCTTACAGATGGCGGTGTAGATATTTCGAAGTTTATAGAGATAGCGCAGTATTTATTTCCATATTTATAGAGAAATCTGTGTAGATATTTTCATGTATATTCAGATAGCTGTGTAGATAGATCCATGTTCATGCAGATAGCGGTGTAGATATTTCCATGTTCATCCAGATGCCGGTGTACATATATCCATGTTCATATAGATGGCCCTGAAGATATTTCCATGTTCATACAGATGGTGGTGTAGATATTTCCATGTTCATACAAATGGCGGTGTAGAAATTTCCATGTTCATAGAGATGGCGATGTAGATATTTCCATGTTCATACAAATGGCGGTGTAGATATTTCCATGTTCATAGAGATGGCGGTGTAGATATTTCCATATTTATACAGATAGCAGTGTAGTTATTTCCATGTTTATAGGGATAGCAGTGTAGATATTTTCATTGATATACAGATAGCTGTGTAGATATTTGAATGTTCATACAGATAGCGGTGTAGATATTTCCATGTTCATACAGATAGCGGTGTAGATATTTCCATGTTCATACAGATAGCGGTGTAGATATTTCCATGTTCATGCAGTTAGCGGTGTAGATATTTCCATGTTCATACAGATTGCGGTGTAGATATCTACATGTTCATACAGATGGCGGTGTAGATATTTCCATGTTCATACAGATAGCGGTGTAGATATTTCCATGCTTATACAGATAGCGGTGTAGATATTTCCATGTTCATACAGATAGCGGTGTAGATATTTCCATGTTCTTACCAATAGCGGTGTAGATATTTCCATGTTCATACAGTTAGCGGTGTAGATATTTCCATGTTCATACATATGGCGGTGTAGATATTTACATGTTCGTACGGATGGCAGTGTAGATATTTCCATGTTCATACAGGTGGCGGTGTAGATATTTCCCTGTTTACACAGATAGCAGTGTAGTTATTTCCATGTTTATAGAGATAGCAGTGTAGGTATTTCCTTTGATATACAGATAGCTGTGTAGATATTTGCATGTTCATACAGATAGCGGTGTAGATATTTCCATGTTCGTACAGATAGCGGTGTAGATATTTCCATGTTCATACACATATCGGTGAAGATATTTCCATGTTCATACAGATAGAGGTGTAGATATTTCCATGTTCATACAGATAACCATGTAGATATTACCATGTTTATAGAGATAGTGGTGTAGATAATTTCAATTTTATACAGATAGCAGTGTAGATATTTCCAAGTTCATATAGATAGTGGTGTAGATACTTCCACTTTTATAGAGATGGCGGTGTAGATATATCCATGTTCATCCAGATGGCGGTGTAGATATTTCCATGTTCATACAGATGGCGTTGAAGATATTTCCATGTTCATACAGATGGCGGTGTAGATATTTCCATGTTCTTACAGATGGCGGTGTAGATATTTCCATGTTCATAGAGATGGCGGTGTAGATATTTCCATGTTCATACAGATAGCAGTGTAGTTATTTCCATGTTTATAGAGATAGCAGTGTAGATATTTCCGTTGATATACAGACAGCTGTGTAGATATTTGCATGTTCATACAGATAGCGGTGTAGATATTTCCATGTTCATACAGTTAGCGGTGTAGATATTTCCATGTTTATAGAGACAGTGGTGTAGTTATTTCCAAGTTTATAGAGACAGCTTTGTAGATATTTCCATGTTTATACAGATAGCGGTGAAGATATTTCCATGTTTATACACATAGCGGTGTAGATATTTCTATGTTTATACAGATAGCAGTGTAGATATTTCCATGTCTATAGAGATAGTGGTGTAGATAATTTCAATTTTATACCGAGAGCAGTGTAGATATTTCCAAGTTCATACAGATAGCGGTGTAGATATTTCCACGTTTATAGAGATGGCGGTGTAGATATTTCCATGTTCATACTGATGGCGGTGTAGATATTTCCATGTTTATAGAGATGGCGGTGTATTTTCATGTTTACACAGATGGCGGTGTAGATATTTCCATGTTTACAGAGATAGCGTTGTAGACATTTCCATGTTTACACAGATAGCGGTGTGGATATTTCCATGTTTATGCATATAGCGGTGTAGATATTTCCATGTTTATAAAGATAGCGGTGCGGATATTTCCATGTTTATACAGATAGTTCGGCAGATATTTCCATGTTTATACAGATAGCAGTGTAGATATTTCCATCTTAATACTGATGGCGGTGTAGATATGTCCATGTTCGTACAGATGGCGGTGTAGATATTTCCATGTTCATACAGATGGCGGTGTAGATATTTCGAAGTTTATAGAGACAGCGCTGTAGTTATTTCCATATTTATAGAGAAATCTGTGTAGATAATTCCATGCCTATGCAGACAGCTGTGTAGATATTTCCATATTCATGCAGATAGCGGTGTAGATATTTCCATGTTCATCCAGATGCCGGTGTAGATATATCCATGTTCATACAGATGGCGGTGAAGGTATTTCCATGTTCATACAGATGGCGGTGTAGATATATCCATGTTCATACAAATGGCGGTGTAAATATTTCCATGTTCATAGAGATGGCGGTGTAGATATTTCCATGTTCATACAAATGGCGGTGTAGATATTTCCATGTTCATAGAGATGGCGTTGTAGATATTTCCATGTTTATACAGATAGCAGTGTAGTTATTTCCATGTTTATAGAGATAGCAGTGTAGATATTTTCATTGATATACAGATAGCTGTGTAGGTATTTGCATGTTCATACAGGTAGCGGTGTAGATATTTCCATGTTCATACACATAGCGGTGTAGATATTTCCATGTTCATACAGATAGCGGTGTAGATATTTCCATGTTCATACAGATAGCGGTGTAGATATTTCTTTCTTCATACAGATAGCGGTGTAGATATTTCCATGTTCATAAGGTTAGCGGTGTAGATATTTCCATGTTCATACAGATGGCGATGTAGATATTTACATGTTCATACGGATGGCAGTGTAGATATTTCCTTGTTCATACAGGTGGCGGTGTATATATTTCCATGTTTATACAGATAGCAGTGTAGTTATTTCCATGTTTATAGAGATAGCATTGTAGATATTTGCATTGATATACAGATAGCTGTGTAGATATTTCCATGTTCATACAGATAGCGGTATAGATATTTCCATGTTCATACAGATAACGGTGTAGATATTTCCATGTTCATACAGATAGCGGTGTAGATATTTCCATGTTCATACAGTTAGGGGTGTAGATATTTCCATGTTCATACAAATGTCGGTGTATATATTTCCATGTTTATACAGATAGCAGTGTAGATATTTCCATGTTTATTGAGATAGCAGTGTAGATATTTCCATTGATATACAGATGGCTGTGTAGATATTTGCATGTTCATACACATAGCGGTCTAGATATTTCCATGTTTATACAGATAGCGGTGTAGATATTTCCATGTTCGTACAGATGGCGGTGTAGATATTTCCAAGTTTATAGAGATGGCGGTGTAGATATTTTCATGTTTACACAGATGGCGGTGTAGATATTTCCATGTTTACACAGATAGCGGTGTAGACATTTCCATGTTTACACAGATAGCGGTGTGGATATTTCCATGTTTATGCAGATTGCGGTGTAGATATTTCCATGTTTATACAGATAGCGGTGCGGTTATTTCCATGTTTATACAGATAGTGGTGGAGATATTTCCATGTTTATTCAGATAGCGGTGTAGATATTTCCATCTTATTACAGATGGTGGTGTAGATATGTCCATGTTCGTACAGATGGCGGTGTAGATATTTCCATGTTCATAAAGATGGCGGTGTAGATATTTCGAAGTTTATAGAGATAGCGCTGTAGTTATTTCCATATTTATAGAGAAATCTGTGTAGATATTTCCATGTATATGCAGATAGCTGTGTAGATAATTCCATGTTCATACAGATAGCGGTGTAGATATTTCCTTGTTCATAGAGATAACGGTGTAGATGTTAACATCTTCATACAGATAGCGGTACAGATATTTCCATGTTCATACAGTAAGCGGTGTAGATATTTCCATGTTCATACAGATGGCAGTGTAGATATTTCCATGTTCGTACAGATGGCGTTGTAGATATTTCCATGTTCATAGACATGGCGGTGTAGATATTTCCATGTTTATGCAGATAGCGGTGTAGATATTTCCATGTTAACACAGATAGCGATGTAGACATTTCCATGTTCTTACCGATAGCGGTGTAGATATTTCCTTGTTCATACAGTTAGCGCTGTAGATATTTCCATGTTCATACAGATGGCGGTGTAGATATTTACATGTTCATACAGATCGCGGTGTAGATATTTACATGTTCATACAGATCGCTGTGTAGATATTTCCATGTTTGTACGGATGGCAGTGTAGATATTTCCATGTTCATACAAATGGCGGTGTAGATATTTCCATGTTCATAGAGATGGCGGTATAGATATTTCCATGTTTATACAGATGGTGGTGTAGATATTTCCATGTTTATAGAGATGGCGGTCTAGATATTTCCATGTTTACAGAGATAGTGGTTTAGTTATTTCCAAGTTTATAGAGACAGCGTTGTATATATTTCCATGTTTATACAGATAGCGGTGAAGATATTTCCATGTTTATACAGATAGCGGTGTAGATATTTCCATTTTAAAACAGATAGCAGTGTAGATATTTCCATGTTTATAGAGATAGTGGTGTAGATAATTTCAGTTTTATACAGAGAGCATTGTAGATATTTCCAAGTTCATACAGATAGCGGTGTAGATATTTCCACGTTTATAGAGATGACGGTGTAGATATTTCCATGTTCATACAGATGGCGGTGTAGATATTTCCATGTTTATAGGGATGGCAGTGTAGGTATTTTCATGTTTACACAGATGGCGGTGTAGACATTTCCATGTTTACACAGATAGCGGTGTAGACATTTCCATGTTTACACAGATAGCGGTGTGGATATTTCCATGTTTATACAGATATTTGGGCAGATATTTCCATGTTTATACAGATAGCAGTGTAGATATTTCCATCTTAATACAGATGGCAGTGTAGATATGTCCATGTTTGTACAGATGGCGGTGTAGATATTTCCATGTTCTTACAGATGGCGGTGTAGATATTTCGAAGTTTATAGAGATAGCGCTGTAGTTATTTCCATATTTATAGAGAAATCTGTGTAGATATTTTCATGTATATTCAGATAGCTGTGTAGATAGATCCATGTTCATGCAGATAGCGGTGTAGATATTTCCATGTTCATCCAGATGCCGGTGTACATATATCCATGTTCATATAGATGGCCCTGAAGATATTTCCATGTTCATACAGATGGTGGTGTAGATATTTCCATGTTCATACAAATGGCGGTGTAGAAATTTCCATTTTCATAGAGATGGCGATGTAGATATTTCCATGTTCATACAAATGGCGGTGTAGATATTTCCATGTTCATATAGATGGCGGTGTAGATATTTCCATATTTATACAGATAGCAGTGTAGTTATTTCCATGTTTATAGGGATAGCAGTGTAGATATTTCCATTGATATACAGATAGCTGTGTAGATATTTGAATGTTCATACAGATAGCGGTGTAGATATTTCCATGTTCATACAGTTAGCGGTGTAGATATTTCCATGTTCATACAGATGGCGGTGTAGATATTTACATGTTCATACAGATGGCGGTGTAGATATTTCCATGTTCATACAGATAGCGGTGTAGATATTTCCATGTTCATACAGATAGCGGTGTAGATATTGCCATGTTAATACAGATAGCGATGTAGACATTTCCATGTTCTTACCGATAGCGGTGTAGATATTTCCTTGTTCATACAGTTAGCGGTGTAGATATTTCCATGTTCATACAGATGGCAGTGTAGATATTTACATGTACATAGAGATAGCGGTGTAGATATTTACATGTTCATACAGATCGCGGTGTATATATTTCCATGTTTGTACGGATGGCAGTGTAGATATTTCCATGTTCATACAAATGGCGGTGTAGATATTTCCATGTTCATAGAGATGGCGGTATAGATATTTCCATGTTTATACAGATGGTGGTGTAGATATTTCCATGTTTATAGAGATGGCGGTATAGATATTTCCATGTTTACAGAGATAGTGGTTTAGTTATTTCCAAGTTTATAGAGACAGCGTTGTATATATTTCCATGTTTATACAGATAGCGGTGAAGATATTTCCATGTTTATACAGATAGCGGTGTAGATATTTCCATTTTAAAACAGATAGCAGTGTAGATATTTCCATGTTTATAGAGATAGTGGTGTAGATAATTTTAGTTTTATACAGAGAGCAGTGTAGATATTTCCAAGTTCATACAGATAGCAGTGTAGATATTTCCACGTTTATTGGGATGGCAGTGTAGGTATTTTCATGTTTACACAGATGGCGGTGTAGACATTTCCATGTTTACACAGATAGCGGTGTAGACATTTCCATGTTTACACAGATAGCGGTGTGGATATTTCCATGTTTATACAGATATTTGGGCAGATATTTCCATGTTTATACAGAAAGCGGTGTAGATATTTCCATCTTAATACAGATGGCAGTGTAGATATGTCCATGTTTGTACAGATGGCGGTGTAGATATTTCCATGTTCATACAGATGGCGGTGTAGATATTTCGAAGTTTATAGAGATAGCGCTGTAGTTATTTCCATATTTATAGAGAAATCTGTGTAGATATTTCCATGTATATTCAGATAGCTGTGTAGATAGATCCATGTTCATGCAGATAGCGGTGTAGATATTTCCATGTTCATCCAGATGCCGGTGTACATATATCCATGTTCATATAGATGGCGCTGAAGATATTTCCATGTTCATACAGTTGGTGGTGTAGATATTTCCATGTTCATACAAATGGCGGTGTAGATATTTCCATGTTCATAGAGATGGCGGTGTAGATATTTCCATGCTCATACAAATGGCGGTGTAGATATTTCCATGTTCCTAGAGATGGCGGTGTTGATATTTCCATATTTATAGAGATAGCAGTGTAGTTATTTCCATGTTTATCGAGATAGTAGTGTAGATATTTCCATTGATATACAGATAGCTGTGTAGATATTTGCATGTTCATAGAGATAGCGGTGTAGACATTTCCATGTTCATACAGATAGCGGTGTAGATATTTCCATGTTCATACAGATAGCGGTGTAGATATTTCCATGTTCATACAGATAGCGGTGTAGTTATTTCCATGTTCATACAGATAGCGGTGTAGATATTTCTATGTTCATACAGTTAGCGGTTTAGATATTTCCATGTTCATACAGATGGCGGTGTAGATATTTACATGTTCATACAGGTGGCAGTGTAGTTATTTCCATGTTCATACAGATAGCGGTGTAGATATTTCCATGTTCATACAGATGGCGGTGTAGATATTTCCATGTTCATACAGATAGCGGTGTAGTTATTTCCATGTTCATACCAATAGCGGTGTAGACATTTCCTTGTTCATATATTTAGCGGTGTAGATATTTCCATGTTCATACAGATGGCGAAGATATTTCCATGTTCATACAGATAGCGGTGTAGATATTTCCATGTTCATACAGTTAGTATTGTAGATATTTCCATGTTCATACAGATGGCGGTGTAGATATTTCCATGTTCATAGAGATGGCGGTGTAGATATTTCCATATTTATACAGATAGCAGTGTAGTTATTTCCATGTTTATAGATATAGCAGTGTAGATATTTCCATTGATATACAGATAGCTGTGTAGATATTTGCATGGTCATACAGATAGCGGTGTAGATATTTCCATGTTCGTACAGATAGCGGTGTAGATATTTCCATGTTCATACAGATAGCGGTGTAGATATTTCCATGTTCATACAGATAACGGTGTAGATATTCCCATGTTCATACAGATAGCGGTGTAGATATTTCCATGTTCATTCAGTTAGCGGTGTAGATATTTCCATGTTCATACAGATGGCGGTGTAGATATTTACATGTTCGTACAGATGGCGGTATAGATATTTCCATGTTCGTACAGATGGCGTTGTAGATATTTCCATGTTCATAGAGATGGCGGTGTAGATATTTCCATGTTTATGCAGATAGCGGTATGGATATTTCCATGTTTATAGGGATGGCGGTGTAGATATTTTCATGTTTACACAGATGGCGGTGTAGATATTTCCATGTTTACACAGATTGCGGTGTAGACATTTCCATGTTTACACAGATAGCGGTGTAGATATTTCCAAGTTTATGCAGATAGCAGTGTAGATATTTCCATGTTTATACAGATAGCGGTGTGGATAATTCCATGTTAATACAGATAGTTGGGCAGATATTTCCATGTTTATACAGATAGCGGTGTAGATATTTCCATCTTAATACAGATGGCGGTGTAGATATTTCCATGTTGGTACAGATGGCGGTGTAGATATTTCCATGTTCATACAGATGGTGGTGTAGATATTTCCATGTTTATAGAGATGGCGGTGTAGATATTTCCATGTTCATACAGATGGCGGTGTAAATATTTCCATGTTTATAGGGATGGCGGTGTAGATATTTCCATGTTCATACAGATGGCGGTGTAGATATTTCGAAGTTTATAGAGATAGCGCTTTAGTTATTTCCATATTTATGGAGAAATCTGTGTAGATATTTCCATGTATATTCAGATAGCTGTGTAGATAATTCCATGTTCATGCAGATAGCAGTTTCGATATTTCCATGTTCATCCAGATGCCTGTGTACATATATCCATGTTCATACAGATGGCAGTGAAGATATTTCCATGTTCATACAGATGGCGGTGTAGATATTTCCATGTTCATACAGATAGCGGTGTAGATATTTCCATGTTCATACCAATAGCGGTGTAGTGATTTCCATGTTCATACAGATGGCGGTGTAGATATTTCCATGTTAATACAGGTAGCGGTTTAGATATTTCCATGTTCATACCAATAGCGGTGTAGATATTTCCATCTTAATACAGATGGCGGTGTACATATGTCCATGATCGTACAGATGGAGGTGTAGATATTTCCTTGTTCATACAGATGGCGGTGTAGATATTTCGAAGTTTATAGAGATAGCGATGTAGTTATTTCCATATTTATAGAGAAATCTGTGTAGATATTTCCATGTATATTCAGATAGCGGTGTAGATATTTCCATGTTCATACAGAAGGCGGTGTAGATATTTCCATGTTCATACAGATGGCGGTGAAGATATTTACATGTTCATACAGATGGCGTTGAAGATATTTCCATGTTTGTACGGATGGCAGTGTAGATATTTCCATGTTCATACAGGTGGCGGTGTAGATATTTCCATGTTTATACAGACAGCAGTGTAGTTATTTCCATGTTAATAGAGATAGCGGTGTAGATATTTCCATTGATATACAGATAGCTGTGTAGATATTTGCATGTTCATACAGTTAGCGGTGTAGATATTTCCACGTTTATAGAGATGGCGGTGTAGATATTTCCATGTTCATACAGATGGCGGTGTAGATATTTCCATGTTTATAGGGATGGCGGTGTAGATATTTTCATGTTTGCACAGATGGCAGTGTAGATATTTCCCTGTTTACACAGATACCATTGTAGACATTTCCATGTTTAGACAGATAGCGGTGTGGATATTTCCATGTTTATGCAGAAAGCAGTGAAGATATTTACATGTGTATACAGATATCGGTGCGGATGTTTCCATGTTTATACAGATAGTTGGGCAGATATTTCCATGTTTATACAGATAGTGGTGTAGATATTTCCATCTTAATACAGATGGCGGTGTAGATATGTCCATGTTTGTACAGATGGCGGTGTAGATATTTCCATGTTCATACAGATGGCGGTGTAGATATTTTGAAGTTTATAGAGATAGCGCTTTAGTTATTTCCATATTTATAGAGAAATCTGTGTAGATATTTCCATGTATATTCAGATAGATGTGTAGATATTTCCATGTTCATGCAGATAGCGGTGTAGATATTTCCATGTTCATCCAGATGCCGGTGTATATATATCCATGTTCATACAGATGGCGGTGAAGATATTTCCATGTTCATACAGATGGTGGTGAAGATATTTCCATGTTCATACGAATGGCGATGTAGATATTTCCATGTTCATAGAGATGGTGGTGTAGATATTTCCATGCTAATACAAATGGCGGTGTAGTTATTTCCATGTTCATAGAGATGCGGTGTAGATATTTCCATGCTAATACAAATTGCGATGTAGATATTTCCATGTTCATACAGATATCGGTGTAGATATTTCCATGTTCATACAGATAGTGGTGTAGATATTTCCATGTTCATGCAGATAGCGGTGTAGATATTACCATGTTCATTCCAATAGCGGTGTAGATATTTCCATGTTCATACAGATGGCGGTGAAGATATTTATATGTTCATACAGATGGCGGTGTAGATATTTCCATCTTTGTACGGATGGCAGTGTAGATATTTCCATGTTCATACAGGTGGCGGTGTAGATATTTCCATGTTTATACGGATAGCAGTGTAGTTATTTCCATGTTAATGGAGATAGCTGTGTAGATATTTCCATTGATATACAGATAGCTGTGTAGATATTTGCATGTTCATACAGATAGAGGTGTAGATATTTCCATGTTCGTACAGATAGCGGTGTAGATATTTCCATGTTCATACAGATAGCGGTGTAGATATTTCCATGTTCATACAGATAACGGTGTAGATATTTCCATGTTCGTACATTTAGCGGTGTAGATACTTCCATGTTCATACAGTTAGCGGTGTAGATATTTCCATGTTCGTACAGATGGCGGTGTAGATATTTCCATGTTCTTAGAGATGGCGGTGTAGATATTTCCATGTTTATGCAGATAGCGGTATAGATATTTCCATGTTTATACAGATGGTGGTGTAGATATTTCCATGTTTATAGAGATGTCGGTCTAGATATTTGCAAGTTTACAGATATAGTGGTTTAGTTATTTCCAAGTTTATGGAGACAGCGTTGTAGATATTTCCATGTTTATACAGATAGCGGTGAAGATATTTCCATGTTTATACAGATAGCGGTGAAGATATTTCCATGTTTATACAGACAGCAGTGTAGATATTTCCATGTTTATAGAGATATTGGTGTAGATAATTTCAATTTTATACAGAGAGCAGTGTAGATATATCCAAGTTAATACAGATAGCGGTGTAGATATTTCCACGTTTATAGAGATGGAGGTGTAGATATTTCCATGTTCATACAGATGGTGGTGTAGATATTTCCATGTTTATAGCGATGGCGGTGTAGATATTTTCATGTTTACACAGATGGCAGTGTAGATATTTCCATGTTTACACAGATAGCGGTGTAGACATTTCCATGTTTACACAGATAGCAGTGTGGATATTTCCATGTTTATGCAGATAGCAGTGAAGATATTTCCATGTTTATACAGATAGCGGTGCGGATATTTCCATATTTATACAGATAGTTGGGCAGATATTTCCATGTTTATACAGATAGCAGTGTAGATATTTCCATCTTAATACAGATGGCGGTGTAGATATGTCCATGTTCGTAAAGATGGCGGTGTAGATATTTCCATGTTCATACAGATGGCGGTGTAGATATTTCGAAGTTTATAGAGATAGCGCTGTAGTTATTTCCATATTTATAGATAAATCTCTGTAGATATTTCCATGTATATTCAGATAGCTGTGCAGATATTTCCATGTTCATGCAGATAGCGGTGTAGATATTTCCATTTTCATCCAGATGCCGGTGTACATATATCCATGTTCATAGAGATGGCGGTGAAGATATTTCCATGTTCATACAGATGGCGGTGTAGATATTTCCATGTTCATACAAATGGCGGTGTAGATATTTCCATGTTCATAGAGATGGCGGTGTAGATATTTCCATGTTCATACAAATGGCGGTGTAGATATTTCCATGTTCATAGAGATGGCGGTGTAGATATTTCCATATTTGTACAGATATCAGTGTAGTTATTTCCATGTTTATAGAGATAGCAGTGTAGATATTTCCATTGATATACAGATAGCTGTGTAGATATTTGCATGTTCATACAGATAGCGGTGTAGACATTTCCATGTTCATTCAGATAGCGGTGTAGATATTTCCATGTTCATACAGATAGCGGTGCAGATATTTCCATATTCATACAGATAGCGGTGTAGATATTTCCATGTTCATACAGATAGCGGTGTGGATATTTCCATGTTCATACAGATAGCGGTGTAGATATTTCCATGTTCATACAGTTAGCGGTGTAGATATTTCCATGTTCATACAGATGGCGGTGTAGATATTTACATGTTCATACAGATGGCGGTGTAGATATTTCCATGTTCATACAGATAGCGGTGTAGATATTTCCATGTTCATACAGATGGCGGTGTAGATATTTCCATATTAATACAGATAGCGATGTAGACATTTCCATGTTCTTACCGATAGCGGTGTAGATATTTCCTTGTTCATACAGTTAGCGGTGTAGATATTTCCATGTTCATACAGATGGCGGTGTAGATATTTACATGTTCATACAGATCGCGGTGTAGATATTTACATGTTCATACAGATCGCGGTGTAGATATTTCCATGTTTGTACGGATGGCAGTGTAGATATTTCCATGTTCATACAAATGGCGGTGTAGATATTTCCATGTTCATAGAGATGGCGGTATAGATATTTCCATGTTTATACAGATGGTGGTGTAGATATTTCCATGTATATAGAGATGGCGGTCTAGATATTTCCATGTTTACAGAGATAGTGGTTTAGTTATTTCCAAGTTTATAGAGACAGCGTTGTATATATTTCCATGTTTATACAGATAGCGGTGAAGATATTTCCATGTTTATACAGATAGCGGTGTAGATATTTCCATTTTAAAACAGATAGCAGTGTAGATATTTCCATGTTTATAGAGATAGTGGTGTAGATAATTTCAGTTTTATACAGAGAGCAGTGTAGATATTTCCAAGTTCATACAGATAGCGGTGTAGATGTTTCCACGTTTATAGAGATGGCGGTGTAGATATTTCCATGTTCATACAGATGGCGGTGTAGATATTTCCATGTTTATAGGGATGGCAGTGTAGGTATTTTCATGTTTACACAGATGGCGGTGTAGAAATTTCCATGTTTACACAGATAGCGGTGTAGACATTTCCATGTTTACACAGATAGCGGTGTGGATATTTCCATGTTTATACAGATATTTGGGCAGATATTTCCATGTTTATACAGATAGCGGTGTAGATATTTCCATCTTAATACAGATGGCAGTGTAGATATGTCCATGTTTGTACAGATGGCGGTGTAGATATTTCCATGTTCTTACAGATGGCGGTGTAGATATTTCGAAGTTTATAGAGATAGCGCTGTATTTATTTCCATATTTATAGAGAAATCTGTGTAGATATTTTCATGTATATTCAGATAGCTGTGTAGATAGATCCATGTTCATGCAGATAGCGGTGTAGATATTTCCATGTTCATCCAGATGCCGGTGTACATATATCCATGTTCATATAGATGGCGCTGAAGATATTTCCATGTTCATACAGATGGTGGTGTAGATATTTCCATGTTCATACAAATGGCGGTGTAGAAATTTCCATGTTCATAGAGATGGCGATGTAGATATTTCCATGTTCATACAAATGGCGGTGTAGATATTTCCATGTTCATAGAGATGGCGGTGTAGATATTTCCATATTCATACAGTTGGCGGTGTAGATATTTCCATGTTCATACACATGGCGGTGTAGATATTTACATGTTCGTACGGATGGCAGTGTAGATATTTCCATGTTCATACAGGTGGCGGTGTAGATATTTCCCTGTTTATACAGATAGCAGTGTAGTTATTTCCATGTTTATAGAGATAGCAGTGTAGGTATTTCCTTTGATATACAGATAGCTGTGTAGATATTTGCATGTTCATACAGATAGCGGTGTAGATATTTCCATGTTCGTACAGATAGCGGTGTAGATATTTCCATGTTCATACACATATCGGTGAAGATATTTCCATGTTCATACAGATAGCGGTGTAGATATTTCCATGTTCATACAGATAACCATTTAGATATTACCATGTTTATAGAGATAGTGGTGTAGATAATTTCAATTTTATACAGATAGCAGTGTAGATATTTCCAAGTTCATATAGATAGTGGTGTAGATACTTCCACTTTTATAGAGATGGCGGTGTAGATATATCCATGTTCATCCAGATGGCGGTGTAGATATTTCCATGTTCATACAGATTGCGGTGAAGATATTTCCATGTTAATACAGATGGCGGTGTAGATATTTCCATGTTCTTACAGATGGCGGTGTAGATATTTCCATGTTCATAGAGATGGCGGTGTAGATATTTCCATGTTCATACAGATAGCAGTGTAGTTATTTCCATGTTTATGGAGATAGCAGTGTAGATATTTCCGTTGATATACAGACAGCTGTGTAGATATTTGCATGTTCATACAGATAGCGGTGTAGATATTTCCATGTTCATACAGTTAGCGGTGTAGATATTTCCATGTTTATAGAGACAGTGGTGTAGTTATTTCCAAGTTTATAGAGACAGCTTTGTAGATATTTCCATGTTTATACAGATAGCGGTGAAGATATTTCCATGTTTATACAGATAGCAGTGTAGATATTTCCATGTTTATAGAGATAGTGGTGTAGATAATTTCAATTTTATACCGAGAGCAGTGTAGATATTTCCAAGTTCATACAGATAGCGGTGTAGATATTTCCACGTTTATAGAGATGGCGGTGTAGATATTTCCATGTTCATACTGATGGCGGTGTAGATATTTCCATGTTTATAGAGATGGCGGTGTATTTTCATGTTTACACAGATGGCGCGGTGTAGATATTTCCATGTTTACAGAGATAGCGTTGTAGACATTTCCGTGTTTACACAGATAGCGGTGTGGATATTTCCATGTTTATGCAGATAGCGGTGTAGATATTTCCATGTTTATAAAGATAGCGGTGCGGATATTTCCATGTTTATACAGATAGCAGTGTAGATATTTCCATCTTAATACTGATGGCGGTGTAGATATGTCCATGTTCGTACAGATGGCGGTGTAGATATTTAAATGTTCATACAGATGGCGGTGTAGATATTTCGAAGTTTATAGAGACAGCGCTGTAGTTATTTCCATATTTATAGAGAAATCTGTGTAGATAATTCCATGCCTATGCAGACAGCTGTGTAGATATTTCCATATTCATGCAGATAGCGGTGTAGATATTTCCATGTTCATCCAGATGCCGGTGTAGATATATCCATGTTCATACAGATGGCGGTGAAGATATTTCCATGTTCATACAGATGGCGGTGTAGATATTTCCATGTTCATACAAATGGCGGTGTAAATATTTCCATGTTCATAGAGATGGCGGTGTAGATATTTCCATGTTCATACAAATGGCGGTGTAGATATTTCCATGTTCATAGAGATGGCGTTGTAGATATTTCCATGTTTATACAGATAGCAGTGTAGTTATTTCCAAGTTTATAGAGATAGCAGTGTAGATATTTTCATTGATATACAGATAGCTGTGTAGGTATTTGCATGTTCATACAGATAGAGGTGTAGATATTTCCATGTTCATACACATAGCGGTGTAGATATTTCCATGTTCATACAGATAGCGGTGTAGATATTTCCATGTTCATACAGATAGCGGTGTAGGTATTTCTTTCTTCATACAGATAGCGGTGTAGATATTTCCATGTTCATACAGTTAGCGGTGTAGATATTTCCATGTTCATACAGATGGCGATGTAGATATTTACATGTTCATACAGATGGCGGTGTAGATATTTCCATGTTCATATGGATGGCAGTGTAGATATTTCCTTGTTCATACAGGTGGCGGTGTATATATTTCCATGTTTATACAGATAGCAGTGTAGTTATTTCCATGTTTATAGAGATAGCATTGTAGATATTTGCATTGATATACAGATAGCTGTGTAGATATTTCCATGTTCATACAGATAGCGGTATAGATATTTCCATGTTCATACAGATAACGGTGTAGATATTTCCATGTTCATACAGATAGCGGTGTAGATATTTCCATGTTCATACAGTTAGGGGTGTAGATATTTCCATGTTCATACAAATGTCGGTGTAGATATTTCCATGTTTATACAGATAGCAGTGTAGATATTTCCATGTTTATTGAGATAGCAGTGTAGATATTTCCATTGATATACAGATGGCTGTGTAGATATTTGCATGTTCATACACATAGCGGTGTAGATATTTCCATGTTCATACAGATAGCGGTGTAGATATTTCCATGTTCGTACAGATGGCGGTGTAGATATTTCCAAGTTTATAGAGTTGGCGGTGAAGATATTTTCATGTTTACACAGATGGCGGTGTAGATATTTCCATGTTTACACTGATAGCGGTGTAGACATTTCCATGTTTACACAGATAGCGGTGTGGATATTTCCATGTTTATACAGATATTTGGGCAGATATTTCCATGTTTATACAGAAAGCGGTGTAGATATTTCCATCTTAATACAGATGGCAGTGTAGATATGTCCATGTTTGTACAGATGGCGGTGTAGATATTTCAATGTTCATACAGATGGCGGTGTAGATATTTCGAAGTTTATAGAGATAGCGCTGTAGTTATTTCCATATTTATAGAGAAATCTCTGTAGATATTTCCATGTATATTCAGATAGCTGTGTAGATAGATCCATGTTCATGCAGATAGCGGTGTAGATATTTCCATGTTCATCCAGATGCCGGTGTACATATATCCATGTTCATATAGATGGCGCTGAAGATATTTCCATGTTCATACAGTTGGTGGTGTAGATATTTCCATGTTCATACAAATGGCGGTGTAGATATTTCCATGTTCATAGAGATGGCGGTGTAGATATTTCCATGCTCATACAAATGGCGGTGTAGATATTTCCATGTTCCTAGAGATGGCGGTGTTGATATTTCCATATTTATAGAGATAGCAGTGTAGTTATTTCCATGTTTATCGAGATAGTAGTGTAGATATTTCCATTGATATACAGATAGCTGTGTAGATATTTGCATGTTCATAGAGATAGCGGCGTAGACATTTCCATGTTCATACAGATAGCGGTGTAGATATTTCCATGTTCATACAGATAGCGGTGTAGATATTTCCATGTTCATACAGATAGCGGTGTAGTTATTTCCATGTTCATACAGATAGCGGTGTAGATATTTCTATGTTCATACAGTTAGCGGTTTAGATATTTCCATGTTCATACAGATGGCGGTGTAGATATTTACATGTTCATACAGGTGGCAGTGTAGATATTTCCATGTTCATACAGATGGCGGTGTAGATATTTCCATGTTCATACAGATAGCGGTGTAGTTATTTCCATGTTCATACCAATAGCGGTGTAGACATTTCCTTGTTCATATATTTAGCGGTGTAGATATTTCCATGTTCATACAGATGGCGAAGATATTTCCATGTTCATACAGATAGCGGTGTAGATATTTCCATGTTCATACAGTTAGTATTGTAGATATTTCCATGTTCATACAGATGGCGGTGTAGATATTTCCATGTTCATAGAGATGGCGGTGTAGATATTTCCATATTTATACAGATAGCAGTGTAGTTATTTCCATGTTTATAGATATAGCAGTGTAGATATTTCCATTGATATACAGATAGCTGTGTAGATATTTGCATGGTCATACAGATAGCGGTGTAGATATTTCCATGTTCGTACAGATAGCGGTGTAGATATTTCCATGTTCATACAGATAGCGGTGTAGATATTTCCATGTTCATACAGATAACGGTGTAGATATTCCCATGTTCATACAGATAGCGGTGTAGATATTTCCATGTTCATTCAGTTAGCGGTGTAGATATTTCCATGTTCATACAGATGGCGGTGTAGATATTTACATGTTCGTACAGATGGCGGTATAGATATTTCCATGTTCGTACAGATGGCGTTGTAGATATTTCCATGTTCATAGAGATGGCGGTGTAGATATTTCCATGTTTATGCAGATTGCGGTATGGATATTTCCATGTTTATAGGGATGGCGGTGTAGATATTTTCATGTTTACACAGATGGCGGTGTAGATATTTCCATGTTTACACAGATTGCGGTGTAGACATTTCCATGTTTACACAGATAGCGGTGTAGATATTTCCAAGTTTATGCAGATAGCAGTGTAGATATTTCCATGTTTATACAGATAGCGGTGCGGATAATTCCATGTTAATACAGATAGTTGGGCAGATATTTCCATGTTTATACAGATAGCGGTGTAGATATTTCCATCTTAATACAGATGGCGGTGTAGATATTTCCATGTTGGTACAGATGGCGGTGTAGATATTTCCATGTTCATACAGATGGTGGTGTAGATATTTCCATGTTTATAGAGATGGCGGTGTAGATATTTCCATGTTCATACAGATGGCGGTGTAAATATTTCCATGTTTATAGGGATGGCGGTGTAGATATTTCCATGTTCATACAGATGGCGGTGTAGATATTTCGAAGTTTATAGAGATAGCGCTTTAGTTATTTCCATATTTATAGAGAAATCTGTGTAGATATTTCCATGTATATTCAGATAGCTGTGTAGATATTTCCATGTTCATGCAGATAGCAGTTTCGATATTTCCATGTTCATCCAGATGCCTGTGTACATATATCCATGTTCATACAGATGGCAGTGAAGATATTTCCATGTTCATACAGATGGCGGTGTAGATATTTCCATGTTCATACAGATAGTGGTGTAGATATTTCCATGTTCATACCAATAGCGGTGTAGAGATTTCCATGTTCACACAGTTAGCGGTGTAGATATTTCCATGTTCATACAGATGGCGGTGTAGATATTTCCATGTTAATACAGGTAGCGGTGTAGATATTTCCATGTTCATACCAATAGCGGTGTAGATATTTCCATCTTAATACAGATGGCGGTGTACATATGTCCATGATCGTACAGATGGAGGTGTAGATATTTCCTTGTTCATACAGATGGCGGTGTAGATATTTCGAAGTTTATAGAGATAGCGATGTAGTTATTTCCATATTTATAGAGAAATCTGTGTAGATATTTCCATGTATATTCAGATAGCGGTGTAGATATTTCCATGTTCATACAGAAGGCGGTGTAGATATTTCCATGTTCATACAGATGGCGGTGAAGATATTTACATGTTCATACAGATGGCGTTGAAGATATTTCCATGTTTGTACGGATGGCAGTGTAGATATTTCCATGTTCATACAGGTGGCGGTGTAGATATTTCCATGTTTATACAGACAGCAGTGTAGTTATTTCCATGTTAATAGAGATAGCGGTGTAGATATTTCCATTGATATACAGATAGCTGTGTAGATATTTGCATGTTCATACAGTTAGCGGTGTAGATATTTCCACGTTTATAGAGATGGCGGTGTAGATATTTCCATGTTCATACAGATGGCGGTGTAGATATTTCCATGTTTATAGGGATGGCGGTGTAGATATTTTCATGTTTGCACAGATGGCAGTGTAGATATTTCCCTGTTTACACAGATACCGGTGTAGACATTTCCATGTTTAGACAGATAGCGGTGTGGATATTTCCATGTTTATGCAGAAAGCAGTGAAGATATTTACATGTGTATACAGATATCGGTGTGGATGTTTCCATGTTTATACAGATAGTTGGGCAGATATTTCCATGTTTATACAGATAGTGGTGTAGATATTTCCATCTTAATACAGATGGCGGTGTAGATATGTCCATGTTTGTACAGATGGCGGTGTAGATATTTCCATGTTCATACAGATGGCGGTGTAGATATTTTGAAGTTTATAGAGATAGCGCTTTAGTTATTTCCATATATATAGAGAAATCTGTGTAGATATTTCCATGTATATTCAGATAGATGTGTAGATATTTCCATGTTCATGCAGATAGCGGTGTAGATATTTCCATGTTCATCCAGATGCCGGTGTACATATATCCATGTTCATACAGATGGCGGTGAAGATATTTCCATGTTCATACAGATGGTGGTGAAGATATTTCCATGTTCATACGAATGGCGATGTAGATATTTCCATGTTCATAGAGATGGTGGTGTAGATATTTCCATGCTAATACAAATGGCGGTGTAGTTATTTCCATGTTCATAGAGATGGCGGTGTAGATATTTCCATGCTAATACAAATTGCGATGTAGATATTTCCATGTTCATACAGATATCGGTGTAGATATTTCCATGTTCATACAGATAGTGGTGTAGATATTTCCATGTTCATGCAGATAGCGGTGTAGATATTACCATGTTCATTCCAATAGCGGTGTAGATATTTCCATGTTCATACTGATGGCGGTGAAGATATTTATATGTTCATACAGATGGCGGTGTAGATATTTCCATCTTTGTACGGATGGCAGTGTAGATATTTCCATGTTCATACAGGTGGCGGTGTAGATATTTCCATGTTTATACGGATAGCAGTGTAGTTATTTCCATGTTAATGGAGATAGCTGTGTAGATATTTCCATTGATATACAGATAGCTGTGTAGATATTTGCATGTTCATACAGATAGAGGTGTAGATATTTCCATGTTCGTACAGATAGCGGTGTAGATATTTCCATGTTCATACAGATAGCGGTGTAGATATTTCCATGTTCATACAGATAACGGTGTAGATATTTCCATGTTCATACATTTAGCGGTGTAGATACTTCCATGTTCATACAGTTAGCGGTGTAGATATTTCCATGTTCATACAGATGGCGGTGTAGATATTTACATGTTCATACAGATGGCGGTATAGATATTTCCATGTTCGTACAGATGGCGGTGTAGATATTTCCATGTTCATAGAGATGGCGGTGTAGATATTTCCATGTTTATGCAGATAGCGGTATAGATATTTCCATGTTTATACAGATGGTGGTGTAGATATTTCCATGTTTATAGAGATGTCGGTCTAGATATTTGCAAGTTTACAGATATAGTGGTTTAGTTATTTCCAAGTTTATGGAGACAGCGTTGTAGATATTTCCATGTTTATACAGATAGCGGTGAAGATATTTCCATGTTTATACAGATAGCGGTGAAGATATTTCCATGTTTATACAGACAGCAGTGTAGATATTTCCATGTTTATAGAGATATTGGTGTAGATAATTTCAATTTTATACAGAGAGCAGTGTAGATATATCCAAGTTCATACAGATAGCGGTGTAGATATTTCCACGTTTATAGAGATGGCGGTGTAGATATTTCCATGTTCATACAGATGGTGGTGTAGATATTTCCATGTTTATAGCGATGGCGGTGTAGATATTTTCATGTTTACACAGATGGCAGTGTAGATATTTCCATGTTTACACAGATAGCGGTGTAGACATTTCCATGTTTACACAGATAGCAGTGTGGATATTTCCATGTTTATGCAGATAGCAGTGTAGATATTTCCATGTTTATACAGATAGCGGTGCGGATATTTCCATATTTATACAGATAGTTGGGCAGATATTTCCATCTTTATACAGATAGCAGTGTAGATATTTCCATCTTAATACAGATGGCGGTGTAGATATGTCCATGTTTGTAAAGATGGCGGTGTAGATATTTCCATGTTCATACAGATGGCGGTGTAGATATTTCGAAGTTTATAGAGATAGCGCTGTAGTTATTTCCATATTTATAGAGAAATCTCTGTAGATATTTCCATGTATATTCAGATAGCTGTGTAGATATTTCCATGTTCATGCAGATAGCGGTGTAGATATTTCCATTTTCATCTAGATGCCGGTGTACATATATCCATGTTCATAGAGATGGCGGTGAAGATATTTCCATGTTCATACAGATGGCTGTGTAGATATTTCCATGTTCATACAAATGGCGGTGTAGATATTTCCATGTTCATAGAGATGGCGGTGTAGATATTTCCATGTTCATACAAATGGCGGTGTAGATATTTCCATGTTCATAGAGATGGCGGTGTAGATATTTCCATATTTGTACAGATAGCAGTGTAGTTATTTCCATGTTTATAGAGATAGCAGTGTAGATATTTCCATTGATATACAGATAGCTGTGTAGATATTTGCATGTTCATACAGATAGCGGTGTAGATATTTCCATGTTCATTCAGATAGCGGTGTAGATATTTCCATGTTCATACAGATAGCGGTGCAGATATTTCCATATTCATACAGATAGCTGTGTAGAGATTTCCATGTTCATACAGATAGCGGTGTGGATATTTCCATGTTCATACAGATAGCGGTGTAGATATTTCCATGTTCATACAGTTAGCGGTGTAGATATTTCCATGTTCATACAGATGGCGGTGTAGATATTTACATGTTCATACAGATGGCGGTGTAGATATTTCCATGTTCATACAGATAGCGGTGTAGATATTTCCATGTTCATACAGATGGCGGTGTAGATATTTCCATGTTAATACAGATAGCGATGTAGACATTTCCATGTTCTTACCGATAGCGGTGTAGATATTTCCTTGTTCATACAGTTAGCGGTGTAGATATTTCCATGTTCATACAGATGGCGGTGTAGATATTTACATGTTCATACAGATCGCGGTGTAGATATTTACATGTTCATACAGATTGCGGTGTAGATATTTCCATGTTTGTACTGATGGCAGTGTAGATATTTCCATGTTCATACAAATGGCGGTGTAGATATTTCCATGTTCATAGAGATGGCGGTATAGATATTTCCATGTTTATACAGATGGTGGTGTAGATATTTCCATGTTTATAGAGATGGCGGTCTAGATATTTCCATGTTTACAGAGATAGTGGTTTAGTTATTTCCAAGTTTATAGAGACAGCGTTGTATATATTTCCATGTTTATACAGATAGCGGTGAAGATATTTCCATGTTTATACAGATAGCGGTGTAGATATTTCCATTTTAAAACAGATAGCAGTGTAGATATTTCCATGTTTATAGAGATAGTGGTGTAGATAATTTTAGTTTTATACAGAGAGCAGTGTAGATATTTCCAAGTTCATACAGATAGCGGTGTAGATATTTCCACGTTTATAGAGATGGCGGTGTAGATATTTCCATGTTCATACAGATGGCGGTGTAGATATTTCCATGTTTATAGGGATGGCAGTGTAGGTATTTTCATGTTTACACAGATGGCGGTGTAGACATTTCCATGTTTACACACATAGCGGTGTAGACATTTCCATGTTTACACAGATAGCGGTGTGGATATTTCCATGTTTATACAGATATTTGGGCAGATATTTCCATGTTTATACAGATAGCGGTGTAGATATTTCCATCTTAATACAGATGGCAGTGTAGATATGTCCATGTTTGTACAGATGGCGGTGTAGATATTTCCATGTTCTTACAGATGGCGGTGTAGATATTTCGAAGTTTATAGAGATAGCGCTGTATTTATTTCCATATTTATAGAGAAATCTGTGTAGATATTTTCATGTATATTCAGATAGCTGTGTAGATAGATCCATGTTCATGCAGATAGCGGTGTAGATATTTCCATGTTCATCCAGATGCCGGTGTACATATATCCATGTTCATATAGATGGCGCTGAAGATATTTCCATGTTCATACAGATGGTGGTGTAGATATTTCCATGTTCATACAGATGGCGGTGTAGATATTTCCATGTTCATACAGATGGCGATGTAGATATTTACATGTTCATACAGATGGCGGTGTAGATATTTCCATGTTCATACGGATGGCAGTGTAGATATTTCCTTGTTCATACAGGTGGCGGTGTATATATTTCCATGTTTATACAGATAGCAGTGTAGTTATTTCCATGTTTATAGAGATAGCATTGTAGATATTTGCATTGATATACAGATAGCTGTGTAGATATTTCCATGTTCATACAGATAGCGGTATAGATATTTCCATGTTCATACAGATAACGGTGTAGATATTTCCATGTTCTTACCAAGAGCGGTGTAGATATTTCCATGTTCATACAGTTAGCGGTGTAGATATTTCCATGTTCATACACATGGCGGTGTAGATATTTACATGTTCGTACGGATGGCAGTGTAGATATTTCCATGTTCATACAGGTGGTGGTGTAGATATTTCCCTGTTTATACAGATAGCAGTGTAGTTATTTCCATGTTTATAGAGATAGCAGTGTAGGTATTTCCTTTGATATACAGATAGCTGTGTAGATATTTGCATGTTCATACAGATAGCGGTGTAGATATTTCCATGTTCGTACAGATAGCGGTGTAGATATTTCCATGTTCATACACATAGCGGTGAAGATATTTCCATGTTCATACAGATAGTGGTGTAGATATTTCCATGTTCATACAGATAACCGTGTAGATATTACCATGTTTATAGAGATAGTGGTGTAGATAATTTCAATTTTATACAGATAGCAGTGTAGATATTTCCAAGTTCATATAGATAGTGGTGTAGATATTTCCACTTTTATAGAGATGGCGGTGTAGATATATCCATGTTCATCCAGATGGCGGTGTAGATATTTCCATGTTCATACAGATGGCGGTGAAGATATTTCCATGTTCATACAGATGGCGGTGTAGATATTTCCATGTTCTTACAGATTGCGGTGTAGATATTTCCATGTTCATAGAGATGGCGGTGTAGATATTTCCATGTTCATACAGATAGCAGTGTAGTTATTTCCATGTTTATAGAGATAGCAGTGTAGATATTTCTGTTGATATACAGACAGCTGTGTAGATATTTGCATGTTCATACAGATAGCGGTGTAGATATTTCCATGTTCATACAGTTAGCGGTGTAGATATTTCCATGTTTATAGAGACAGTGGTGTAGTTATTTCCAAGTTTATAGAGACAGCTTTGTAGATATTTCCATGTTTATACAGATAGCGGTGAAGATATTTCCATGTTTATACTCATAGCGGTGTAGATATTTCCATGTTTATACAGATAGCAGTGTAGATATTTCCATGTTTATAGAGATAGTGGTGTAGATAATTTCAATTTTATACCGAGAGAAGTGTAGATATTTCCAAGTTCATACAGATAGCGGTGTAGATATTTCCACGTTTATAGAGATGGCGGTGTAGATATTTCCATGTTCATACAGATGGCGGTGTAGATATTTCCATGTTTATAGAGATGGCGGTGTAGATATTTTCATGTTTACACAGATGGCGGTGTAGATAATTCCATGTTTACACAGATAGCGTTGTAGACATTTCCATGTTTACACAGATTGCGGTGTGGATATTTCCATGTTTATGCAGATAGCGGTGTAGATATTTCCATGTTTATAAAGATAGCGGTGCGGATATTTCCATGTTTATACAGATAGTTCGGCAGATATTTCCATGTTTATACAGATAGCAGTGTAGATATTTCCTTCTTAATACTGATGGCGGTGTAGATATGTCCATGTTCCTACAGATGGCGGTGTAGATATTTCCATGTTCATACAGATGGCGGTGTAGATATTTCGAAGTTTATAGAGACAGCGCTGTAGTTATTTCCATATTTATAGAGAAATCTGTGTAGATATTTCCATGCCTATGCAGACAGCTGTGTAGGTATTTCCATATTCATGCAGATAGCGGTGTAGATATTTCCATGTTCATCCAGATGCCGGTGTAGATATATCCATGTTCATACAGATGGCGGTGAAGATATTTCCATGTTCATACAGATGGCGGTGTAGATATTTCCATGTTCATACAAATA
Organism: Gorilla gorilla gorilla; assembly: GCF_029281585.2. Lineage (NCBI taxonomy): Eukaryota > Metazoa > Chordata > Mammalia > Primates > Hominidae > Gorilla > Gorilla gorilla. The sequence goes on from NC_073238.2 coordinate 131,490,107, forward strand.
GCGGTGTAAATATTTCCATGTTCATAGAGATGGCGGTGTAGATATTTCCATGTTCATACAAATGGCGGTGTAGATATTTCCATGTTCATAGAGATGGCGTTGTAGATATTTCCATGTTTATACAGATAGCAGTGTAGTTATTTCCATGTTTATAGAGATAGCAGTGTAGATATTTTCATTGATATACAGATAGCTTTGTAGATATTTGCATGTTCATACAGATAGCGGTGTAGATATTTCCATGTTCATACACATAGCGGTGTAGATATTTCCATGTTCATACAGATAGCGGTGTAGATATTTCCATGTTCATACAGATAGCGGTGTAGATATTTCTTTCTTCATACAGATAGCGGTGTAGATATTTCCATGTTCATACAGTTAGCGGTGTAGATATTTGCATGTTCATACAGATGGCGATGTAGATATTTACATGTTCATACAGATGGCGGTGTAGATATTTCCATGTTCATACGGATGGCAGTGTATATATTTCCTTGTTCATACAGGTGGCGGTGTATATATTTCCATGTTTATACAGATAGCAGTGTAGTTATTTCCATGTTTATAGAGATAGCATTGTAGATATTTCCATTGATATACAGATAGCTGTGTAGATATTTCCATGTTCATACAGATAGCGGTATAGATATTTCCATGTTCATACAGATATCGGTGTAGATATTTCCATGTTCATACAGATAGCGGTGTAGATATTTCCATGTTCATACAGTTAGGGGTGTAGATATTTCCATGTTCATACAAATGTCGGTGTAGATATTTCCATGTTTATACAGATAGCAGTGTAGATATTTCCATGTTTATTGAGATAGCAGTGTAGATATTTCCATTGATATACAGATGGCTGTGTAGATATTTGCATGTTCATACACATAGCGGTGTAGATATTTCCATGTTCATACAGATAGCGGTGTAGATATTTCCATGTTCGTACAGATGGCGGTGTAGATATTTCCAAGTTTATAGAGATGGCGGTGTAGATATTTTCATGTTTACACAGATGGCGGTGTAGGTATTTCCATGTTTACACAGATAGCGGTGTAGACATTTCCATGTTTACACAGATAGCGGTGTGGATATTTCCATGTTTATGCAGATTGCGGTGTAGATATTTCCATGTTTATACAGATAGCGGTGCGGTTATTTCCATGTTTATACAGATAGTGGTGGAGATATTTACATGATTATTCAGATAGCGGTGTAGATATTTCCATCTTATTACAGATGGCGGTGTAGATATGTCCATGTTCGTACAGATGGCGGTGTAGATATTTCCATGTTCATAAAGATGGCGGTGTAGAAATTTCGAAGTTTATAGAGATAGCGCTGTAGTTATTTCCATATTTATAGAGAAATCTGTGTAGATATTTCCATGTATATGCAGATAGCTTTGTAGATATTTCCGTGTTCATACAGATAGCGGTGTAGATATTTCCTTGTTCATAGAGATAACGGTGTAGATGTTTACATCTTCATACAGATAGCGGTACAGATATTTCCATGTTCATACAGTAAGCGGTGTAGATATTTCCATGTTCATACAGATGGCAGTGTAGATATTTCCATGTTCGTACAGATGGCGTTGTAGATATTTCCATGTTCATAGACATGGCGGTGTAGATATTTCCATGTTTATGCAGATAGCTGTATAGATATTTCCATGTTTATACAGACGGTGGTGTAGATATTTCCATGTTTATGGAGATGGCGGTCTAGCTATTTCCATGTTTATAGAGATGGCAGTGTAGATATTTTCATGTTTACACAGATGGCAGTGTGGATATTCCCATGTGTAAACAGATAGCGGTGTAGACATTTCCATGTTTACACAGATAGCGGTGTGGATATTTCCATGTTTATGCAGATAGCAGTGTAGATATTTCCATGTTTATACAGATAGCGGTGCGGATATTTCCATGTTTATGTAGATAGCGGTGTAGATATTTCCATGTTTATTCAGATAGCGGTGCGGGTATTTCCATGTTTATACAGATAGTGGTGCAGATATTTCCATGTTTATAAAGATAGCGGTGTAGATATTTCCATCTTAATACAGATGGAGGTGTAGATATGTCCATGTTCGTACAGATGGCGGTGTAGATATTTCCATGTTCATACAGATGGCGGTGTAGATATTTCGAAGATTATAGAGATAGCGCTGTAGTTATTTCCATATTAATAGAGAAATCTGTGTAGATATTTCCATGTATATGCAGAGAGCTGTGTAGATATCTCCATGTTCATGCAGATAGCGGTGTAGATATTTCCATGTTCATCCAGATGCCGGTGTAGATATTTGCATGTTCATACAGATAGCGGTGTAGATATTTCCATGTTCATACAGAGAGCTTTGTAGATATTTCCATGTTCATAGAGATGACGGTGGAGATATTTCCATGTTTATACAGATCGCAGTGTAGTTATTACCATGTTTATAGAGATAGCAGTGTAGATATTTCCATTGATATACCGATAGCTGTGTAGATATTTGCATGTTCATACAGATAGCGGTGTAGATATTTCCATGTTTATTCATATAGTGGTGTAGATATTTCCATATTCATACAGTTAGTGGGGTTGATATTTCCATGTTCATACAAATGGAGGTGTAGATATTTCCATGTTTATACAGATAGCAGTGTAGATATTTCCATGTTTGTAGAGATAGCAGTGTAGATATTTCCATTGATATACAGATAGCTGTTTAGATATTTGCATGTTCATACACATAGCGGTGTAGATATTTCCATGTTCATACAGATAGCGGTGTAGATATTTCCATGTTCGTACAGAGAGCGGTGTAGATATTTCCATGTTCATACAAATGGCGGTGTAGATATTTCCATGTTCATAGAGATGGCGGTGTAGATATTTCCATGTTCATACAAATGGCGGTATAGATATTTCCATGTTCATTGAGATGGCGGTGTTGATATTTCCATATTTATAGAGATAGAAGTGTAGTTATTTCCATGTTTATAGAGATAGTAGTGTAGATATTTCCACTGATATACAGATAGCTGTGTAGATATTTGCAAGTTCATAGAGATAGCGGTATAGATATTTCCATGTTCATACAGATAGCGGTGTAGATATTTCCATGTTCATAATGATAGCGGTGTAGATATTTCCATGTTCATACAGTTAGCGGTGTAGATATTTCCATGTTCATACCAATAGCGGTGTAGACATATCCATGTTCATATATTTAGCGGTGTAGATATTTCCATGTTTATAGAGATGGCGTTGTAGATATTTCCCTGTTCATAGAGATGGCAGTGTAGATATTTCCATATTTATGCAGATAGCGGTATAGATATTTCCATGTTTGTACAGATGGTGGTGTAGATATTTCCATGTTTTTAGAGATGGCGGTGTAGATATTTCCATGTTCATACAGATAGCGGTGTATATATTTCCATGTTCGTACAGACGGCTGTGTAGATATTTCCATGTTGATACAGGTGGCGGTGTATATATTTCCATGTTTATACAGACAGCTGTGTAGATATTTCCATGTTCATACAGATAGTGGTGTAGATATTTCCATGTTCATACAGATAGCGGTGTAGATATTTCCATGTTCATACAGTTAGGGGTGTAGATATTTCCATGTTCATACAAATGGAGGTGTAGATATTTCCATGTTTATACAGATAGCAGTGTAGATATTTCCATGTTTATAGAGATAGCAGTGTAGATATTTCCATTGATATACAGATAGCTGTGTAGATATTTGCATGTTCATACAGATAGCGGTGTAGATATTTCCATGTTCGTTCAGATGGCGGTGTAGATATTTCCATGTTCGTTCAGATGGCGGTGTAGATATTTCCATGTTTATAGAGATGGCGGTCTAGGTATTTCCATGTTTATAGAGATAGTAGTGCAGTTATTTCGAAGTTTATACACAAAGCGTTGCAGATATTTCCATGTTTATAGAGACAGCGTTGTAGATATTTCCATGTTTATAGAGATAGCGGTGAAGATATTTCCATGTTTATAGAGATAGCAGTGTAGATATTTCCATTGATATGCGGATAGCTGTGTAGATATTTGCATGGTCATACAGATAGCGGTGTAGATATTTCCATGTTTGTACAGATAGCGGTGTACATATTTCCATGTTCATACAGATAGCGGTGTAGATATTTCCATGTTCATACAGATAACGGTGTAAATATTACCATGTTCATACAGATAGCGGTGTAGATATCTCCAAGTTCATACAGTTAGCGGTGTAGATATTTCCATGTTCATACAGATGGCGGTGTAGATATTTACATGTTCATACAGATGGCGGTATAGATATTTCCATGTTCGTACAGATGGCGGTGTAGATATTTCCATGTTCATACAGATGGCGGTGTAAATATTTCCATGTTTATAGGGATGGCGGTGTAGATATTTTCATGTTTACACAGATGGCGGTGTAGATATTTCCATGTTTACACAGATAGCGGTGTAGACATTTCCATGTTTACACAGATAGCGGTGTGGATATTTCCATGTTTATGCAGATAGCAGTGTAGATATTTCCATGTTTATACAGATAGCGGTGGGGATATGTCCATGTTTATACAGATAGCGGTGTAGATATTTCCATCTTAATACAGATGGCGGTGTAGATATATCCATGTTTGTATAGATGGCGGTGTATATATTTCCATGTTCATACAGATGGCGGTGTAGATATTTCGAAGTTTATAGAGATAGCGCTGTAGTTATTTCAATATTTATAGAGAAATCTGTGTAGATATTTCCGTGTATATTCAGATAGCTGTGTAGATATTTCCATGTTCTTGCAGATAGCTGTGTAGATATTTCCATGTTCATCCAGATGCCGGTGTACATATATCCATGTTCATACAGATGGCGGTGAAGATATTTCCATGTTCATACAGATGGTGGTGTAGATATTTCCATGTTCACACAAATGGCGGTGTAGATATTTCCATGTCCATAGAGATGGCGGTGTTGATATTTCCATGTTCATACAAATGGCGGTGTAGGTATTTGCATGTTCATACAGATGGCGGTGTAGATAATTCCATATTTATACAGATAGCAGTGTAGTTATTTCCATGTTTATAGGGATAGCAGTGTAGATATTTTCATTGATATACAGATAGCTGTGTAGATATTTGCATGTTCATACAGATAGCGGTCTAGATATTTCCATGTTCATACAGATAGCGGTGTAGATATTTCCATGTTCATACAGATAGCGGTGTAGATATTTCCATGTTCATACAGATAGCGGTGTACATATTTCCATGTTCATACAGATAGCGGTGTAGATATTTCCATGTTCATACAGATGGCGGTGTAGATATTTACATGTTCATACAGATGGCGGTGTAGATATTTCCATGTTCATAGAGATGGCCGTGTAGATATTTCCATGTTTATACAGATAGCAGTGTTGTTATTTCCATGTTTATAGAGATACCAGTGTGGATATTTCCATGTTCATACAGATAGCTGTGTAGATATTTCCATGTTCATACAGATAGCGGTGTAGATATTTAAATGTTCATACAGATAACGGTGTAGATATCTCCATGTTCATCCAGATGCCGGTGTACATATATCCATGTTCATACAGATGGCGGTGAAGATATTTCCATGTTCATACAGATGGCGGTGTAGATATTTCCATGTTCATACATATGGCCAAGTAGATATTTCCATGTTCATACAGATAGCGGTGTAGATATTTCCATGTTCATACAGTTAGCGGTGCAGATATTTCCATGTTCATACAGATGGCGGTGTAGATATTTACATGTTCATACAGATGGCTTTATAGATATTTCCATGTTCGTACAGATGGCGGTGTAGATATTTCCATGTTCATAGAGATGCCGGTGTAGATATTTCCATGTTTATGCAGATAGCGGTATAGATATTTCCATGTTTATACAGATGGTGCTGTAGATATTTCCATGTTTATAGAGATGGCGGTCTAGATATTTCCATGTTTACAGAGATAGTGGTGTAGTTATTTCCAAGTTTATAGAGACAGCGTTGTAGATATTTCCATGTTTATACAGATAGCGGTGAAGATATTTCCATGTTTATACAGATAGCGGTGTAGATATTTCTATGTTTATACAGATAGCAGTGTAGATATTTCCATGTTTATAGAGATAGTGGTGTAGATAATTTCAATTTTATACAGAGAGCAGTGTAGATATTTCCAAGTTCATACAGATTGCGGTGTAGATATTTCCACGTTTATAGAGATGGCGGTGTAGATATTTCCATGTTCATACAGATGGTGGTGTAGATATTTCCATGTTTATAGGGATGGCGGTGTAGATATTTTCATGTTTACACAGATGACGGTGTAGATATTTCCCTGTTTACACAGATAGCGGTGTAGACATTTCCCTGTTTACTCAGATAGCAGTGTGGATATTTCCATGTTTATGCAGATAGCATTGTAGATATTTCCATGTTTATACAGATAGCGGTGCGGTTATTTCCATGTTTATACAGATAGTTGGGCAGATATTTCCATGTTTATACAGATAGCAGTGTAGATATTTCCATCTTAATACAGATGGCGGTGTAGATATGTCCATGTTTGTACAGATGGCGGTGTAGATATTTCCATGTTCATACAGATGGCGGTGTAGATATTTCCATGTTCATAGAGTTAGCGGTGTAGGTATGTCCATGTTCGTACAGATGGCGGTGTAGATATTTCCATGTTCATACAGATGGCGGTGTAGATATTTCGAAGTTTATAGAGATAGCGCTTTAGTTATTTCCATATTTATAGAGAAATCTGTGTAGATATTTCCATGTATATTCAGATAGCTGTGTAGATACTTCCATGTTCATGCAGATAGCGGTGTAGATATTTCCATGTTCATCCAGATGCCTGTGTACATATATCCATGATCATACAGATGGCGGTGAAGATATTTCCATGTTCATACAGATGGTGGAGTAGATATTTGCATGTTCATAGAAATGGCGGTGTAGATATTTCCATGTTCATAGAGATGGCGGTGTAGATATTTCCATGTTCATACAAATGGCGGTGTAGATATTTCCATGTTCATAGAGATGGCAGTGTAGATATTTCCATATTTGTAGAGATAGCAGTGTAGTTATTTTCATGTTTATAGTGATAGCAGTGTAGATATTTCCATTGACATACAGATAGCTGTGTAGATATTTGCATGTTCATAGAGATAGCGGTGTAGATATTTGCATGTTCATAGGGATAGCAGTGTAGATATTACCATGTTCATACAGATAGCGGTGTAGATATTTCCATTGATATACAGATAGCGGTGTAGATATTTCCATGTTCATACAGATAGCGGTGTAGATATTTCCATGTTCATACAGTTAGCGGTGTAGATATTCCCAAGTTCATACAGATGGCGGTGTAGATATTTTCATGTTCATACAGATGGCGGTGTAGATATTTACATGTTCATACAGATGGCGGTGTAGATATTTCCATGTTCGTACAGATGGCCGTGTAGATATTTCCATGTTCATAGAGATGGCGGTGTAGTTATTTCCATGTTTATGCAGACAGCGGTATAGATATTTCCATGTTAATACAGATGGTGGCGTATGTATTTCCATGTTTATAGAGATGGCGGTCTAGATATTTCCATGTTTATAGATATAGTGGTGTAGTTATTTCCAAGTCTATAGAGACAGCATTGTAGATATTTCCATGTTTATACAGATAGCGGTGAAGTTATTTCCGTGTTTATACAGATAGCGGTGTAGATATTTTCATGTTTATACAGATAACAGTGTAGATATTTCCATGTTTATAGAGATAATGGTGTAGATAATTTCAATTTTATACAGATAGCAGTTTAGATATTTCCAAGTTCATACAGAGAGCAGTGTAGATATTTCCACGTTTATAGAGATGGCGGTGTAGATATTTCCATGTTCATACAGATGGCGGTGTAGCTATTTCCATGTTTATAGAGATGGCGGTGTAGATACTTCCATGTTTACACAGATGGCGGTGTAGATATTTCCCTGTTTACACAGATAGCGGTGTAGACATTTCCATATTCACACAGATAGCGGTGTTTATATTTCCATGTTTATGTAGATAGTGGTGTATTTCCATGTTTATACAGATAGCGGTGCGGATATTTCCATGTTTATACAGATAGTTGGGCAGATATTTCCATGTTTATACAGATAGCGGTGTAGATATTTCCATCTTAATACAGATGGCGGTGTAGATATGTCCATGTTCGTACAGATGGCGGTGTAGATATTTCCATGTTCATACAGATGGCGGTGTAGATATTTCGAAGTTTATAGAGATAGCGCTGTAGTTATTTCCATATTTATAGGAAATCTGTGTAGATATTTCCATGTATATGCAGATAGCTGTGTAGATATTTCCATGTTCATGCAGATAGCAGTGTAGATATTTCCATGTTCATCCAGATGCCGGTGTAGATATATCCATGCTCATACAGATGGCGGTGAAGATATTTCCATGTTCATACAGATAGCGGTGTAGATATTTCCATGTTCATACAGATAACGGTGTAGATATTTCCATGTTCTTAGAGATGGCGGTGTAGATACTTCCTTGTTCATACAAATGGCGGTGTAGATATTTCCATGTTCATAAAGATGGCGGTGTAGATATTTCCATGTTTGTACAGATAGCAGTGTAGTTATTTCCATGTTTATAGAGATAGTAGTGTAGGTATTTCCATTCATATACAGACAGCTGTGTAAATATTTGCATGTTCATACAGACAGCGGTGTAGATATTTCCATGTTCATACAGAGGGCGGTGTGGATATTTCCATGTTCATACAGATAGTGGTGTACATATTTCCATGTTCACACAGATAGCGGTGTAGATATTTCCCTGTTCATACAGAGAGCGGTGTAGATTTTTCCACGTTCATACAATTAGCGGTGTAGATATTTCCATCATCATACAGATGGCGGTGTAGATATTTACATGTTCATAGAGATGGTGGTGTAGATATTTCCATGTTCGTGCGGATGGCAGTGTAGATATTTCCATGTTCATAGAGGTGGCGGTGTAGATATTTCCATATTAATACAGATAGCAGTGTAGTTATTTCCATGTTTATAGAGATAGCAGTGTAGATATTTCCATTGATATACAGTTAGCTGTGTAGATATTTGCAAGTTCATACAGATAGCGGTGTAGATATTTCCATGTTCGTACAGATAGCGGTTTAGATATTTCCATGTTCATACAGATAGTAGTGTAGATATTTCCATGTTCATACAGATAGCGGTGTAGATATTTAAATGTTCATACAGTTAGCGGTGTAGAGAGTTCCATGTTCATACAGATGGCGGTGTAGATATTTACATGTTGATACAGATGGCGGTGTAGATATTTCCATGTTGATACAGATAGCGGTGTAGATATTTCCATGTTCATACAGATAGCGGTGTAGATATTTCCATGTTCATACAGATAGCGGTGTAGATATTTCCATGTTGATACCAATAGCGGTGTAGACATTTCCATGTTCATACATTTAGCGGTGTAGATATTTCCATGTTCATACAGATAGCGGTGTAGATATTTCCACGTTTATAGAGATGGCGGTGTAGATATTTCCATGTTGATACAGATAGCGGTGTAGATATTTCCATGTTCATACAGATAGCGGTGTAGATATTTCCATGTTCATACAGATTGCGGTGTAGTTATTTCAATGTTCATACAGTAAGCAGTGTAGATATTTCCATGTTCATACAGATGGCAGTGTAGATATTTACATGTTGATACAGATGGCGGTGTAGATATTTCCATGTTCATACAGATAGCGGTGTAGATATTTCCATGTTCATACAGATAGCGGTGTAGATATGTCCATGTTCGTACAGATAGCGGTGTAGATATTTCCATGTTCATACCAATAGCGGTGTAGACATTTCCATGTTCATACATTTAGCGGTGTAGGTATTTCCGTGTTCATACAGTTAGCGGTGTAGGTATTTCCAGGTTCATACAGATGGCGGTGTAGATATTAACATGTTCATACAGATGGCGGTGTGGATATTTCCATGTTCATACAGATAGCGGTGTAGATATTTCCATGTTCATACAGATAACGGTGTAGATATTGCCATGTTAATACAGATAGCGATGTAGATATTTCCATGTTCTTACCGATAGCGGTGTAGATATTTCCATGTTCATACAGATAGCGGTGTAGATATTTCCATGTTCATACAGATGGCGGTGTAGATATTTACATGTTCATACAGATGGAGGTGTAGATATTTCCATGTTCGTACGGATGGCATTGTAGATATTTCCATGTTCATACAGGTGGCGGTGTAGGTATTTCCAAGTTTATACAGATAGCAGTGTAGTTATTTCCATGTTTATAGAAATAGCTGTGTAGATATTTCCATTGATATACAGATAGCTGTGTAGATATTTGCATGTTCATACAGATAGCGGTGTAGATATTTCCATGTTCATACAGATAGCGGTGTAGATATTTCCATCTTCATACAGATAGCGGTGTAGATATTTCCATGTTCATACAGATAGCGGTGTAGATATTTCCATGTTCATACAGATAGCGATGTAGATATTTCCATGTTCTTACCGATAGCGGTGTAAATATTTCCATGTTCATACAGTTAGCCGTGTAGATATTTCCATGTTCATACAGATGGCGGTGTAGATATTTACATGTTCATACAGATGTACGTGTAGATATTTCCATGTTTATACAGATAGCAATGTAGTTATTTCCATGTTTATACAGATAGCGGTGTAGATATTTCCATGTTCATACAGATAGCGTTGTAGATATTTCCATGTTCATACAGATAGAGGTGTAGATATTTCCATGTTCATACAGATAGCGGTGTAGATATTTCCATGTTAATACAGATGGCGGTGTAGATATTTACATATTCATACAGATGGAGGTGTAGATATTTCCATGTTCGTACGGATAGCAGTGTAGATATTTCCATGTTCATACAGGTGGTGGTGTAGGTTTTTCCAAGTTTATACAGATAGCAGTGTAGTTATTTCCATGTTTATAGAGATAGCGGTGTAGATATTTCCATGTTCATACAGATAGCGGTGTAGATATTTCCATGTTCATACAGATAACGGTGTAGATATTTCCATGTTCAAACAGATAGCGGTGTAGATATTTCCATGTTCATACAGTTAGCGGTGTAGATATTTCCATGTTCATACAGATGGCGGTGTAGATATTTACATGTTCATACAGATGGTGGTATAGATATTTCCATGTTCGTACAGATGGCGGTGTAGATATTTCCATGTTCATAGAGATGGCGGTGTAGATATTTCCATGTTTATGCAGATAGCGGTATAGATATTTCCATGTTTATACAGATGGTGGTGTAGATATTTCCATGTTTATAGAGATGGCGGTCTAGATATTTCCATATTTACAGAGATAGTGGTTTAGTTATTTCCAAGTTTATAGAGACTGCGTTGTAGATATTTCCATGTTTATACAGATAGCGGTGAAGATATTTCCATGTTTATACACATAGCGGTGTAGGTATTTCCATGTTTATACAGATAGCAGTGTAGATATTTCCATCTTCATAGAGATAGTGGTGTAGATAATTTCAATTTTATACCGATAGCAGTGTAGATATTTCCAAGTTCATACGGATAGCGGTGTAGATATTTCCACGTTTATAGAGATGGCGGTGTAGATATTTCCATGTTCATACTGATGGCGGTGTATATATTTCCACGTTTATAGAGATGGCGGTGTAGATATTTTTATGTTTACACAGATGGCGGTGTAGATATTTCCATGTTTACACAGATAGCCTTGTAGACATTTCCATGTTTACGCAGATAGCGGTGCGGATATTTCCATGTTTATACAGATAGTTGGGCAGATATTTCCATGTTTATACAGATAGCGGTGTAGATATTTCCATCTTAATACAGATGGCGGTGTAGATATGTCCATGTTCATACAGATGGCGGTGTAGATATTTCCATGGTTATAGGGATGGCGGTGTAGATATTTTCATGTTTACACAGATGGCGGTGTAGATATTTCCCTGTTTACACAGATAGCGGTGTAGACATTTCCCTGTTTACTCAGATAGCGGTGTGGATATTTCCATGTTTATGCAGATAGCATTGTAGATATTTCCATGTTTATACATATAGCGGTGCGGTTATTTCCATGTTTATACAGATAGCTGGGCAGATATTTCCATGTTTATACAGATAGCGGTGTAGATATTTCCATCTTAATACAGACGGCGGTGTAGATATGTCCATGTTTGTACAGATGGCGGTGTAGATATTTCCATGTTCATACAGATGGCGGTGTAGATATTTCGAAGTTTATAGAGATAGCGCTTTAGTTATTTCCATATTTATAGAGAAATCTGTGTAGATATTTCCATGTATATTCAGATAGCTGTGTAGATACTTCCATGTTCATGCAGATAGCGGTGTAGATATTTCCATGTTCATCCAGATGCCTGTGTACATATATCCATGTTCACACAGATGGCGGTGATGATATTTCCATGTTCATACAGATGGTGGTGTAGATATTTCCATGTTCATACAAATGGCGGTGTAGATATTTCCATGTTCATAGAGATGGCGGTGTAGATATTTCCATGTTCATACAAATGGCGGTGTAGATATTTCCATGTTCATAGACATGGCAGTGTAGATATTTACATATTTATAGAGATAGCAGTGTAGTTATTTCCATGTTTATAGAGATAGCATTGTAGATATTTCCATTGACATATAGATAGCTGTGTAGATATTTGCATGTTCATAGAGATAGCGGTGTAGATATTTGCATGTTCATAGAGATAGCGGTGTAGATATTTCCATGTTCATACAGATAGCGGTGTAGATATTTCCATGTACATACAGATAGCGGTGTAGATATTTCCATGTTCATACAGATAGCAGTGTAGATATTGCCATGTTCATACAGTTAGCGGTGTAGATATTCCCATGTTCATACAGATGGCGGTGTAGATATTTTCATGTTCATACAGATGGCGGTGTAGATATTTCCATGTTCATACAGATAGCGATGTAGATATTTCCATGTTCATACAGATAGCGGTGTAGACATTTCCATGTTCATACAGATAGCGGTGTAGATATTTCCATGTTCATACCAATAGCGGTGTAGACATTTCCATGTTCATACATTTAGCGGTGTAGATATTTCCATGTTCATAGAGATGGCAGTGTAGATATTTCCAGGTTCATACAAACGGCGGTGTAGATATTTCCATGTTCATAGTGATAGCCGTGTAGATATTTCCATGTTTGTACAGATAGCAGTGTAGTTATTTCCATGTTTATAGAGATAGCAGTGTAGATATTTCCATTGACATACAGATAGCTGTGTAGATATTTGCATGTTCATAGAGATAGCGGTGTAGATATTTGCATGTTCATAGAGATAGCGGTGTAGATATTTCCATGTTCATACAGATAGCGGTGTAGATATTTCCATGTTCATACAGATAGCGGTGTAGATATTTCCATGTTCATACAGATAGCGGTGTGGATATTTCCATGTTCTTACAGATAGCGGTGTAGTTATTTCAATGTTCATACAGTTAGCGGTGTAGATATTTCCATGTTCATACAGATGGCAGTGTAGATGTTTCCATGTTGATACAGATGGCGATGTAGATATTTCCATGTTCATACAGATAGCGGTGTAGATATTTCCATGTTCATACAGATAGCGGTATAGATATCTCCATGTTCGTACAGATAGCGGTGTAGATATTTCCATGTTCATACCAATAGCGGTGTAGACATTTCCATGTTCATACATTTACCGGTGTAGATATTTCCATGTTCATACAGATGGCGGTGAAGATATTTACATGTTCATACAGATGGCGGTGTAGATATTTCCATGTTTGTAAGGATGGCAGTGTAGATATTTCCATGTTCATACAGGTGGCGGTGTAGATATTTCCATGTTTATACAGATATCAGTGTAGTTATTTCCACGTTAATAGAGATAGCGGTGTAGATATTTCCATTGATATACAGATAGCTGTGTAGATATTTGCATGTTCATACAGATAGCGGTGTAGATATTTCCATGTTCGTACAGATAGCGGTGTAGCTATTTCCATGTTCATACAGATAGCGGTGTAGATATTTCTATGTTCATACAGATAACGGTGTAGATATTTCCATGTTCATACAGACAGCGGTGTAGATATTTCCATGTTCATACAGTTAGCGGTGTAGATATTTCCATGTTCATACAGATGGCGGTGTAGATATTTACATGTTCATACAGATGGCGGTATAGATATTTCCATGTTCGTACAGATGGCGGTGTAGATATTTCCATGTTCATAGAGATGGCGGTGTAGATATTTCCATGTTTATGCAGATAGCGGTATAGATATTTCCATGTTTATACAGATGGAGGTGTAGATATTTCCATGTTTATAGAGATGGCGGTCTAGAAATTTTTCTTGTTTACAGAGATAGTGGTGTAGTTATTTCCAAGTATATAGAGACAGCGTTGTAGATATTTCCATGTTTATACAGATAGCGGTGAAGATATTTCCATGTCTATACAGATAGCGGTGTAGATATTTCTATGTTTATACAGATAGCAGTGTAGATATTTCCATGTTTATAGAGATAGTGGTGTAGATAATTTCAATTTTATACAGAGAGCAGTGTAGATATTTCTAAGTTCATACAGATAGCGGTGTAGATATTTCCACGTTTATAGAGATGGCGGTGTAGATATTTCCATTTTCATACAGATGGTGGTGTAGATATTTCCATGTTTATAGTGATGGCGGTGTAGATATTTTCATGTTTACCCAGATGGCAATGTAGATATTTCCATGTTTACACAGATTGCAGTGTAGACATTTCCATGTTTGCACAGATAGCGGTGTGGATATTTCCATGTTTATGCAGATAGCAGTGTAGATATTTCCATGTTTATACAGATAGCGGTTCGGATATTTCCATGTTTATACAGATAGTTGGGCAGATATTTCCATGTTTATACAGATAGCAGTGTAGATATTTCCGTCTTAATGCAGATGGCGGTGTAGATATGTCCATGTTTGTACAGATGGCGGTGTAGATATTTCCATGTTCATACAGATGGCGGTGTAGAGGTTTCGAAGTTTATAGAGATAGCGCTGTAGTTATTTCCATATTTATAGAGAAATCTCTGTAGATATTTCCATGTATATTCAGATGGCTGTGTAGATATTTCCATGTTCATGCAGATAATGGTGTAGATATTTCCATGTTCATCCAGATGCCGGTGTACATATATCCATGTTCATACAGATGGCGGTGAAGATATTTCCATGTTCATACAGATGGCGGTGTAGATATTTCCATGTTCATACAAATGGCGGTGTAGATATTTCCATGTTCATAGAGATGGCGGTGTAGATATTTCCATGTTCATACAAATGGCCGTGTAGATATTTCCATGTTCATAGAGATGGCGGTGTAGATATTTCCATATTTATTCAGATAGCAGTGTAGTTATTTCCATGATTATAGAGATAGCAGGGTAGATATTTCCATTGATATACAGATAGCTGTGTAGATATTTGCATGTTCATACAGATAGCGGTGTAGATATTTCCATGTTCATACAGATAGCGGTGTAGATATTTCCATGTTCATACAGATAGCGGTGTATGTATTTCCATGTTCATACCGATAGCGGTGTAGATATTTCCGTGTTCATACAGTTAGCGGTGTAGGTATTTCCATGTTCATACAGATGGTGGTGTAGATATTTACATGTTCATACAGATGGCGGTGTAGATATTTCCATGTTCATACAGATAGCGATGTAGATAATTCCATGTTTTTACAGATAGCGGTGTAGATATTTCCATGTTCATACAGATAGCGATGTAGATATTTCCATGTTCTTACCGATAGCGGTGTAAATATTTCCATGTTCATACAGTTAGCGGTGTAGATATTTCCAAGTTCATACAGATGGCGGTGTAGATATTTACATGTTCATACAGATGTAGGTGTAGATATTTCCATGTTTATACAGATAGCAATGTAGTTATTTCCATGTTTATACAGATAGCGGTGTAGATATTTCCATGTTCATACAGATAGCGTTGTAGATATTTCCATGTTCATACAGATAGCGGTGTAGATATTTCCATGTTCATACAGATAGCGGTGTAGATATTTCCATGTTAATACAGATGGCGGTGTAGATATTTACATGTTCATACAGATGGAGGTGTAGATATTTCCATGTTCGTACGGATGGCAGTGTAGATATTTCCATGTTCATACAGGTGGTGGTGTAGGTTTTTCCAAGTTTATACAGATAGCAGTGTAGTTATTTCCTTGTTTATAGAGATAGCTGTGTAGATATTTCCATTGATATACAGATAGCTGTGTAGATATTTGCATGTTCATACAGATAGCGGTGTAGATATTTCCATGTTCATACAGATAGCGGTGTAGATATTTCCATGTTCATACAGATAACGGTGTAGATATTTCCATGTTCAAACAGATAGCGGTGTAGATATTTCCATGTTCATACAGTTAGCGGTGTGGATATTTAAATGTTCATACAGATGGCGGTGTAGATATTTACATGTTCATACAGATGGTGGTATAGATATTTCCATGTTCATACAGATGGCGGTGTAGATATTTCCATGTTCATAGAGATGGCGGTGTAGATATTTCCATGTTTATGCAGATAGCGGTATAGATATTTCCATGTTTATACAGATGGTGGTGTAGATATTTCCATGTTTATAGAGATGGCGGTCTAGATATTTCCATGTTTACAGAGATAGTGGTTTAGTTATTTCCAAGTTTATAGAGACTGCGTTGTAGATATTTCCATGTTTATACAGATAGCGGTGAAGATATTTCCATGTTTATACACATAGCGGTGTAGGTATTTCCATGTTTATACAGATAGCAGTGTAGATATTTCCATGTTTATAAAGATAGTGGTGTAGATAATTTCAATTTTATACCGATAGCAGTGTAGATATTTCCAAGTTCATACAGATAGCGGTGTAGATATTTCCACGTTTATAGAGATGGCGGTGTAGATATTTCCATGTTCATACTGATGGCGGTGTAGATATTTCCACGTTTATAGAGATGGCGGTGTAGATATGTCCATGTTCGTACAGATGGCGGTGTATATATTTCCATGTTCATACAGATGGTGGTGTAGATATTTCGAAGTTTATAGAGACAGCGCTGTAGTTATTTCCATATTTATAGAGAAATCTGTGTAGATATTTCCATGCATATGCAGACAGCTGTGTAGATATTTCCATGTTCATGCAGATAGCTGTGTAGATATTTCCATGTTCATCCAAATGCCGGTGTAGATATATCCATGTTCATACAGATGGCGGTGAAGATATTTCCATGTTCATACAGATGGCGGTGTAGATATTTCCATGTTCATACAAATGGCGGTGTAAATATTTCCATGTTCATAGAGATGGCGTGTAGATATTTCCATGTTCATACAAATGGCGATGTAGATATTTCCATGTTTATAGAGATGGCATTGTAGATATTTCCATGTTTACAGATAGCAGTGTAGTTATTTCCATGTTTATAGAGATAGCGGTGTAGATAATTTCAATTTTATACAGATAGCTGGGTAGATATTTGCATGTTCATACAGATAGCTGTGTAGATATTTGCATTTTCATACAAATAGCGGGGTAGATATTTCCATGTTCATACAGATAGCGGTGTAGATATTTCCATGTTCATACCAATAGCGGTGTGGATATTTCCATGTTCATACAGTTAGCGGTGTAGATATTTCCATGTTCGTACAGATGGCGGTGTAGATATTTACAGGTTCATACAGATGGTGGTGTAGATATTTCCATGTTCGTACGGATGGCATTGTAGATATTTCCATGATCATACAGGTGCCGGTGTAGATATTTCCATGTTTATACAGATAACAGTGTAGTTATTTCCATGTTCATAGAGATAGCAGTGTAGATATTTCCATTGATATACAGATAGCTTTGTAGATATTTGCATGTTCATACAGATAGCGGTGTAGTTATTTCCATGTTCATACAGATTGCGGTGTGGATATTTCCATCTTGATACAGATAGCGGTGTAAATATTTCGATGTTCATACAGATAACGGTGTAGATATTTCCATGTTCATACAGATGGCGGTGTAGATATTTCCATGTTCATACATATGGCGGTGTAGATATTTCCATCTTCATAGAGATTTCGGTGTAGATATTTCCGTGATCATACAAATGGCGGTGTAGATATTTCCATGTTCATAGAGATGGGGTATAGATATTTCCATGTTTATACAGATAGCAATGTAGTTATTTCCATGTTTATACACATAGCGGTGTAGATATTTCCATGTTCATACACATAGCGTTGTAGATATTTCCATGTTCATTCAGATAGCGGTGTAGATATTTCCATGTTCATACAGATAGCGGTGTAGATATTTCATGTTCATACAGTTAGCGGTGTAGATATTTCCATGTTCATATATATGGCGGTGTAGATATTTACTTGTTCATACAGATGGCAGTGAAGATATTTCCATGTTCGTACGAATGGCAGTGTAGATATTTCCATGTTCATAGAGGTGGCGGTGTAGATATTTCCATGTTTATACAGATAGCAGTGTAGTTATTTCCATGTTTACAGAGATAGCAGTGTAGATATTTCTATTGATATACAGATAGCTGTGTAGATATTTGCATGTTCATACAGATAGCGGTGTAGATATTTCCATGTTCGTACAGATAGCTGTGTATATATTTCCATGTTCATACAGATAACGGTGTAGATATTTCCATGTTCATACTGTTGGCGGTGTAGATATTTCCATGTTCATAGAGATGGCGGTGTAGATATTTCCAAGTTTATGCAGATAGCGGTGTAGATATTTCCATGTTTATACAGATATCAGTGTAGATATTTCCATGTTTATAGAGATAGTGGTGTAGACAATTTCAATTTTATACAGATAGCAGTGTAGATATTTCCAAGTTCATACAGACAGCAGTGTAGATATTTCCACGTTTATAGAGATGGCGGTGTAGATATTTCCATGTTCATACAGGTGGCGGTGTAGATATTTCCATGTTTATAGAGATGGCGGTGTAGATATTTCCATGTTTATGCAGATAGCGGTGTAGATATTTCCATGTTTATACAGATAGCGGTGCGGATATTTCCATGTTTATACAGATAGTTGGGCAGATATTTCCATGTTTATACAGATAGCAGTGTAGATATTTCCATCTTAATACAGATGGCTTTGTTGATATGTCCATGTTTGTACAGATGGCGGTGTAGATATTTCCATGTTCATACAGATGGCGGTGTAGCTATTTCGAAGTTTACAGAGATAGCGCTGTAGTTATTTCCATATTTATAGAGAAATGTGTGTAGATATTTCCATGTATATGCAGATAGCTGTGTTGATATTTCCATGTTCATGCAGATAGCGGTGTAGATATTTCCATGTTCATCTAGATGCCGGTGTAGATATATCCATGTTCATACAGATGGCTTTGAAGATATTTCCATGTTCATACAGATGGCGGTGTAGATATTTCCATGTTCATAGAGATGGCACTGTAGATATTTCCATGTTTATACAGATAGCAGTGTAGTTATTTCCATGTTTATAGAGATAGCAGTGTAGATATTTCCATTGATATACAGATAGCTGTGTAGATATTTGCATGTTCATACAGATAGCGGTGTAGATATTTCCATGTTCATACAGATAGCGGTCTAGATATTTCCATGTTCATACAGATAGCGGTGTAGATATTTCCATGTTCATACAGATAGCGGTGTAGGTATTTCCATGTTCATACAGATAACGGTGTAGATATTTCCATGTTCATACCAATAGCGGTGTGGATATTTCCATGTTCATTCAGATGGTGGTGTAGATATTTACATGTTCATACAGATGGCGGTGTAGATATTTCCAAGTTCGTACGGATGGCAGTGTAGATATTTCCATGTTCGTACAGGTGGCGGTGTAGATATTACCATGTTTATACAGATAGCAGTGTAGATATTTCCATGTTTATAGAGATAGCAATGTAGATATTTCCATTGATATACAGATAGCTGTGTAGATATTTGCATGTTCATACAGATAGCGGTGTAGATATTTCCATGTTCGCACAGATAACGTTGTAGATATTTCCATGTTCATACAGATAGCAGTGTAAATAGTTCCATGTTCATACAGATGACGGTGTAGATATTTCCATGTTCATACAGATGTCGGTGTAGATATTTCCACGTTCATACAATTAGCGGTGTAGATATTTCCATGTTAATACAGGTGGCGGTGTAGATATTTCCATGTTTATAGAGATGGCGGTGTAGATATTTCCATGTTCTTAGAGTTCACGGTGTAGATATTTCCATGTTTATGCAGATAGCGGTATAGATATTTCCATGTTTATACAGATGGTGGTGTAGATATTTCCATGTTTATAGAGATGGCGGTCTAGATATTTCCATGTTTACAGAGATAGTGGTGTAGTTATTTCCAAGTTTATAGAGACAGCGTTGTAGATATTTCCATGTTTATACAGATAGCGGTGAAGATATTTCCATGTTTATACAGACAGCGGTGTAGATATTTCGATGTTCATACAGATAGCAGTGTAGATATTTCCATGTTCATACAGATGACGGTGTAGAAAGTTCCATGTTCATACAGATGGCGGTGTAGATATTTCCACGTTCATACAGTTAGCGGTGTAGATATTTCCATGTTCATACAGGTGGCGGTGTAGATATTTCCATGTTTATAGAGATGGCGGTGTAGATATTTCCATGTTCTTAGAGTTGACGGTGTAGATATTTCCATGTTTATGCAGATAGCGGTATAGATATTTCCATGTTTATACAGATGGTGGTGTAGATATTTCCATGTTTATAGAGATGGCGGTCTAGATATTTCCATGTTTACAGAGATAGTGGTGTAGTTATTTCCAAGTTTATAGAGACATCGTTGTAGATATTTCCATGTTTATACAGATAGCGGTGAAGATATTTCCATGTTTATACAGACAGCGGTGTAGATATTTCGATGTTCATACAGATAGCAGTGTAGATATTTCCATGTTCATGCAGATGACGGTGTAGAAATTTCCATGTTCATACAGATGGCGGTGTAGATATTTCCACGTTCATACAGTTAGCGGTGTAGATATTTCCATGTTCATACAGGTGGCGGTGTAGATATTTCCATGTTTGTAGAGATGGCGGTGTAGATATTTCCATGTTCTTAGAGTTGACGGTGTAGATATTTCCATGTTTATGCAGATAGTGGTATAGTTATTTCCATGTTTATACAGATGGTGGTGTAGATATTTCCATGTTTATAGAGATGGCGGTCTAGATATTTCCATGTTTACAGAGATAGTGGTGTAGTTATTTCCAAGTTTATAGAGACAGCGTTGTAGATATTTCCATGTTTATACAGATAGCGGTGAAGATATTTCCATGTTTATACAGACAGCGGTGTAGATATTTTGATGTTTATACAGATAGCAGTGTAGATATTTCCATGTTTATAGAGATAGAGGTGTAGACAATTTCAATTTTATACAGAGATCAGTGTAGATATTTCCAAGTTCATACAGATAGCGGTGTAGATATTTCCACGTTTATAGAGATAGCGGTGTAGATATTTCCATGTTCATACAGATAGCGGTGTACATATTTCCATGTTCGTACAGATAGCAGTGTAGATATTTCCATGTTTATAGAGATAGTGGAGTAGATAATTTCAATTTTATACAGATAGCAGTGTAGATATTTCCAAGTTCATAGAGATAGCGGCGTAGGTATTTCCACGTTTATAGAGCTGGCGGTGTAGATATTTCCATGTTCATACAGATGGTGGTGTAGATATTTCCATGTTTATAGGGATGGCGGGGTAGATATTTTCATGTTTACACAGATAGCGGTGTAGATATTTCCATGTTTACACAGATAGCGGTGTAGACATTTCCATGTTTACACAGATAGCGGTCTGGATATTTCCATGTTTTTGCAGATAGCAGTGTAGATATTTCCATGTTTATACAGATAGCGGTGCGGAAATTTCCATGTTTATACAGATAGTTGGGCAGATATTTCCATGTTTATACAGACGGCGGTGTAGATATTTCCATCTTAATACAGATGGCGGTGTAGATATGTCCATGTTTGTACAGATGGCGGTGTAGATATTTCCATGTTCATACAGATGGCGGTGTAGCTATTTCGAAGTTTATAGAGACAGCGCTGTAGTTATTTCCATATTTATAGAGAAATCTGTGTAGGTATTTCCATGTATATTCAGATAGCTGTGTAGATATTTCCATGTTCATGCAGATAGCGGTGTAGATATTTCCATGTTCATACAAATGGCTGTGTAGTTATTTACATGTTCATAGAGATGGCGGTGTAGATATTTTCATGTTCATACACATGGTGGTGTAGATATTTCCATGTTCATAGAGATGGCGGTGTAGATATTTCCATGTTTATACAGATAGCGGTGTAGTTATTTCCATGTTTATAGAGATAGCAGTGTAGAAATTTCCATTAATATAGAGATGGCGGTGTAGATATTTACATGTTCATTCACATGGCGTTGTAGATATTTCCATGTTCATACAGATAGCGGTGTAGATATTTCCATGTTCATACAGATAGCGGTGTAGATATTTCCACTTTCATACAGATAGCGGTGTAGATATTACCATTTTCATACCAATAGCGGTGTAGATATTTCCATGTTCATACAGATGGCGGTGTAGATATTTCCATGTTCATACAGTTAGCGGTGTAGATATTTCCATGTTCATACAGATGGCGGTGTAGATATTCACATGTTCATACACATGGCGGTGTAGATATTTCCATGTTCGTACGGATGGCAGTGTAGATATTTCTATGTTCATTCAGGTGGCGGTGTAGATATTTCCATATTTATACAGATAGCAGTGTAGTTATTTCCATGTTTATAGAGATAGCTGTGTAGATATTTCCACTGATATCCAGATAGCTGTGTAGATATATGCATGTTCATACAGATAGCGGTGTAGATATTTCCATGTTCGTACAGATAGCGGTGTAGATATTTCCATGTTCGTACAGATAGCGGTGTAGATATTTCCATGTTCATATAGATGGCGGTGTAGATATTTCCATGTTCATACAGATAGCGGTGTAGATATTTCTATGTTCATACAGTTAGTAATGTAGATATTTCCATGTTCATACAGATGGCGGTGTAGATATTTACATGTTCATACAGATGGCGGTACAGATATTTCCATGTTCATTCAGATGGCGGTGTAGATATTTCCATGTTCATAGAGATGGCGGTGTAGATATTTCCATGTTTATGCAGATAGCGGTATAGATGTTTACATGTTTATACAGATGGTGGTGTAGATATTTCCATGTTTATAGAGATGGCGGTCTAGATTTTTCCATGTTTTCAGAGATAGTCGTGAAGATATTTCCAAGTTTATAGAGACAGCGTTGTAGATATTTCCATGTTTATACAGATAGCGGTGAAGATATTTCCATGTTTATACAGATAGCGGTGTAGATATTTCCATGTTTATACAGATAGCAGTGTAGATATTTCCATGTTTATAGAGATAGTGGTGTAGATAATTTCAATTTTATACAGAGAGCAGTGTAGATATTTCCAAGGTCATACAGATAGCGGTGTAGATATTTCCACGTTTATAGAGATGGCTGCGTAGATATTTCCATGTTCATACACATGGCGGTGTAGATATTTCCATGTTTATGGTGATGGCGGTGTAGATATTTTCATGTTTACACAGATGGCGGTGTAGATATTTCCATGTTTACACAGATAGCGGTGCAGACATTTCCATGTTTACACAGATAGCGGTGTGGATATTTCCATGTTTTTGCAGATAGCAGTGTAGATATTTCCGTGTTTATACAGATAGCGGTGCGGATATTTCCACGTTTATACAGATAGTTGCGCAGATATTTCCATGTTTATACAGACGGCGGTGTAGATATTTCCATCTTAATACAGATGGCGGTGCAGATATGTCCATATTTGTACAGATGGCAGTGTAGATATTTCCATGTTCATACAGATGGCGGTGTAGATATTTCGAAGTTTATGGAGATAGCGCTGTAGTTATTTCCATATTTATAGAGAAATCTGTGTAGATATTTCCATGTATATTCAGATAGCTGTGTAGATATTTCCATGTTCATGCAGATAGCGGTGTAGATATTTCCATGTTCATACAAATGGCTGTGTAGTTATTTACATGTTCATAGAGATGGCGGTGTAGATATTTTCATGTTCATACACATGGTGGTGTAGATATTTCCATGTTCATAGAGATGGCGGTGTAGATATTTCCATGTTTATACAGATAGCGGTGTAGTTATTTCCATGTTTATAGAGATAGCAGTGTAGAAATTTCCATTAATATAGAGATGGCGGTGTAGATATTTACATGTTCATTCAGATGGCGTTGTAGATATTTCCATGTTCATACAGATAGCGGTGTAGATATTTCCATGTTCATACAGATAGCGGTGTAGATATTTCCACTTTCATACAGATAGCGGTGTAGATATTACCATTTTCATACCAATAGCGGTGTAGATATTTCCATGTTCATACAGATGGCGGTGTAGATATTTCCATTTTCATACAGTTAGCGGTGTAGATATTTCTATGTTCATACAGATGGCGGTGTAGATATTCACATGTTCATACACATGGCGGTGTAGCTATTTCCATGTTCGTACGGATGGCAGTGTAGATATTTCTATGTTCATTCAGGTGGCGGTGTAGATATTTCCATATTTATACAGATAGCAGTGTAGTTATTTCCATGTTTATAGAGATAGCTGTGTAGATATTTCCACTGATATCCAGATAGCTGTGTAGATATTTGCATGTTCATACAGATAGCGGTGTAGATATTTCCATGTTCGTACAGATAGCGGTGTAGATATTTCCATGTTCGTACAGATAGCGGTGTAGATATTTCCATGTTCATATAGATGGCGGTGTAGATATTTCCATGTTCATACAGATAGCGGTGTAGATATTTCTATGTTCATACAGTTAGTAATGTAGATATTTCCATGTTCTTACAGATGGCAGTGTAGATATTTACATGTTCATACAGATGGCGGTACAGATATTTCCATGTTCATACAGATGGCGGTGTAGATATTTCCATGTTCATAGAGATGGCGGTGTAGATATTTCCATGTTTATGCAGATAGCGGTATAGATGTTTACATGTTTATACAGATGGTGGTGTAGATATTTCCATGTTTATAGAGATGGCGGTCTAGATATTTCCATGTTTTCAGAGATAGTCGTGAAGTTATTTCCAAGTTTATAGAGACAGCGTTGTAGATATTTCCATGTTTATACAGATAGCGGTGAAGATATTTCCATGTTTATACAGATAGCGGTGTAGATATTTCCATGTTTATACAGATAGCAGTGTAGATATTTCCATGTTTATAGAGATAGTGGTGTAGATAATTTCAATTTTATACAGAGAGTAGTGTAGATATTTCCAAGGTCATACAGATAGCGGTGTAGATATTTCCACGTTTATAGAGATGGCTGCGTAGATATTTCCATGTTCATACACATGGCGGTGTAGATATTTCCATGTTTATGGTGATGGCGGTGTAGATATTTTCATGTTTACATAGATGGCGGTGTAGATATTTCCATGTTTACACAGATAGCGGTGTAGACATTTCCATGTTTACACAGATAGCGGTGTGGATATTTCCATGTTTTTGCAGATAGCAGTGTAGATATTTCCGTGTTTATACAGATAGCGGTGCGGATATTTCCATGTTTATACAGATAGATGCGCAGATATTTCCATGTTTATACAGACGGCGGTGTAGATATTTCCATCTTAATACAGATGGCGGTGCAGATATGTCCATATTTGTACAGATGGCAGTGTAGATATTTCCATGTTCATACAGATGGCGGTGTAGATATTTCGAAGTTTATGGAGATAGCGCTGTAGTTATTTCCATATTTATAGAGAAATCTGTGTAGATATTTCCATGTATATTCAGATAGCTGTGTAGATATTTCCATGTTCATGCAGATATCGGTGTAGATATTTCCATGTTCATCCAGATGCCGGTGTACATATATCCATGTTCATACAGATGGCGGTGAAGATATTTCCATGTTCATACAGATGGCGGTGTAGATATTTCCATGTTCATAGAAATGGCGGTGAAGATATTTCCATGTTCATACAAATGACGGTGTAGATATTTCCATGTTCATAGAGAAGGCGGTGTAGATATTTCCATGTTTATACAGATAGCAGTGTAGTTATTTCCATGTTTATAGAGATAGCAGTGTAGATATTTCCATTGATATACAGATAGCTGTGTAGATATTTGCATGTTTATACAGATAGCGGTGTAGATATTTCCATGTTCATACAGATAGCGGTGTAGATATTTCCATGTTCATACAGATAGCGGTGTTGATATTTCCATGTTCATACAGATAGCGGTGTAGATATATCCATGTTCATGCAGATAGCAGTGTAGGTATTTCCATGTTCATACAGTAAGCGGTGTAGATATTTCCATGTTCATACAGATGGCGGTGTAGATATTTACATGTTCATACAGATGGCAGTGTAGATATTTCCATGTTCGTACGGATGGCAGTGTAGATATTTCCATGTTCATACAGGTGGCGGTGTAGATATTTCCATGTTTATACAGATAGCAGTGTAGTTATTTCCATGTTTATAGAGATAACAGTGTGGATATTTCCATTGATATACAGATAGCTGTGTAGATATCTGCATGTTTATACAGATAGCAGTGAAGATATTTCCATGTTTATGCAGATAGTGGTGTAGATATTTACATGTTTATACAGATAGCACTGTATATATTTCCATGTATATAGAGATAGTGGTGTAGATAATTTCAATTTTATACAGATAGCAGTGTAGATATTTCCAAGTTCATACAGATAGCGGTGTAGATATTTCCACGTTTATAGAGATGGCGGTGTAGATATTTCCATGTTTATAGAGATGGCGGTGTAGATATTTTCATGTTTACACAGATGATGGTGCATATATTTCCATGTTTACACAGATAGTGGTGTAGACATTTCCATGTTTACACAGATAGCTTTGTGGATATTTCCATGTTTATGCAGACAGCGGTGTAGATATTTCCATGTTTATACAGATAGCGGTGCGGATATTTCCATGTTTATACAGATAGGCAGATATTTCCATGTTTATACAGATAGCGGTGTAGATATTTCCATCTTAATACAGATGGCGGTGTAGATATGTCCATGTTCATACAGATGGTGGTGTAGATATTTCCATGTTCATACAAATGGCGGTGTAGATATTTCCATGTTCATAGAGATGGCGGTGTAGATATTTCCATGCTCATACAAATGGCGGTGTAGATATTTCCATGTTCCTAGAGATGGCGGTGTTGATATTTCCATATTTATAGAGATAGCAGTGTAGTTATTTCCATGTTTATCGAGATAGTAGTGTAGATATTTCCATTGATATACAGATAGCTGTGTAGATATTTGCATGTTCATAGAGATAGCGGTGTAGACATTTCCATGTTCATACAGATAGCGGTGTAGATATTTCCATGTTCATACAGATAGCGGTGTAGATATTTCCATGTTCATACAGATAGCGGTGTAGTTATTTCCATGTTCATACAGATAGCGGTGTAGATATTTCTATGTTCATACAGTTAGCGGTTTAGATATTTCCATGTTCATACAGATGGCGGTGTAGATATTTCGAAGTTTATAGAGATAGCGCTGTAGTTATTTCCATATTTATAGAGAAATATGTGTAGATATTTCCATGTATATGCAGAGAGCTGTGTAGATATTTCCATGTTCATGCAGATAGCGGTGTAGATATTTCCATGTTCATACCAATAGCGGTGTAGATATTTCCATGTTCATGCAGATGGCTGTGTAGATATTTACATGTTCATACAGATGGCGGTGTAAATATTTCCATGTTCGTACGGATGGCATTGTAGATATTTCCATGTTCATACAGGTGGCGGTGTAGATATTTCCCTGTTTATACAGATAGCAGTGTAGTTATTTCCATTTTTATACAGATAGCAGTGTCGGTATTTCCATTGATATACAGATAGCTGTGTAGATATCTGCATGTTCATACAGATAGCGGTGTACATATTTCCATGTTCGTACAGATAGCGGTGTAGATATTTCCCTGTTCATACAGATAGCGGTGTAGATATTTCCATGTTAATACAGATAACGTTGTAGATATTTCCATGTTCATACAGATAGAGGTGTAGATAATTCCATGTTCATACAGTTAGCAGTGTAGATATTTCCATATTCATACAGATAGAGGTGTAGATAATTCCATGTTCATACAGTTAGCGGTGTAGATATTTCCATGTTCATACAGATGGCGGTGTAGATATTTACATGTTCATACAGCTGGCGGCATAGATATTTTCATGTTCGTACAGATGGCGGTGTAGGTATTTGCATGTTCTTAGAGATGGCGGTGTAGATATTTCCATGTTTATGCAGATAGCGGTATAGATATTTCCATGTTTATACAGATGGTGGTGTAGATATTTCCGTGTTTATAGAGATGGCGGTGTAGATATTTCCATGTTTACAGAGATAGTGGTGTAGTTATTTCCAAGTTTATAGAGACAGCATTGTAGATATTTCCATGTTTATACAGATAGCGGTGAAGATATTTCCATGTTTATATAGATAGTGGTGTAGATATTTCCATGTTTATACAGATAGCAGTGAAGATATTTCCATGTTTATAGAGATAGTGGTTTAGATAATTTCAATTTTATGCAGAGAGCAGTGTAGATATTTCCAAGTTCATACAGATAGCGGTGTAGATATTTCCACGTTTATAAAGATAGCAGTGTAGATATTTCCATGTTCATACAGATGGCGGTGTAGATATTTCCATGTTTATAGGGATGGCGGAGTAGATATTTTCATGTTTACACAGATGGCGGTGTAGATATTTCCATGTTTACACAGATAGCGGTGTAGACATTTCCATGTTTAAACAGATAGCGGTGTGGATATTTCCATGTTTTTGCAGATTGCAGTGTAGATATTTCCATGTTTATACAGATAGCGGTGAGGATATTTCCATGTTTATACAGATAGTTGGGCAGATATTTCCATGTTTATACAGACGGCGGTGTAGATATTTCCATCTTATACAGATGCCGGTGTAGATATGTCCATGTTTGTACAGAAGGCGGTGTAGATATTTCCATGTTAATACAGATGGCGGTGTAGATATTTTGAAGTTTATAGAGATAGCGCTGTAGTTATTTCCATATTTATAGAGAAATCTGTGTACATATTTCCATGTATATTCAGATAGCTGTGTAGATATTTCCATGTTCATGCAGATAGCAGTGTAGATATTTCCATGTTCATCCAGATGCCGGTGTAGATATATCCAAGTTCATAAAGATGGCTGTGAAGATATTTCCATATTCATACAGATGGCGGTGTAGATATTTCCATGTTCATACAAATGGCTATGTAGATATTTACATGTTCATACAAATGGCTGTGTAGATATTTCCATGTTCATTGAGATGGCGGTGTAGATATTTCCATGTTTATACAGATAGCGGTGTAGTTATTTCCATGTTTATAGAGATAGCAGTGTAGAAATTTCCATTGATATAGAGATGGCGGTGTAGATATTTCCATGTTCATTCAGATGGCGATGTAGATATTTTCATGTTCATACAGATAGCCGTGTAGCTATTTCCATGTTCATACAGATAGCGGTGTAGATATTTCCATTTTCATACAGATAGCGGTGTAGATATTTCCATGTTCATAGAGATGGCGGTGTACATATTTCCTTGTTCATGCAGATAGCGGTATAGATATTTCCATGTTTATACAGATGGTGGTGTAGATATTTCCATGTTTATTGAGATGGCGGCCTAGATATTTCCATGTTTATAGAGATAGAGCTGTACTTATTTCCAAGTTTATAGAGACAGTGTTGTAGATATTTCCATGTTCATACAGATGGCGGTGTAGATATTTCGAAGTTTATAGAGATAGCGCTGTAGTTATTTCCATATTTATTGAGAAATCTGTGTAGATATTTGCATGTATATGCAGATAGCTGTGTAGATATTTCCATGTTCATGCAGATAGCGGTGTAGATATTTCCATGTTCATTCAGATGCCGGTGTAGATATATCCATGTTCATACAGATGGCGGTGAAGATATATCCATGTTCATACAGATGGCGGTGTAGATATTTCCATGTTCATACAGATAGCGGTGGAGATATTTCCATTTTCATACAGATAGCGGTGTAGGTATTTCCAAGTTCATACAGTTAGCGGTGTAGATATTTCCATGTTCATACAGATGGCGGTGTAGATTTTATATGTTCATACAGATGGCGGTGTAGATATTTCCATGTTCGTACGGATGGAAGTGTAGATATTTCCATGTTCATAGAGATGGCGGTGTAGATATTTCCATATTTATACAGATAGCAGTGTAGTTATTTCCATGTTGATAGAGATAGCATTGTAGATATTTCCATTGATATACAGATAGCTGTGTAGATATTTGCATTTTCATACAGATAGCTGTGTAGTTATTTGCATTTTCATACAGGTGGCGGTGTAGATATTTACATGTTCATACAGATGGCGGTGTAGATATTTCCATGTTCGTACGGAGGGCAGTGTAGATATTTCCATGTTCATAGAGATGGCGGTGTAGATAATTCAATGTTTATGCAGATAGCGGTGTAGATATTTCCATGTTTATACAGATGGTGGTGTAGATATTTCTATGTTTATAGAGATGGCCGTCTAGATATTTCCATGTTTATACAGATAGCGGTGAAGATATTTCCATGTTTATACAGATAGCGGTGTAGATATTTCCATGTT
Organism: Gorilla gorilla gorilla; assembly: GCF_029281585.2. NCBI lineage: Eukaryota > Metazoa > Chordata > Mammalia > Primates > Hominidae > Gorilla > Gorilla gorilla. Next base: position 131,521,250 of record NC_073238.2, read on the forward strand.
TATACAGATAGCAGTGTAGATATTTCCATGTTTATAGAGATAGTGGTGTAGATAATTTCAATTTTATACCGAGAGCAGTGTAGATATTTCCAAGTTCATACAGATAGCGGTGTAGATATTTCCATGTTTATAGAGACGGCGGTGTAGATATTTCCATGTTCATACAGATGGCGGTGTAGATATTTCCATGTTCATACAAATGGCGGTGTAGATATTTCCATGTTCATACACATGGCGGTGTAGATAGTTACATGTTCATACAGATGGCGGTGTAGATATTTCCATGTTCGTACAGATGGCCGTGTAGATATTTCCATGTTCATAGAGACGGCGATGTAGGTATTTCCATGATTATGCAGACAGCGGTATAGATATTTCCATGTTAATACAGATGGTGGTGTTCATATTTCCATGTTTATAGAGATGGCGGTCTAGATATTTCCATTTTTATAGAGATAGTGGTGTAGTTATTTCCAAGTTTATAGAGAGAGCGTTGTAGATATTTCCATGTTTATACAGATAGCGGTGAAGTTATTTCCATGTTTATACAGATAGCAGTGTAGACATTTTCATGTTTGTACAGATATCAGTGTAGATATTTCCATGTTTATAGAGATAGTGGTGTAGATAATTTCAATTTTATACAGATAGCAGTGTAGATATTTCCAAGTTCATACAGATAGCGGTGTAGATATTTCCACGTTTATAGAGATTGCGGTGCAGATATTTCTATGTTCATACAGATGGCGGTGTAGATATATCCATGTTTATAGAGATGGCGGTGTAGATATTTCCATGTTTACACAGATGGCGGTGTAGATATTTCCCTGTTTACACAGATAGCGGTGTAGACATTTCCATGTTTACACAGATAGCGGTGTGGATATTTCCATGTTTATGCAGATAGCGGTGTAGATATTTTCATGTTTATACAGATAGCGGTGCGGATATTTCCATGTTTATGCAGATAGTTGGGCAGATATTTCCATGTTTATACAGATAGCGGTGTAGATATTTCCAACTTAATACAGATGGCGGTGTAGATATGTCCATGTTCGTACAGATGGCGGTGTAGATATTTCCATGTTCATACAGATGGCGGTGTAGATATTTCGAAGTTTATAGAGATAGCGCTGTAGTTATTTCCATATTTATAGAGAAATCTGTGTAGTTATTTCCATGTATATGCAGATAGCTGTGTAGATATTTCCATGTTTATGCATATAGCGGTGTAGTTATTTCCATGTTCATCCAGATGCCGGTGTAGATATATCCATGCTCATACAGATGGCGGTGAAGATATTTCCATGTTCATAGAGATGGCGGTGTAGATATTTCCATGTTCATACAAATGGCGGTGTAGAGATTTCCATGTTCTTAGAGATGGCGGTGTAGATATTTCCATGTTTATACAGATAGTAGTGTAGTTATTTTCATGTTTATAGAGATAATAGTGTAGATATTTCCATTGATATACAGATAGCTGTGTAGATATTTGCATGTTCATACAGATAGCGGTGTAGATATTTCCATGTTCATACAGAGGGCGGTGTAAATATTTGCATGTTCATACAGATAGAGGTGTAGATATTTCCATGTTCATACAGATGGCGGTGTAGATATTTCCATGTTTATACAGATAGTAGTGTAGATATTTTCATGTTTATAGAGATAATAGTGTAGATATTTCCATTGATATACAGATAGCTGTGTAGATATTTGCATGTTCATACAGATAGCGGTGTAGATATTTCCATGTTCATACAGAGGGCGGTGTAAATATTTCCATGTTCATACAATTAGCGGTGTAGATATTTCCATGTTCATACAGATGGCGGTGTAGATATTTACATGTTCATACAGATAGCGGTGTAGATATTTCCATGTTCGTGCGGACGGCAGTGTAGATATTTCCATGTTCATACAGGCGGCGGTTTAGATGTTTCCATGTTTATGCAGATAGCAGTGTAGATATTTCCATGTTTATAGAGATAGCAGTGTAGATATTTCCATTGATATACACATAGCTGTGTAGATATTTGCATGTTCATACAGATAGCGGTGTAGATATTTCCATGTTCATACAGATAGCGGTGTAGATATTTCCATGTTCATACAGATAACGGTGTAGATATTTCCATGTTCATACAGATACCGGTGTAGATATTTCCATGTTCATACAGATGGCGGTGTAGATATTTACATGTTCATGCACATGGCGGTGTAGATATTTCCATGTTCGTACAGATGGCGGTGTAGATATTTCCAAGTTCATAGAGATGGCGGTGTAGATATTTCCATGTTTATGCAGATAGCCGTATAGTTATTTCCGTGTTTATATAGATTGTGGTGTAGATATTTCCATGTTTATAGAGATGGCGGTCTAGATATTTCCATGTTTATAGAGATATTGGTGTAGTTATTTCCAAGTTTATAGAGACAGCGTTGTAGATGTTTCCATGTTTATACAGATAGCGGTGAAGATATTTCCATGTTTATACAGATAGCGGTGTAGATATTTCCATGTTTATACAGAGAGAAGTGTAGATATTTCCATGTTTATAGAGATAGTGGTGTAGATAATTTCAATTTTATACAGATAGCAGTGTAGATATTTCCAAGTTCATACAGATAGCAATGTAGTTATTTCCACGTTTATAGAGATGGCGGTGTAGATATTTCCATGTTCATACAGATGGCGGTGTAGATATTTCCATGTTTATAGAGATGGCGGTGTAGATATTTTCATGTTTACACAGATGGCGGTGTCGATATTTCCATGTTTACACAGATAGTGGTGTAGACATTTCCATGTTTACACAGATAGCGGTGTGGATATTTCCATGTTTATGCATATAGCGGTGTAGATATTTCCATGTTTATACAGATAGCGGTGCGGATATTTCCATGTTTATGCAGATAGCGGTGTAGATATTTCCATCTTTATACAGATAGCGGTGTGGGTATTTCCATGTTTATACAGATAGTGGTGCACATATTTCCATGTTTATAAAGATAGCGGTGTAGATATTTCCATCTTAATACAGATGGCGGTTTAGATATGTCCATGTTTGTACAGATGGCGGTGTAGATATTTCCATGTTCATACAGATGGCGGTGTAGATATTTCAAAGTTCATAGAGATAGCGCTTTAGCTGTTTCCATATTTATAGAGAAATCTGTGTAGATATTTCCATGTATATGCGGATAGCTTTGTAGATATTTCCATGTTCATGCAGATAGCGGTACTGATATTTCCATGTTCATCCAGATGCCGGTGTTGATATTTGCATGTTCATACAGATAGCGGTGTAGATATTTCCATGTTCATACAAATAGCGGTGTATGTATTTCCATGTTCTTACTGTTAGCGGTGTACATATTTCCATGTTCTTACAGATGGCGGTGTAGATATTTCCATGTTCATACAGATGGCAGTGTAGATATTTCCATGTTCTTACAGGTGGCGGTGTAGATATTTCCATGTTTATACAGATAGCAGTGTAGTTATTTCCAAGTTTATAGAGATAGCAGTGTAGATATTTCCATTGGTATACAGATAGCTGAGTAGATATTTGCATGTTCATACAGATAGCAGTGTAGATACTTCCATGTTCATACAGATAGCGGTGTAGATATTTCCATGTTTATACAGATAGTGGTGCGGATATTTCCATGTTTATACAGATATTTGGGCAGATATTTCCATGTATATACAGATAGCGGTGTAGATATTTCCATCTTAATACAGATGGCGGAGTAGATATGTCCATGTTCGTACAGATGGCTTTGTACATATTTCCATGTTCATACAGATGGCGGTGTAGATATTTTGAAGTTTATAGAGACAGCGCTGTAGTTATTTCTATATTTATATAGAAATCTTTGTAGATATTTCCATGTATATGCAGATAGCTGTGTAGATATTTCCATTATCATGCAGATAGCGGTGTAGATATTTCCATGTTCATCCAGATGCCGGTGTAGATATATCCATGTTCATACAGATGGGGGTGAAGATATTTCCATGTTCATACAGATGGCGGTGTAGATATTTCCATGTTCATACAGATGGCGGTGTAGATATTTCCATGTTCATAGAGATGTCGGTGTAGATATTTCCATGTTCATACAGTTAGCCGTGTAGATATTTCCATGTTCATACAGTTAACCGTGTAGATATTTCCATGTTCATACAGATGGCGGTGTAGATATTTCCATGTTCATACAAATGGCGGTGAAGATATTTCCATGTTCATAGAGATGGCGGTGTGGATACTTCCAAGTTCATGCAAATGGCGGTGTAGATATTTCCATGTTCATAGAGATGGGGGTGTAGATATTTCCTTGTTTATACAGATAACAGTGTAGTTATTTCCATGTTTATAGAGATAGCAGTGTAGATATTTCCATTGATATACAGATAGCTGTGAAGAGATTTCCATGTACATACACATATCGGTGTAGATATTTCCATGTTCATACAGAGAGCGGTGTAGATATTTCCATGTTCATACAGATAATGGTGTAGATATTTCCATGTTCATACAGATAGCGGTGCAGATATTTCCATGTTTATAGAGATGGCGGTGTAGATATTTTCAGGTTTACACAGATGGCAGTGTAGATATTTCCATGTTCACACAGATAGCGGTGTGGATATTTCCATGTTTATGCAGATAGCGGTGTAGATATTTCCATGTTCATACAGACAGCGGTGTAGATATTTCCATGTTCATACCAATAGCGGTGTAGATATTTCCATGTTCATACAGTTAGCGGTATAGATATTTCCATGTTTATACAGATGGTGGTGTAGATATTTCCATGTTCATACAGATGGCGGTGTAGATATTTCGAGGTTTATAGAGACAGCGCTGTAGTTATTTCTATATTTATATAGAAATCTTTGTAGATATTTCCATGTATACGCAGATAGCTCTGTAGATATTTCCATGTTCATGCAGATTGCGGTGTAGTTATTTCCATGTTCATCCAGATGCCTGTGTAGATACATCCATGTTCATAGAGATGGCGGTGAAGATATTTCCATGTTCATACAGATGGCTGTGTAGATATTTCCATGTTCATAGAGATGGCGGTGTAGATATTTCCATGTTTATACAGATAGCGGTGTAGATATTTCCATGTTTATACAGATAGCAGTGTAGTTATTTCCATGTTAATGGAGATAGCTGTGTAGATATTTCCACTGTTATACAGATAGCTGTGTAGATATTTGCATGTTCATACAGATAGCGGTGTAGATATTTCCATGTTCGTACAGATGGCGTTGTAGATATTTCCATGTTCATAGAGATGGCGGTGTAGATATTTCCATGTTTATGCAGATAGCGGTATAGATATTTCCATGTTTATACAGATGGTGGTGTAGGTATTTCCATGTTTATAGAGATGGCGGTGTAGATATTTCCATGTTCATACAGATGGCAGTGTAAATATTTCCATGTTTATAGGGATGGCGGTGTAGATATTTTCATGTTTACACAGATGGCGGTGTAGATATTTCCATGTTTACACAGATAGCGGTGTAGACATTTCCATGTTTACACAGATAGCGGTGTGGGTATTTCCATGTTTATGCAGATAGCAGTGTAGATATTTCCATGTTTATACAGATAGCGGTGTGGATATTTCCATGTTTATACAGATAGTTGGGCAGATATTTCCATGTTTATACAGATAGCGGTGTAGATATTTCCATCTTAATACAGATGGCGGTGTAGATATGTCCATGTTTGTACAGATGGCGGTGTAGATATTTCCATGTTCATACAGATGGCGGTGTAGATATTTCGAAGTTTATAGAGATAGCGCTGTAGTTATTTCCTTATTTATAGAGAAATCTGTGTAGATATTTCCGTGTATATTCAGATAGCTGTGTAGATATTTCCATGTTCATGCAGATAGCGGTGTAGATATTTCCATGTTCATCCAGATGCCGGTGTACATATATCCATGTTCATACAGATGGCGGTGAAGATATTTCCATGTTCATACAGATGGCGGTGTATATATTTCCATGTTCATACAGATAGCGGTGTAGATATTTCCATTTTCATACAGATAGCGGTGTAGACATTTCCATGTTCATACAGATAGCGGTGTAGGTATTTCCATGTTCATACAGTTAGCAGTGTAGATATTCCCATGTTCATACAGATGGCGGTGTTGATATTTACATGTTCATACAGATGGCGGTGTATATATTTCCATGTTCATACAGATAGCGGTGTAGATATTTCCATGTTCATACAGATGGCGGTGTTAATATTTCCATGTTCATGCAGATAGCGGTGTAGATATTTCCATGTTCATACCAATAGCGGTGTAGACATTTCCATGTTCATACATTTAGCGGTGTAGATATTTCCATGTTCATACAGATGGCGGTGAAGATATTTATATGTTCATACAGATGGCAGTGTGGACATTTCCATGTTTTTACGGATGGCAGTGTAGATATTTCCATGTTCATACAGGTGGCGGTGTAGATATTTCCATGTTTATACAGATAGCGGTGTAGATATTTCCATGTTTATACAGATAGCAGTGTAGTTATTTCCATGTTAATGGAGATAGCTGTGTAGATATTTCCACTGTTATACAGATAGCTGTGTAGATATTTGCATGTTCATACAGATAGCGGTGTAGATATTTCCATGTTCGTACTGATAGCGGTGTAGATATTTCCATGTTCATACAGATAGCGGTGTAGATATTTCCATGTTCATACAGATGGCGGTGTAGATATTTACATGTTCATACAAATGGCGGTATAGATATTTCCATGTTCGTACAGATGGCGGTGTAGATATTTCCATGTTCATAGAGATGGCGGTGTAGATATTTCCATGTTTATGCAGATAGCGGTATAGATATTTCCATGTTTATACAGATGGTGGTGTAGATATTTCCATGTTTATAGAGATGATGGTCTAGGTATTTCCATGTTTACAGAGATAGTGGTGTAGTTATTTCCAAGTTTATAGAGACATCGTGGTAGATATTTCCATGTTTATACAGATAGCGGTGTAGATGTTTCCATGTTTATACTTATAGCAGTGTAGATATTTCCATGTTTATAGAGAAATTGGTGTAGATAATTTCAATTTTTTACAGAGAGCAGTGTAGATATTTCCAAGTTCATACAGATTGCGGTGTAGATATTTCCACGTTTATAGAGATGGCGGTTCAGATATTTCCATGGTCATACAGAGGACGGTGTAGATATTTCCATGTTTATAGGGATGGCGGTGTAGATATTTTCATGTTTACACAGATGGCGGTGTAGATATTTCCATGTTTACACAGATAGCTGTGTAGACATTTCCATGTTTACACAGATAGCGGTGTGCATATTTCCATGTTTATGCAGATAGCAGTGTAGATATTTTCATGTTTATTCAGATAGCGGTGCAGATATTTCCATGTTTATTCAGATAGCGGTGCGGATATTTCCATGTTTATGCAGATAGCTGAGCAGATATTTCCATGTTTATACAGATAGCGGTGTAGATATTTCCATCTTAATACAGATGGCGGTGTAGATATGTCCATGTTTGTACAGATGGTGGTGTAGATATTTCCATGTTCATACAGATGGCGGTGTAGATATTTCGAAGTTTATAGAGATAGCGCTGTAGTTATTTCCATATTTATAGAGAAATCTGTGTAGATATTTCCATGTATATTCAGATAGCTATGTAGATAGATCCATCTTCATGCAGATAGCGGTGTAGATATTTCCATGTTCATCCAGATGCCGGTGTACCTATATCCATGTTCATGTAGATGGTGGTGAAGATATTTCCATGTTCATACAGATGGTGGTGTAGATATTTCCATGTTCATACAAATGGCGGTGTACATATTTCCATGTTCATAGAGATGGCGGTGTAGATATTTCCATGTTCATACAAATGGCGGTGTAGATATTTCCACGTTCATAGAGACGGCGGTGTTGATATTTCCATATTTATAGAGATAGCAGTGTAGTTATTTCCATGTTTATCGAGATAGTAGTGTAGATATTTCCATTGATATACAGATAGCTGTGTAGATATTTGCATGTTCATAGAGATAGCAGTGTAGACATTTCCGTGTTCATACAGATAGCGGTGTAGATATTTCCATGTTCATAGAGATAGCGGTGTAGATATTTCCAGGTTCATACAGATAGCGGTGTAGATATTTCCATGTTCATCCAGTTAGCGGTTTAGATATTTCCATGTTCATACAGATGGCAAAGATATTTCCATTTTCATACAGATAGCGGTGTAGATATTTCCATGTTCATACAGTTAGCGTTGTAGATATTTCCATGTTCATACAGATGGCGGTGTAGATATTTCCATGTTCATAGAGATGGCGGTGTAGATATTTCCGTATTTATACAGATAGCAGTGTAGTTATTTCCATGTTTATAGAGATAGCAGTGTAGATATTTCCATTGATATACAGATAGCTGTGAAGATATTTGCATGTTCATACAGATAGCGGTGTAGATATTTCCATGTTCATACAGATAGCGGTTTAGATATTTCGATGTTGATACAGATAACGGTGTAGATATTTCCATGTTCATACAGATAGCGGTGTAGATATTTCCACGTTTATAGTGATGGCGGTGTAGATATTTCCATGTTTACACAGATGGCGGTGTAGATATTTCCATGTTTATACAGATAGCAGTGTAGTTATATCCATGTTTATAGAGATAGCAGTGTAGGTATTTCCACTGATATACAGATAGCTGTAAAGATATTTGCCTGTTCATAGAGATAGCGGTGTAGATATTTCCATATTCATACAGATAGTGGTGTAGATATTTCCACGTTTGTAGAGATGGCGGTGTAGATATTTCCATGTTCATACAGATGGTGGTGTAGATATTTCCATGTTTATAGAGACGGCGGTGTAGATATTTTCATGTTTTCACAGATGGCGGTGTAGATATTTCCATGTTTACACAGATAGCGGTGTAGACATTTCCATGTTTACACAGATAGCGGTGTGGATATTTCCATGTTTATGCAGACAGCGGTGTAGATATTTCCATGTTTATACAGATAGCGGTGCGGTTATTTCCATGTTTATAAAGATAGTCGTGCAGATATTTCCATGTTTATACAGATAGCGGTGTAGATATTTCTATGTTCATACAGATGGCGGTGTAGATATTTCCATGTTGATACAGATGGCGGTGTAGATATTTCCATGTTCATACAGTTAGCGGTGTAGATATTTCCATGTTCATACAGATGGCGGTGCAGATATTTACATGTTCATACAGATGGCGGTGTAGATATTTCCATGTTCGTACGGATGGCAGTGTAGATATTTCCATGTTCATACAGGAGGTGGTGTGGATATTTCCATGTTTATACAGATAGCAGTGTAGTTATTTTCAGTTTTATAGAGATAGCAGTGTAGATATTTCCATTGATATACAGATAGCTGTGTAGATATTTCCATGTTCATACAGATGGCGGTGTAGATATTTCCATGTTTATAGGGATGGCAGTGTAGACATTTTCATGTTTACACAGATGGCGGTGTAGATATTTCCATGTTTACACAGATAGCGGTGTATACATTTCCATGTTTACACAGATAGCGGTGTGGATATTTCCATGTTTATGCAGATATCAGTGTAGATATTTCCATGTTTATACAGATAGCGGTGCGGATATTTCCATGTTTATACAGATAGTTGGGCAGATATTTCCATGTTTATACAGATAACGGTGTAGATATTTCCATCTTAATACAGATGGCGGTGTAGATATGTCCATGTTTGTACAGATGGCGGTGTAGATATATCCATGTTCATACAGATGGCGGTGTAGATATTTCGAAGTTTATAGAGATAGCGCTGTAGTTATTTCCATATTTATAGAGAAATCTGTGTAGATATTTCCATGTATATTCAGATAGCTCTGTAGATATTTCCATGTTCATGCAGATAGCGGTGTAGATATTTCCATGTTCACCCAGATGCCGGTGTACATATATCCATGTTCACACAGATGGCGGTGAAGATATTTCCATGTTCATACAGATGGCGGTGTAGATATTTCCATGTTCATACAAATGACGGTGTAGATATTTCCATGTTCATACAGATGGCGGTGTAGATATTTCCATATTCATACCGATAGCGGTGTAGATATTTCAATGTTCATACAGTTAGCAGTGTAAATATTTCCATGTTCATACAGATGGCGGTGTAGATATTTACATGTTCATACAGATGGTGGTGTAGATATTTCCATGTTTGTATAGATGGCGGTGTAGATATTTCCATGATCATAGAGATGGCGGTGTAGATATTTCCATGTTTATGCAGATAGGGGTATAGATATTTCCATGTTTATACAGATGGTGGTGTAGATATTTCCATGTTTATAGAGATGGCGGTCTAGATATTTCCATGTTTACAGAGATAGTGGTGTAGTTATTTCCAAGTTTATAGAGACAGCGTTGTAGATATTTCCATGTTTATACAGATAGCGGTGAAGATATTTCCATTTTTATACAAATAGCGGTGTAGATATTTCCATGTTTATACAGATAGCAGTGTAGATATTTCCATGTTTATAGAGATAGTGGTGTAGATAATTTCAATTTTATACCGAGAGCTGTGTAGATATTTCCAAGTTCATACAGAGAGCAGGGTAGATATTTCCACGTTTATAGAGATGGCGGTGTAGATATTTCCATGTTCATACAGATGCTGCAGATATTTCCATGTTCATACAAATGGCGGTGTAGATATTTCCATGTTCATAGAGATGGCGGTGGAGATATTTCCATGTTCATACAAAGGGCGGTGTAGATATTTCCATGTTCATAGAGATGGCTGTGTAGATATTTCCGTATTTATACAGATAGCAGTGTAGTAATTTCCATGTTTATAGAGATAGCAGTGTAGATATTTCCACTGATATACAGATGGCTGTGTAGATATTTGCATGTTCATACAGATAGCGGTGTAGATATTTGCATGTTCATACAGATAGCGGTGTAGATATTTCCATGTTCATACAGATAGCGGTGGAGATATTTCCATGTTGATACAGATAGCGGTGTAGATATTTCCATGTTCATACAGATAGCGGTGTAGATATTTAAATGTTCATACATTTAGCGGTGTAGATATTTCCATGTTCTTACAGATAGCGGTGTAGATATTTAAATGTTCATACAGTTAGCGGTGTAGATATTTCCATGTTCATACAGATGGCGGTGTAGATATTTACATGTTCATAGAGATGGCGGTGTAGATATTTCCATGTTCGTACGGATGGCAGTGTTGATATTTCCATGTTCATACAGGTGGCGGTGTAGATATTTCCATGTTTATACAGATAGCAGTGTAGTTATTTCCATGTTTATAGAGATAGTAGTGTAGATATTTCCTTTGATATACAGATAGCCGTGTAGATATGTGCATGTTCATAAAGATAGCGGTGTAGATATTTCCGTGTTCATATAGATAACGGTGTAGATATTTCCATATTCATACAGATAGCGGTGTAGATATTTCCATGTTCATACAGTTAGCGGTGTAGATATTTCCATGTTCATACAGATGGTGGTGTAGATATTTACATGTTCATACAGATGGCGGTGTAGATATTTCCATGTTCATACAGATGGCGGTGTAGATATTTCCATGTTCATAGAGATGGCGGTGTAGATATTTCCATGTTTATACAGATAGGAGTGTAGTTATTTCCATGTTTATAGAGATAGCATTGTAGATATTTCCACTGATATACAGATAGCTGTGTAGATATTTGCATGTTCATACAGATAGCGGTGTAGATATTTCCATGTACCTACAGATAGCGGTGTAGATATTTCCATGTACATACAGATTGCGGTGTAGATATTTCCATGTTCATACAGGTGGCGGTGTAGATATTTCCATGTTCATACAGATAGCGGTGAAGATATTTCCATGTCCATACAGATAGCGGTGTAGATATTTCCATGTTCATACAGATAGCGGTGCAGATATTTCCATGTTCGTACAGTTAGCGGTGTAGATATTTCCATGTTCATACAGATGGCGATGTAGATATTTCCAAGTTCATAGAGATGGCGGTGTAGATATTTCCATGTTTATGCAGATAGCTGTATAGATATTTCCATGTATATACAGACGGTGGTGTAGTTATTTCCATGTTTATAGAGATGGCGGTCTAGATATTTCCATGTTTATAGAGATAGCGGTGTAGTTATTTCCAAGTTTATAGAGACAGCGTTGTAGATATTTCCATGTTTATACAGATAGCGGTGAAGATATTTTCATGTTTATACAGATAGCGGTGTAGATATTTCCATGTTTGTACAGATATCGTTGTAGATATTTCCATGTTTATAGAGATAGTGGTGTAGATAATTCCAATTTTATACAGATAGCTGTGTAGATATTTCCAAGTTCATACAGATAGCGGTGTAGATATTTCCACGTTTATAGAGATGGCGGTTTAGATATTTCCATGTTCATACAGATGGCGGTGTAGATATTTCCATGTTTATAGAGATGGCGGTGTAGATATTTTCATGTTTACACAGATGGCGGTGTAGATATTTCCATGTTTACACAGATAGTGGTGTAGACATTTCCATGTTTACACAGATAGCGGTGTGGATATTTCCATGTTTATGCAGATAGCGGTGTAGATATTTCCATGTTTATACAGATAGCGTTGCGAATATTTCCATGTTTATACAGATGGGCAGATATTTCCATGTTTATACAGATAGCGGTGTAGATATTTCCATCTTAATACAGATGGCGTTTTAGATATGTCCATGTTCGTACAGATGGCGGTGTAGATATTTCCATGTTCATACAGATGGCGGTGTAGATATTTCGAAGTTTATAGAGATAGCACTGTAGTTATTTCCATATTTATAGAGAAATCTGTGTAGATATTTCCATGTATATGCAGATAGCTGTGTAGATATTTCCATGTTCATGCAGAAAGCGGTGTAGATATTTCCATGTTCATGCAGATGGCGGTGTAGATATATCCATGTTCATACAGATGGCGGTGAAGATACTTCCATGTTCATTCAGTTAGCGGTGTAGATATTTCCATGTTCATACAGATGGCGGTATAGATATTTACATGTTCATACAGATGGCATTATAGATATTTCCATGTTCGTACAGATGGCGTTGTAGATATTTCCATGTTCATAGAGATGGCGGGGTAGATATTTCCATGTTTATGCAGATAGCGGTATAGATATTTCCATGTTTATACAGATGGTGGTGTAGTTATTTCCATGTTCATCCAGATGCCGGTGTAGATACATGCATGTTCATAGAGATGGCAGTGAAGATATTTCCATGTTCATACAGATGGCTGTGTAGATATTTCCATGTTCATAGAGATGGCGGTGTAGATATTTCCATGTTCATACAGATAGAGGTGTAGATATTTCCATGTTCATACAGATAGCGGTGTAGATATTTCCATGTTCATAGCGATAGCGGTGTAGATATTTCCATGTTCAAACAGTTAGCGGTGTAGATATTTCCATTTTCATACAGATGGCTGTGTAGATATTTCCATGTTCATACAGATGGCGGTGTAGATATTTCCATGTTCATACAGATGGCATTGTAGATATTTCCATGTTCATACAGATGACGGTGTAGATATTTCCATGTTTATACAGATAGCGGTGCGGATATTTCCATGTTTATACAGATAGTTGGGCAGATATTTCCATGTTTATACAGATAGCGGTGTAAATATTTCCTTCTTAATACAGATGGCGGTGTAGATATATCAATGTTTGTACAGATGGCGGTGTAGATATTTCCATGTTCGTACAGATGGCGGTGCAGATATTTACATGTTCATACAGATGGCGGTGTAGATATTTCCATGTTCGTACGGATGGCAGTGTAGATATATCCATGTTCATACAGATGGCGGTGCGGATATTTCCATGTTTATACAGATGGCAGTGTAGTTATTTCCATGTTTATAGAGATAGCAGTGTAGATATTTCCACTGATATACAGATAGCTGTGAAGATATTTGCATGTTCATACAGATAGCGGTGTAGATATTTCCATGTTCATACAGATAGCGGTTTAGATATTTCCATGTTGATACAGATAACGGTGTAGATATTTCCATGTTCATACAGATAGCGGTGTAGATATTTCCACGTTTATAGTGATGGCGGTGTAGATATTTCCATGTTTACACAGATGGCGGTGTAGATATTTCCATGTTTATACAGATAGCAGTGTAGTTATATCCATGTTTATAGAGATAGCAGTGTAGGTATTTCCACTGATATACAGATAGCTGTAAAGATATTTGCCTGTTCATAGAGATAGCGGTGTAGATATTTCCATATTCATACAGATAGCGGTGTAGATATTTCCACGTTTGTAGAGATGGCGGTGTAGATATTTCCATGTTCATACAGATGGTGGTGTAGATATTTCCATGTTTATAGAGACGGCGGTGTAGATATTTTCATGTTTTCACAGATGGCGGTGTAGATATTTCCATGTTTACACAGATAGCGGTGTAGACATTTCCATGTTTACACAGATAGCGGTGTGGATATTTCCATGTTTATGCAGACAGCGGTGTAGATATTTCCATGTTTATACAGATAGCGGTGCGGTTATTTCCATGTTTATAAAGATAGTCGTGCAGATATTTCCATGTTTATACAGATAGCGGTGTAGATATTTCTATGTTCATACAGATGGCGGTGTAGATATTTCCATGTTGATACAGATGGCGGTGTAGATATTTCCATGTTCATACAGTTAGCGGTGTAGATATTTCCATGTTCATACAGATGGCGGTGCAGATATTTACATGTTCATACAGATGGCGGTATAGATATTTCCATGTTCGTACGGATGGCAGTGTAGATATTTCCATGTTCATACAGGAGGCGGTGTGGATATTTCCATGTTTATACAGATAGCAGTGTAGTTATTTCCATTTTTATAGAGATAGCAGTGTAGATATTTCCATTGATATACAGATAGCTGTGTAGATATTTCCATGTTCATACAGATGGCGGTGTAGATATTTCCATGTTTATAGGGATGGCGGTGTAGACATTTTCATGTTTACACAGATGGCGGTGTAGATATTTCCATGTTTACACAGATAGCGGTGTAGACATTTCCATGTTTACACAGATAGCGGTGTGGATATTTCCATGTTTATGCAGATATCAGTGTAGATATTTCCATGTTTATACAGATAGCGGTGCGGATATTTCCATGTTTATACAGATAGTTGGGAAGATATTTCCATGTTTATACAGATAACGGTGTAGATATTTCCATCTTAATACAGATGGCGGTGTAGATATGTCCATGTTTGTACAGATGGCGGTGTAGATATATCCATGTTCATACAGATGGCGGTGTAGATATTTCGAAGTTTATAGAGATAGCGCTGTAGTTATTTCCATATTTATAGAGAAATCTGTGTAGATATTTCCATGTATATTCAGATAGCTGTGTAGATATTTCCATGTTCATTCAGATAGCGGTGTAGATATTTCCATGTTCACCCAGATGCCGGTGTACATATATCCATGTTCACACAGATGGCGGTGAAGATATTTCCATGTTCATACAGATGGCGGTGTAGATATTTCCATGTTCATAGAAATGGCGGTGTAGATATTTCCATGTTCATACAGATGGCGGTGTAGATATTTCCATGTTCATACCGATAGCGGTGTAGATATTTCAATGTTCATACAGTTAGCGGTGTAAATATTTCCATGTTTATACAGATGGCGGTGTAGATATTTACATGTTCATACAGATGGTGGTGTAGATATTTCCATGTTTGTACAGATGGCGGTGTAGATATTTCCATGTTCATAGAGATGGCGGTGTAGATATTTCCATGTTTATGCAGATAGGGGTATAGATATTTCCATGTTTATACAGATGGTGGTGTAGATATTTCCATGTTTATAGAGATGGCGGTCTAGATATTTCCATGTTTACAGAGATAGTGGTGTAGTTATTTCCAAGTTTATAGAGACAGCGTTGTAGATATTTCCATGTTTATACAGATAGCGGTGAAGATATTTCCATTTTTATACAAATAGCGGTGTAGATATTTCCATGTTTATACAGATAGCAGTGTAGATATTTCCATGTTTATAGAGATAGTGGTGTAGATAATTTCAATTTTATACCGAGAGCTGTGTAGATATTTCCAAGTTCATACAGAGAGCAGGGTAGATATTTCCACGTTTATAGAGATGGCGGTGTAGATATTTCCATGTTCATACAGATGCTGTAGATATTTCCATGTTCATACAAATGGCGGTGTAGATATTTCCATGTTCATAGAGATGGCGGTGGAGATATTTCCATGTTCATACAAATGGCGGTGTAGATATTTCCATGTTCATACAGGTGGCGGTGTGGATATTTCCATGTTTATACAGATAGCAGTGTAGTTATTTCCATGTTTATAGAGATAGCAGTGTAGATATTTCCATTGATATACAGATAGCTGTGTAGATATTTCCATGTTCATACAGATGGCGGTGTAGATATTTCCATGTTTATAGGGATGGCGGTGTAGACATTTTCATGTTTACACAGATGGCGGTGTAGATATTTCCATGTTTACTCAGATAGCGGTGTAGACATTTCCATGTTTACACAGATAGCGGTGTGGATATTTCCATGTTTATGCAGATAGCGGTGCGGTTATTTCCATGTTTATACAGATAGTCGTGCAGATATTTCCATGTTTATACAGATAGCGGTGTAGATATTTCCATCTTAAAACAGATGGCGGTGTAGATATGTCCATGTTCGTACAGATGGCGGTGTAGATATTTCCATGTTCATACAGATGGCGGTGTAGATATTTCGAAGTTTATAGAGATAGCGCTGTAGTTATTTCCATATTTATAGAGAAATCTGTGTAGATATTTCCATGTATATGCAGATAGCTGTGTAGATATTTCCATGTTCATGCAGAAAGCGGTGTACATATTTCCATGTTCATCCAGATGCCGGTGTAGATATATCCATGTTCATAGAGATGGCGGTGAAGATATTTCCATGTTCATAAAGATGGCGGTGTAGATATTTCCATGTTCATTCAAATGGCAGTGTAGATATTTCCATGTTCATAGTGATGGCGTTGTAGATATTTCCATGTTCATACAAATGGCGGTGTAGATATTTCCATGTTCGTACAGATGGCGTTGTAGATATTTCCATGTTCATACAGTTAGCGGTGTAGATATTTCCATGTTCATACAGATTGCGGTGTAGATATTTACATGTTCATACAGATGGCGGTGTAGATATTTCCATGTTCGTACGGATGGCAGTGTAGATATTTCCATGTTCATACAGGTGGCGGTGTAGATATTTCCATGTTTATACAGATAGCAGTGTAGTTATTTCCATGTTCATAGAGATAGCAGTGTAGATATTTCCATTGATATACAGATAGCTGTGTAGATATTTGCATGTTCATACAGATAGCAGTGTAGATATTTCCATGTTCGTACAGACAGCGGTGTAGATATTTCCATGTTCATACAGATAGCGGTGTAGTTATTTCCATGTTCATACAGATAACGGTGTAGATATTTACATGTTCATACAGATAGCGGTGTAGATATATCCATGTTCATACAGTTAGCCGTGTAGATATTTCCATGTTCATATAGATGGCGGTGTAGATATTTACATGTTCATACAGATGGCGGGATAGATATTTCCATGTTCGTACAGATGGCGGTGTAGATATTTCCATGTTCATAGAGAAGGCGGTGTGGATATTTCCATGTTTATGCAGATAGCCGTATAGATATTTCCATGTTTATACAGATAGCGGTGAAGATATTTCCATGTTTATACAGATAGCGGTGTAGATATTTCCATGTTTATTCAGATAGCAGTGTAGATATTTCCATGTTTATAGAGATAGTGGTGTAGATCATTTCAATTTTATACAGAGAGCAGTGTAGATATTTCCAAGTTCATACAGATAGCGGTGTAGATATTTCCACGTTTATAGAGATGGCGGTGTAGATATTTCCATGTTCATACAGATGGCGGTGTAGATATTTCCATGTTAACGGGGATGGCGTTGTAGATATTTTCATGTTTACACAGATGGCGGTGTAGATATTTCCATGTTTACACAGATAGCGGTGTAGACATTTCCATGTTTACACAGATAGCGGTGTGGATATTTCCATGTTTATGCAGATAGCAGTGTAGATATTTCCATGTTTATACAGATAGCGGTGCGGATATTTCCATGTTTATACAGATAGTTGGGCAGATATTTCCATGTTTATACAGATGGCGGTGTAGATATGTCCATGTTTGTACAGATGGCAGTGGAGATATTTCCATGTTCATACAGATGGCGGTGTAGATATTTCGAAGTTTATATAGATAGCGCTGTAGTTATTTCCATATTTATAGAGAAATCTGAAGATCTTTCCATGTATATTCAGATAGCTGTTTAGATATTTCCATGTTCATGCAGATAACGGTGTAGATATTTCCATGTTCATCCAGATGCCGGTGTAGATATATCCATGTTCATACAGATGGCGGTGAAGATATTTCCATGTTCATACAGATGGCGGTGTAGATATTTCCATTTCTTTACAGATAGCAGTGTAGTTATTTCCATGTTTATAGAGATAGTGGTGTAGATAATTTCAATTTTATACAGATAGCTGTGTAGATATTTGCATGTTCATACAGATAGCGCTGTAGATAATTCCATGTTCATACAGATAGCGGTGTAGATATTTCCATGTTCATACAGATAGCGGTGTAGATATTTCCATGTTCATAGCGATAGCGGTGTAGATATTTCCATGTTCAAACAGTTAGCGGTGTAGATATTTCCATTTTCATACAGATGGCTGTGTAGATATTTCCATGTTCATACAGATGGCGGTGTAGATATTTCCATGTTCATACAGATGGCATTGTAGATATTTCCATGTTCATACAGATGACGGTGTAGATATTTCCATGTTTATACAGATAGTGGTGCGGATATTTCCATGTTTATACAGATAGTTGGGCAGATATTTCCATGTTTATACAGATAGCGGTGTAAATATTTCCTTCTTAATACAGATGGCGGTGTAGATATATCCATGTTTGTACAGATGGCGGTGTAGATATTTCCATGTTCGTACAGATGGCGGTGCAGATATTTACATGTTCATACAGATGGCGGTGTAGATATTTCCATGTTCGTACGGATGGCAGTGTAGATATATCCATGTTCATACAGATGGCGGTGCGGATATTTCCATGTTTATACAGATGGCAGTGTAGTTATTTCCATGTTTATAGAGATAGCAGTGTAGATATTTCCATTGATATACAGATAGCTGTGAAGATATTTGCATGTTCATACAGATAGCGGTGTAGATATTTCCATGTTCATACAGATAGCGGTTTAGATATTTCCATGTTGATACAGATAACGGTGTAGATATTTCCATGTTCATACAGATAGCGGTGTAGATATTTCCACGTTTATAGTGATGGCGGTGTAGATATTTCCATGTTTACACAGATGGCGGTGTAGATATTTCCATGTTTATACAGATAGCAGTGTAGTTATATCCATGTTTATAGAGATAGCAGTGTAGGTATTTCCACTGATATACAGATAGCTGTAAAGATATTTGCCTGTTCATAGAGATAGCGGTGTAGATATTTCCATATTCATACAGATAGCGGTGTAGATATTTCCACGTTTGTAGAGATGGCGGTGTAGATATTTCCATGTTCATACAGATGGTGGTGTAGATATTTCCATGTTTATAGAGACGGCGGTGTAGATATTTTCATGTTTTCACAGATGGCGGTGTAGATATTTCCATGTTTACACAGATAGCGGTGTAGACATTTCCATGTTTACACAGATAGCGGTGTGGATATTTCCATGTTTATGCAGACAGCGGTGTAGATATTTCCATGTTTATACAGATAGCGGTGCGGTTATTTCCATGTTTATAAAGATAGTCGTGCAGATATTTCCATGTTTATACAGATAGCGGTGTAGATATTTCTATGTTCATACAGATGGCGGTGTAGATATTTCCATGTTGATACAGATCGCGGTGTAGATATTTCCATGTTCATACAGTTAGCGGTGTAGATATTTCCATGTTCATACAGATGGCGGTGCAGATATTTACATGTTCATACAGATGGCGGTGTAGATATTTCCATGTTCGTACGGATGGCAGTGTAGATATTTCCATGTTCATACAGGAGGTGGTGTGGATATTTCCATGTTTATACAGATAGCAGTGTAGTTATTTCCAGTTTTATAGAGATAGCAGTGTAGATATTTCCATTGATATACAGATAGCTGTGTAGATATTTCCATGTTCATACAGATGGCGGTGTAGATATTTCCATGTTTATAGGGATGGCAGTGTAGACATTTTCATGTTTACACAGATGGCGGTGTAGATATTTCCATGTTTACACAGATAGCGGTGTATACATTTCCATGTTTACACAGATAGCGGTGTGGATATTTCCATGTTTATGCAGATATCAGTGTAGATATTTCCATGTTTATACAGATAGCGGTGCGGATATTTCCATGTTTATACAGATAGTTGGGCAGATATTTCCATGTTTATACAGATAACGGTGTAGATATTTCCATCTTAATACAGATGGCGGTGTAGATATGTCCATGTTTGTACAGATGGCGGTGTAGATATATCCATGTTCATACAGATGGCGGTGTAGATATTTCGAAGTTTATAGAGATAGCGCTGTAGTTATTTCCATATTTATAGAGAAATCTGTGTAGATATTTCCATGTATATTCAGATAGCTCTGTAGATATTTCCATGTTCATGCAGATAGCGGTGTAGATATTTCCATGTTCACCCAGATGCCGGTGTACATATATCCATGTTCACACAGATGGCGGTGAAGATATTTCCATGTTCATACAGATGGCGGTGTAGATATTTCCATGTTGATAGAAATGGCGGTGTAGATATTTCCATGTTCATACAGATGGCGGTGTAGATATTTCCATGTTCATACCGATAGCGGTGTAGATATTTCAATGTTCATACAGTTAGCGGTGTAAATATTTCCATGTTCATACAGATGGCGGTGTAGATATTTACATGTTCATACAGATGGTGGTGTAGATATTTCCATGTTTGTACAGATGGCGGTGTAGATATTTCCATGTTCATAGAGATGGCGGTGTAGATATTTCCATGTTTATGCAGATAGGGGTATAGATATTTCCATGTTTATACAGATGGTGGTGTAGATATTTCCATGTTTATAGAGATGGCGGTCTAGATATTTCCATGTTTACAGAGATAGTGGTGTAGTTATTTCCAAGTTTATAGAGACAGCGTTGTAGATATTTCCATGTTTATACAGATAGCGGTGAAGATATTTCCATTTTTATACAAATAGCGGTGTAGATATTTCCATGTTTATACAGATAGCAGTGTAGATATTTCCATGTTTATAGAGATAGTGGTGTAGATAATTTCAATTTTATACCGAGAGCTGTGTAGATATTTCCAAGTTCATACAGAGAGCAGGGTAGATATTTCCACGTTTATAGAGATGGCGGTGTAGATATTTCCATGTTCATACAGATGCTGTAGATATTTCCATGTTCATACAAATGGCGGTGTAGATATTTCCATGTTCATAGAGATGGCGGTGGAGATATTTCCATGTTCATACAAATGGCGGTGTAGATATTTCCATGTTCATACAGGTGGCGGTGTGGATATTTCCATGTTTATACAGATAGCAGTGTTGTTATTTCCATGTTTATAGAGATAGCAGTGTAGATATTTCCATTGATATACAGATAGCTGTGTAGATATTTCCATGTTCATACAGATGGCGGTGTAGATATTTCCATGTTTATAGGGATGGCGGTGTAGACATTTTCATGTTTACACAGATGGCGGTGTAGATATTTCCATGTTTACTCAGATAGCGGTGTAGACATTTCCATGTTTACACAGATAGCGGTGTGGATATTTCCATGTTTATGCAGATAGCGGTGCGGTTATTTCCATGTTTATACAGATAGTCGTGCAGATATTTCCATGTTTATACAGATAGCGGTGTAGATATTTCCATCTTAAAACAGATGGCGGTGTAGATATGTCCATGTTCGTACAGATGGCGGTGTAGATATTTCCATGTTCATACAGATGGCGGTGTAGATATTTCGAAGTTTATAGAGATAGCGCTGTAGTTATTTCCATATTTATAGAGAAATCTGTGTAGATATTTCCATGTATATGCAGATAGCTGTGTAGATATTTCCATGTTCATGCAGAAAGCGGTGTACATATTTCCATGTGCATCCAGATGCCGGTGTAGATATATCCATGTTCATAGAGATGGCGGTGAAGATATTTCCATGTTCATAAAGATGGCGGTGTAGATATTTCCATGTTCATTCAAATGGCAGTGTAGATATTTCCATGTTCATAGTGATGGCGTTGTAGATATTTCCATGTTCATACAAATGGCGGTGTAGATATTTCCATGTTCGTACAGATGGCGGTGTAGATATTTCCATGTTCATACAGTTAGCGGTGTAGATATTTCCATGTTCATACAGATTGCGGTGTAGATATTTACATGTTCATACAGATGGCGGTGTAGATATTTCCATGTTCGTACGGATGGCAGTGTAGATATTTCCATGTTCATACAGGTGGCGGTGTAGATATTTCCATGTTTATACAGATAGCAGTGTAGTTATTTCCATGTTCATAGAGATAGCAGTGTAGATATTTCCATTGATATACAGATAGCTGTGTAGATATTTGCATGTTCATACAGATAGCAGTGTAGATATTTCCATGTTCGTACAGACAGCGGTGTAGATATTTCCATGTTCATACAGATAGCGGTGTAGTTATTTCCATGTTCATACAGATAACGGTGTAGATATTTACATGTTCATACAGATAGCGGTGTAGATATATCCATGTTCATACAGTTAGCGGTGTAGATATTTCCATGTTCATACAGATGGCGGTGTAGATATTTCCATGTTCATACAAATGGCGGTGTAGATATTTCCATGTTCATAGAGAAGGCGGTGTGGATATTTCCATGTTTATGCAGATAGCCGTATAGATATTTCCATGTTTATACAGATAGCGGTGAAGATATTTCCATGTTTATACAGATAGCGGTGTAGATATTTCCATGTTTATACAGATAGCAGTGTAGATATTTCCATGTTTATAGAGATAGTGGTGTAGATCATTTCAATTTTATACAGAGAGCAGTGTAGATATTTCCAAGTTCATACAGATAGCGGTGTAGGTATTTCCACGTTTATAGAGATGGCGGTGTAGATATTTCCATGTTCATACAGATGGCGGTGTAGATATTTCCATGTTAACGGGGATGGCGTTGTAGATATTTTCATGTTTACACAGATGGCGGTGTAGATATTTCCATGTTTACACAGATAGCGGTGTAGACATTTCCATGTTTACACAGATAGCGGTGTGGATATTTCCATGTTTATGCAGATAGCAGTGTAGATATTTCCATGTTTATACAGATAGCGGTGCGGATATTTCCATGTTTATACAGATAGTTGGGCAGATATTTCCATGTTTATACAGATGGCGGTGTAGATATGTCCATGTTTGTACAGATGGCAGTGGAGATATTTCCATGTTCATACAGATGGCGGAGTAGATATTTCGAAGTTTATAGAGATAGCGCTGTAGTTATTTCCATATTTATAGAGAAATCTGAAGATCTTTCCATGTATATTCAGATAGCTGTTTAGATATTTCCATGTTCATGCAGATAACGGTGTAGATATTTCCATGTTCATCCAGATGCCGGTGTAGATATATCCATGTTCATACAGATGGCGGTGAAGATATTTCCATGTTCATACAGATGGCGGTGTAGATATTTCCATTTCTTTACAGATAGCAGTGTAGTTATTTCCATGTTTATAGAGATAGTGGTGTAGATAATTTCAATTTTATACAGATAGCTGTGTAGATATTTGCATGTTCATACAGATAGCGCTGTAGATAATTCCATGTTCATACAGATAGCGGTGTAGATATTTCCATGTTCATACAGATAGCGGTGTAGATATTTCCATGTTCATACAGATAGCGGTGTAGATATTTCCATGTTCATACCAATAGCGGTGTAGATATTTCCATGTCCATACAGTTAGCCTTGTAGATATTTCCATGTTCATACAGGTGGCGGTGTATATATATACATGTTCATACAGATGGCGGTGTAGATATTTCCATGTTCGTACGGAAGGCAGTGTAGATATTTCCATGTTCATACAAGTGGCGGTGTAGATATTTCCATGTTTATACTGATAGCAGTGTAGTTATTTCCATTTTTATAGAGGTAGCAGTGTAGATATTTCCATTGACATACAGATATCGGTGTAGATATTTCCATGTTCGTATAGATAGCGGTGTAGATATTTCCATGTTTATACAGATAGCGGTGTAGATATTTCCATGTTTATACAGATAACGGTGTAGATATTTCCATGTTCATACAGATAGCGTTGTAGATATTTCCATGATCATACAGGTAGCGGTGTAGATATTTCCATGTTCATACAGATGGCGGTGTAGATATTTCCATGTTCATACAGATGGCGGTGTAGATATTTCCATGTTCGTACAGATGGCGGTGTAGATATTTCCATGTTCATAGAGATGGCGGTGTAGATATTTCCATGTTTATGCAGATAGCAGTGTAGATATTTCCATGTTTATACAGATGGTGGTGTAGATATTTCCATGTTTATAGAGATGGCGGTCTAGATATTTCCATGTTTTTACAGATAGCGGTGAAGGTATTTTAAAGTTTATACAGATAGCGTTGTAGATATTTCCATGTTTATACAGATAGCAGTGTAAATATTTCCATGTTTATAGAGATAGTGGTGTAGATAATTTCAATTTTATACCGAGAGCAGTGTAGATATTTCTAACTTCACACCGATAGCCATGTAGATATTTACACGTTTATAGAGATGGCGGTGTAGATATTTCCATGTTCATACATATGGCGGTGTAGATATTTCCATGTTCATACAAATGGCGGTGTAGATATTTCCATGTTCATAGAGATGGCGGTGTAGATATTTCCGTATTTATACAGATAGCAGTGTAGTAATTTCCATGTTTATAGAGATAGCAGTGTAGATATTTCCACTGATATACAGATGGCTGTGTAGATATTTGCATGTTCATACAGATAGCGGTGTAGATGTTTGCATGTTCATACAGATAGCGGTGTAGATATTTCCATGTTCATACAGATAGCGGTGTAGATATTTCCATGTTGATACAGATAGCGGTGTAGATATTTCCATGTTCATACAGATAGCGGTGTAGATATTTAAATGTTCATACAGTTAGCGGTGTAGATTTTTCCATGTTCATACAGATGGCGGTGTAGATATTTACATGTTCATAGAGATGGCGGTGTAGATATTTCCATGTTCGTACGGATGGCAGTGTTGATATTTCCATGTTCATACAGGTGGCGGTGTAGATATTTCCATGTTTATACAGATAGCAGTGTAGTTATTTCCATGTTTATAGAGATAGTAGTGTAGATATTTCCTTTGATATACAGATAGCCGTGTAGATATGTGCATGTTCATAAAGATAGCGGTGTAGATATTTCCGTGTTCATATAGATAACGGTGTAGATATTTCCATATTCATACAGATAGCGGTGTAGATATTTCCATGTTCATACAGTTAGCGGTGTAGATATTTCCATGTTCATACAGATGGTGGTGTAGATATTTACATGTTCATACAGATGGCGGTGTAGATATTTCCATGTTCGTACAGATGGCGGTGTAGATATTTCCATGTTCATAGAGATGGCGGTGTAGATATTTCCATGTTTATACAGATAGCAGTGTAGTTATTTCCATGTTTATAGAGATAGCATTGTAGATATTTCCACTGATATACAGATAGCTGTGTAGATATTTGCATGTTCATACAGATAGCGGTGTAGATATTTCAATGTACCTACAGATAGCGGTGTAGATATTTCCATGTTCATACAGATTGCGGTGTAGATATTTCCATGTTCATACAGGTGGCGGTGTAGATATTTCCATGTTCATACAGATAGCGGTGAAGATATTTCCATGTCCATACAGATAGCGGTGTAGATATTTCCATGTTCATACAGATAGCGGTGCAGATATTTCCATGTTCATACAGTTAGCGGTGTAGATATTTCCATGTTCATACAGATGGCGGTGTAGATATTTCCATGTTCATAGAGATGGCGGTGTAGATATTTCCATGTTTATGGAGATAGCTGTATAGATATTTCCATGTATATAGAGACGGTGGTGTAGTTATTTCCATGTTTATAGAGATGGCGGTCTAGATATTTCCATGTTTTTAGAGATAGCGGTGTAGTTATTTCCAAGTTTATAGAGACAGCGTTGTAGATATTTCCATGTTTATACAGATAGCGGTGAAGATATTTTCATGTTTATACAGATAGCGGTGTAGATATTTCCATGTTTGTACAGATATCGTTGTAGATATTTCCATGTTTATAGAGATAGTGGTGTAGATAATTCCAATTTTATACAGATAGCAGTGTAGATATTTCCAAGTTCATACAGATAGCGGTGTAGATATTTCCACGTTTATAGAGATGGCGGTTGAGATATTTCCATGTTCATACAGATGGCGGTGTAGATATTTCCATGTTTATAGAGATGGCGGTGTAGATATTTTCATGTTTACACAGATGGCGGTGTAGATATTTCCATGTTTACACAGATAGTGGTGTAGACATTTCCATGTTTACACAGATAGCGGTGTGGATATTTCCATGTTTATGCAGATAGCGGTGTAGATATTTCCATGTTTATACAGATAGCGTTGCGGATATTTCCATGTTTATACAGATGGGCAGATATTTCCATGTTTATACAGATAGCGGTGTAGATATTTCCATCTTAATACAGATGGCGTTGTAGATATGTCCATGTTCGTACAGATGGCGGTGTAGATATTTCCATGTTCATACAGATGGCGGTGTAGATATTTCGAAGTTTATAGAGATAGCACTGTAGTTATTTCCATATTTATAGAGAAATCTGTGTAGATATTTCCATGTATATGCAGAAAGCTGTGTAGATATTTCCATGTTCATGCAGAAAGCGGTGTAGATATTTCCATGTTCATCCAGATGTCGGTGTAGATATATCCATGTTCATACAGATGGCGGTGAAGATATTTCCATGTTCATACAAATGGCGGTGTAGATATTTCCATGTTCATACAGGTGGCGGTGTGGATATTTCCATGTTTATACAGATAGCAGTGTAGTTATTTCCATGTTTATAGAGATAGCAGTGTAGATATTTCCATTGATATACAGATAGCTGTGTAGATATTTCCATGTTCATACAGATGGCGGTGTAGATATTTCCATGTTTATAGGGATGGCGGTGTAGACATTTTCATGTTTACACAGATGGCGGTGTAGATATTTCCATGTTTACTCAGATAGCGGTGTAGACATTTCCATGTTTACACAGATAGCGGTGTGGATATTTCCATGTTTATGCAGATAGCGGTGCGGATATTTCCATGTTTATACAGATAGTTGGGCAGATATTTCCATGTTTATACAGATGGCGGTGTAGATATGTCCATGTTTGTACAGATGGCAGTGGAGATATTTCCATGTTCATACAGATGGCGGTGTAGATATTTCGAAGTTTATAGAGATAGCGCTGTAGTTATTTCCATATTTATACAGAAATCTGAAGATCTTTCCATGTATATTCAGATAGCTGTTTAGATATTTCCATGTTCATACAGATAACGGTGTAGATATTTCCATGTTCATCCAGATGCCGGTGTAGATATATCCATGTTCATACAGATGGCGGTGAAGATATTTCCATGTTCATACAGATGGCGGTGTAGATATTTCCATTTCTTTACAGATAGCAGTGTAGTTATTTCCATGTTTATAGAGATAGTGGTGTAGATAATTTCAATTTTATACAGATAGCTGTGTAGATATTTGCATGTTCATACAGATAGCGCTGTAGATAATTCCATGTTCATACAGATAGCGGTGTAGATATTTCCATGTTCATACAGATAGCGGTGTAGATATTTCCATGTTCATCCAGATGGCTGTGTAGATATATCCATGTTCATACAGATAGCGGTGTAGATATTTCCATGTTCATACCAATAGCGGTGTAGATATTTCCATGTCCATACAGTTAGCCTTGTAGATATTTCCATGTTCATACAGGTGGCGGTGTATATATATACATGTTCATACAGATGGCGGTGTAGATATTTCCATGTTCGTACGGAAGGCAGTGTAGATATTTCCATGTTCATACAAGTGGCGGTGTAGATATTTCCATGTTTATACTGATAGCAGTGTAGTTATTTCCATTTTTATAGAGGTAGCAGTGTAGATATTTCCATTGACATACAGATATCGGTGTAGATATTTCCATGTTCGTATAGATAGCGGTGTAGATATTTCCATGTTTATACAGATAGCGGTGTAGATATTTCCATGTTTATACAGATAACGGTGTAGATATTTCCATGTTCATACAGATAGCGTTGTAGATATTTCCATGATCATACAGGTAGCGGTGTAGATATTTCCATGTTCATACAGATGGCGGTGTAGATATTTCCATGTTCATAGAGATGGCGGTGTAGATATTTCCATGTTTATGCAGATAGCAGTATAGATATTTCCATGTTTATACAGATGGTGGTGTAGATATTTCCATGTTTATAGAGATGGCGGTCTAGATATTTCCATGTTTTTACAGATAGCGGTGAAGGTATTTTAAAGTTTATACAGATAGCGTTGTAGATATTTCCATGTTTATACAGATAGCAGTGTAGATATTTCCATGTTTATAGAGATAGTGGTGTAGATAATTTCAATTTTATACCGAGAGCAGTGTAGATATTTCTAACTTCACACCGATAGCCATGTAGATATTTACACGTTTATAGAGATGGCGGTGTAGATATTTCCATGTTCATACATATGGCGGTGTAGATATTTCCATGTTCATACAAATGGCGGTGTAGATATTTCCATGTTCATAGAGATGGCGGTGTAGATATTTCCATGTTCATACAAAGGGCGGTGTAGATATTTCCATGTTCATAGAGATGGCGGTGTAGATATTTCCGTATTTATACAGATAGCAGTGTAGTAATTTCCATGTTTATAGAGATAGCAGTGTAGATATTTCCACTGATATACAGATGGCTGTGTAGATATTTGCATGTTCATACAGATAGCGGTGTAGATATTTGCATGTTCATACAGATAGCGGTGTAGATATTTCCATGTTCATACAGATAGCGGTGTAGATATTTCCATGTTGATACAGATAGCGGTGTAGATATTTCCATGTTCATACAGATAGCGGTGTAGATATTTAAATGTTCATACAGTTAGCGGTGTAGATTTTTCCATGTTCATACAGATGGCGGTGTAGATATTTACATGTTCATAGAGATGGCGGTGTAGATATTTCCATGTTCGTACGGATGGCAGTGTTGATATTTCCATGTTCATACAGGTGGCGGTGTAGATATTTCCATGTTTATACAGATAGCAGTGTAGTTATTTCCATGTTTATAGAGATAGTAGTGTAGATATTTCCTTTGATATACAGATAGCCGTGTAGATATGTGCATGTTCATAAAGATAGCGGTGTAGATATTTCCGTGTTCATATAGATAACGGTGTAGATATTTCCATATTCATACAGATAGCGGTGTAGATATTTCCATGTTCATACAGTTAGCGGTGTAGATATTTCCATGTTCATACAGATGGTGGTGTAGATATTTACATGTTCATACAGATGGCGGTGTAGATATTTCCATGTTCGTACAGATGGCGGTGTAGATATTTCCATGTTCATAGAGATGGCGGTGTAGATATTTCCATGTTTATACAGATAGCAGTGTAGTTATTTCCATGTTTATAGAGATAGCATTGTAGATATTTCCACTGATATACAGATAGCTGTGTAGATATTTGCATGTTCATACAGATAGCGGTGTAGATATTTCAATGTACCTACAGATAGCGGTGTAGATATTTCCATGTTCATACAGATTGCGGTGTAGATATTTCCATGTTCATACAGGTGGCGGTGTAGATATTTCCATGTTCATACAGATAGCGGTGAAGATATTTCCATGTCCATACAGATAGCGGTGTAGATATTTCCATGTTCATACAGATAGCGGTGCAGATATTTCCATGTTCATACAGTTAGCGGTGTAGATATTTCCATGTTCATACAGATGGCGGTGTAGATATTTCCATGTTCATAGAGATGGCGGTGTAGATATTTCCATGTTTATGGAGATAGCGGTATAGATATTTCCATGTATATACAGACGGTGGTGTAGTTATTTCCATGTTTATAGAGATGGCGGTCTAGATATTTCCATGTTTTTAGAGATAGCGGTGTAGTTATTTCCAAGTTTATAGAGACAGCGTTGTAGATATTTCCATGTTTATACAGATAGCGGTGAAGATATTTTCATGTTTATACAGATAGCGGTGTAGATATTTCCATGTTTGTACAGATATCGTTGTAGATATTTCCATGTTTATAGAGATAGTGGTGTAGATAATTCCAATTTTATACAGATAGCAGTGTAGATATTTCCAAGTTCATACAGATAGCGGTGTAGATATTTCCACGTTTATAGAGATGGCGGTTGAGATATTTCCATGTTCATACAGATGGCGGTGTAGATATTTCCATGTTTATAGAGATGGCGGTGTAGATATATTCATGTTTACACAGATGGCGGTGTAGATATTTCCATGTTTACACAGATAGTGGTGTAGACATTTCCATGTTTACACAGATAGCGGTGTGGATATTTCCATGTTTATGCAGATAGCGGTGTAGATATTTCCATGTTTATACAGATAGCGTTGCGGATATTTCCATGTTTATACAGATGGGCAGATATTTCCATGTTTATACAGATAGCGGTGTAGATATTTCCATCTTAATACAGATGGCGTTGTAGATATGTCCATGTTCGTACAGATGGCGGTGTAGATATTTCCATGTTCATACAGATGGCGGTGTAGATATTTCGAAGTTTATAGAGATAGCACTGTAGTTATTTCCATATTTATAGAGAAATCTGTGTAGATATTTCCATGTATATGCAGAAAGCTGTGTAGATATTTCCATGTTCATGCAGAAAGCGGTGTAGATATTTCCATGTTCATCCAGATGTCGGTGTAGATATATCCATGTTCATACAGATGGCGGTGAAGATATTTCCATGTTCATACAGATGGCGGTGTAGATATTTCCATGTTCATACAAATGGCGGTGTAGATATTTCCATGTTCATAGAGATGGCGGTGTAGATATTTCCATGTTCATACAAATGGCTGTGTAGATCTTTCCATGTTCATAGAGATGGCGGAGTAGATATTTCCATGTTTATACAGATAGCAGTGTAGTTATTTCCATGTTTATAGAGATAGCATTGTAGATATTTCCATTGATATACAGATAGCTCTGTAGATATTTGCATGTTCATACAGATAGCGGTGTAGATATTTCCATGTTCATACAGATGGCGGTGTAGATATTTCCATGTTCGTATGGATGGCAGTGTAGATATTTCCATGTTCATACAGGTGGCGGTGTAGATATTTCCATGTTTATACAGATAGCAGTGTAGTTATTTCCATGTTTATTGAGATAGCAGTGAAGATATTCCCATTGATATACAGATAGCTATGTAGATATTTGCGTGTTCATACAGATAGCAGTGTAGATATTTCCATGCTCGTACAGATAGCGGTGTAGATATTTCCATGTTCATAGAGATAGCGGTGTAGATATTTCCAAGTTCATACAGTTAGCGGAGTAGATATTTCCATGTTCATACAGAGAGGGGTGTAGATATTTCCATGTTCATACAGTTAGCGGTGTAGATATTTCCATGTTCATACAGATGGCCGTGTAGATATTTACATGTTCATACAGATGGCGGTGTAGATATTTCCATGTTCGTATAGATGTTGGTGTAGATATTTTCGTGTTCATAGAGATGGCGGTGTAGATATTTCCATGTTTATAGAGATAGTGGTCAAGATAATTCCAATTTTATACTGATAGCATTGTAGATATTTCCAAATTCATACAGGTAGCGGTGTAGATATTTCCACGTTTATAGAGATGGCGGTGTAGATATTTCCATGTTCATACAGATGGCGGTGTGGATATTTCCATGTTTGTAGAGATTTCGTTGTAGATATTTTCATGTTTACACAGATGGAGGTGTAGATATTTCCGTGTTTACACAGATAGCGGTGTAGACATTTCCATGTTTACACAGATAGCAGTGTGGATATTTCCATGTTTATGCAGATAGCGGTGTAGATATTTCCATGTTTGTACAGATAGCGGTGCGGATATTTCCATGTTTATACAGATAGATAGGCAGATATTTCCATGTTTATACAGATAGCGGTGTAGATATTTCCATCTTAATACAGATGGTGGTGTACATATGTCCATGTTCGAACAGATAGTGTTGTACTTATTTCCATGTTAATACAGATGGTGGTGTAGATATTTCGAAGTTTATAGAGATAGCGCTGTAGTTATTTCCATATTTACAGAGAAATCTGTGTAGATATTTCTATGTATATGCAGATAACAGTGTAGATATTTCCATGTTCATGCGGATAGCGGTGTAGATATTTCCATGTTCATCCAGATGCCGGTGTAGATATATCCATGTTCATACAGATGGCGGTGAAGATATTTCCATGTTCATACAGATGGCGGTGTAGATATTTCCATGTTCATACAAATGGCGGTGTAGATATTTCCATGTTCATAGAGATGGCGGTGTAGATATTTCCATGTTCATACAAATGGCGGTGTAGATATTTACATGTACATAGAGATGGCGGTGTAGATATTTCCATGTTTATACAGATATCGGTGTAGTTATTTCCACGTTTATAGAGATAGCATAGTAGATATTTCCATTGATATACAGATAGCTGTGTAGATATTTGCATGTTCATACAGATAGCGGTGAAGATATTTCCATGTTCATACAGATAGCGGTGCAGATATTTCCATGTTCAAACAGATAGCGGTGTAGATATTTCCATGTTCATACAGAAAGCGGTGCAGATATTTCCATGTTCATACAGTTAGCGGTGTAGATATTTCCATGTTCATACAGATAGCGGTGTAGATATTTACATGTTCATACAGATGGCGGTGTAGATATTTCCATGTTCATGCAGATGGCGGTGTCGATATTTCCATGTTCATAGAGATGGCGGTGGAGATATTTCCATGTTTATGCAGATAGAAGTATAGATATTCCCATATTTATACTGATGGTGCTCTAGGTATTTACATGTTTTTAGAGATGGCGGTCTTGATATTTCCATGTTTATAGAGATAATGGTGTATTTATTTCCAAGTTTATAGAGACAGCATTGTAGATATTTCCATGTTTATACAGATAGCAGTGAAGATACTTCCATGTTTATACAGATAGCGGTGTAGATATTTCCATGTTTATACAGATAACAGTGTAGATATTTCCGTGTTTATAGAGATAGGGGTGTAGATAATTTCAATTTTTTACAGATAGCAGTGTAGATATTTCCAAGTTCATACCGATAGCGGTGTAGATATTTCCAAGTTTATAGAGATGGCGGTGTAGATATTTCCATGTTCATACAGATGGTGGTGTAGATATTTTCATGTTTACACAGATGGCGGTGTAGATATTTCCATGTTCATACAAGTGGCGGTGTAGATATTTCCATGTTCATAGAGATGGCGGTGTCGATATTTCCATGTTTATACAGATAGCAGTGTAGTTATTTCCATGTTTATAGAGATAGTGGGGTAGATAATTTCAATATTATACAGATAGCTGTGTAGATATTTGCATGTTCATACAGATAGCGGTGTAGATATTTCCATGTTCATACAGATAGCGGTGTAGATATTTCCATGTTCATACAGATAGCGGTGTAGATATTTCCATGTTCATGCAGATAGCGGTGTAGATATTTCCATGTTCATACAGTTAGTGGAGTAGATATTTCCATGTCCATACAGTTAGCGTTGTAGGTATTTCCATGTTCATACAGATGGCGGTGTAGGTATTTACATGTTCATACAGATGGCGGCGTAGATATTTCCATGTTCGTACGGATGGCAGTGTAGATATTTCCATGTTCATACAGCTGGCGGTGTACAGATTTCCATGTTTATACAAATAGCAGTGTGGCTATTTCCATGTTTATAGAGATAGTAGTGTAGATATTTCCATTGATATACAGATAGCTGTGTAGATATTTGCATGTTCATACAGATAGCGGTGAAGATATTTCAATGTTCGTACAGATAGCGGTGTAGATATTTCCATGTTCATACAGATAGAGGTGTAGATATTTCCATGTTCATACAGATAACGGTGTAGATATTTCCATGTTCATACAGATAGCAGTGTAGATATTTCCAAGTTCATACAGTTAGCGGTGTAGATATTTCCATGTTCATACAGATGGCGGTGTAGATATTTACATGTTCATACAGATGGCGGTGTAGATATTTCCATGTACGTACAGATGGCGGTGTAGATATTTCCATGTTCATAGAGATGGCGGTGTAGATATTACCATGTTTGTGCAGATAGCGGTATAGATATTTCCATGTTTATACAGATGGTGGTGTAGGTATTTCCATGTTTATAGAGATGGCGGTCTAGATATTTCCATGTTTATACAGATAGCGGTGAAGATATTTCCATGTTTATACCGATAGCTGTGTAGATATTTCCATGTTTATACAGATAGCAGTGTAGATATTTCCATGTTTAGAGATAGTGGTGTAGATAATTTCAATTTTATACCGAGAGCAGTGTAGATATTTCCAAGTTCATACAGATAGCGATGTAGATATTTCCACGTTTATAGAGATGGCGGTGTAGATATTTCCATGTTCATACAGAGAGCGGTGTAGATATTTCCATGTTCATACAGTTAGCGGTGTAGATATTTCCATGTTCATACAGATGGCCGTGTAGATATTTACATGTTCATACAGATGGCGGTGTAGATATTTCCATGTTCGTATAGATGTTGGTGTAGATATTTTCGTGTTCATAGAGATGGCGGTGTAGATATTTCCATGTTTATAGAGATAGTGGTCAAGATAATTCCAATTTTATACTGATAGCATTGTACATATTTCCAAATTCATACAGATAGCGGTGTAGATATTTCCACGTTTATAGAGATGGCGGTGTAGATATTTCCATGTTCATACAGATGGCGGTGTGGATATTTCCATGTTTGTAGAGATTTCGTTGTAGATATTTTCATGTTTACACAGATGGAGGTGTAGATATTTCCGTGTTTACACAGATAGCGGTGTAGACATTTCCATGTTTACACAGATAGCAGTGTGGATATTTCCATGTTTATGCAGATAGCGGTGTAGATATTTCCATGTTTGTACAGATAGCGGTGCGGATATTTCCATGTTTATACAGATAGATAGGCAGATATTTCCATGTTTATACAGATAGCGGTGTAGATATTTCCATCTTAATACAGATGGTGGTGTACATATGTCCATGTTCGAACAGATAGCGTTGTACTTATTTCCATGTTAATACAGATGGTGGTGTAGATATTTCGAAGTTTTTAGAGATAGCGCTGTAGTTATTTCCATATTTACAGAGAAATCTGTGTAGATATTTCTATGTATATGCAGATAACAGTGTAGATATTTCCATGTTCATGCGGATAGCGGTGTAGATATTTCCATGTTCATCCAGATGCCGGTGTAGATATATCCGTGTTCATACAGATGGCGGTGAAGATATTTCCATGTTCATACAGATGGCGGTGTAGATATTTCCATGTTCATACAAATGGCGGTGTAGATATTTCCATGTTCATAGAGATGGCGGTGTAGATATTTCCATGTTCATACAAATGGCGGTGTAGATATTTACATGTACATAGAGATGGCGGTGTAGATATTTCCATGTTTATACAGATATCGGTGTAGTTATTTCCATGTTTATAGAGATAGCATAGTAGATATTTCCATTGATATACAGATAGCTGTGTAGATATTTGCATGTTCATACAGATAGCGGTGAAGATATTTCCATGTTCATACAGATAGCGGTGCAGATATTTCCATGTTCAAACAGATAGCGGTGTAGATATTTCCATGTTCATACAGAAAGCGGTGCAGATATTTCCATGTTCATACAGTTAGCGGTGTAGATATTTCCATGTTCATACAGATAGCGGTGTAGATATTTACATGTTCATACAGATGGCGGTGTAGATATTTCCATGTTCATGCAGATGGCGGTGTCGATATTTCCATGTTCATAGAGATGGCGGTGGAGATATTTCCATGTTTATGCAGATAGAAGTATAGATATTCCCATATTTATACTAATGGTGCTCTAGGTATTTACATGTTTTTAGAGATGGCGGTCTTGATATTTCCATGTTTATAGAGATAATGGTGTATTTATTTCCAAGTTTATAGAGACAGCATTGTAGATATTTCCATGTTTATACAGATAGCAGTGAAGATACTTCCATGTTTATACAGATAGCGGTGTAGATATTTCCATGTTTATACAGATAACAGTGTAGATATTTCCGTGTTTATAGAGATAGGGGTGTAGATAATTTCAATTTTTTACAGATAGCAGTGTAGATATTTCCAAGTTCATACCGATAGCGGTGTAGATATTTCCAAGTTTATAGAGATGGCGGTGTAGATATTTCCATGTTCATACAGATGGTGGTGTAGATATTTTCATGTTTACACAGATGGCGGTGTAGATATTTCCATGTTCATACAAATGGCGGTGTAGATATTTCCATGTTCATAGAGATGGCGGTGTCGATATTTCCATGTTTATACAGATAGCAGTGTAGTTATTTCCATGTTTATAGAGATAGTGGGTTAGATAATTTCAATATTATACAGATAGCTGTGTAGATATTTGCATGTTCATACAGATAGCGGTGTAGATATTTCCATGTTCATACAGATAGCGGTGTAGATATTTCCATGTTCATACAGATAGCGGTGTAGATATTTCCATGTTCATGCAGATAGCGGTGTAGATATTTCCATGTTCATACAGTTAGTGGAGTAGATATTTCCATGTCCATACAGATAGCGTTGTAGGTATTTCAATGTTCATACAGATGGCGGTGTAGATATTTACATGTTCATACAGATGGCGGTGTAGATATTTCCATGTTCGTACGGATGGCAGTGTAGATATTTCCATGTTCATACAGCTGGCGGTGTACAGATTTCCATGTTTATACAAATAGCAGTGTGGCTATTTCCATGTTTATAGAGATAGTAGTGTAGATATTTCCATTGATATACAGATAGCTGTGTAGATATTTGCATGTTCATACAGATAGCGGTGAAGATATTTCAATGTTCGTACAGATAGCGGTGTAGATATTTCCATGTTCATACAGATAGAGGTGTAGATATTTCCATGTTCATACAGATAACGGTGTAGATATTTCCATGTTCATACAGATAGCAGTGTAGATATTTCCAAGTTCATACAGTTAGCGGTGTAGATATTTCCATGTTCATACAGATGGCGGTGTAGATATTTACATGTTCATACAGATGGCGGTGTAGATATTTCCATGTACGTACAGATGGCGGTGTAGATATTTCCATGTTCATAGAGATGGCGGTGTAGATATTACCATGTTTGTGCAGATAGCGGTATAGATATTTCCATGTTTATACAGATGGTGGTGTAGGTATTTCCATGTTTATAGAGATGGCGGTCTAGATATTTCCATGTTTATACAGATAGCGGTGAAGATATTTCCATGTTTATACAGATAGCTCTGTAGATATTTCCATGTTTATACAGATAGCAGTGTAGATATTTCCATGTTTAGAGATAGTGGTGTAGATAATTTCAATTTTATACCGAGAGCAGTGTAGATATTTCCAAGTTCATACAGATAGCGATGTAGATATTTCCACGTTTATAGAGATGGCGTTGTAGATATTTCCATGTTCATACAGATGCCAGTGTAGATATTTCCATGTTCATACAAATGGCGGTGTAGATATTTCCGTGTTCATAGAGATGGCGGTGTAGATATTTCCATGTTTATGCAGATAGCGGTATAGATATTTACATGTTTATACAGATGGTGGTGTAGATATTTCTATGTTTATAGAGATGGCGGTCTAGATATTTCCATGTTTATAGAGATAGTGGTGTAGTTATTTACAAGTTTATAGAGACAGCGTTGTAGATATTTCCATGTTTATACAGATACTGGTGAAGTTATTTCCATGTTTATACAGATAGCGGTGTAGATATTTTCATGTTTATACAGATAACAGTGTAGATATTTCCATGTTTATAGAGATAGTGGTGTAGATAATTTCAATTTTATACAGATAGCAGTGTAGATATTTCCAAGTTCATACAGATAGCGGTGTATATATTTCCACGTTTATAGAGATGGCGGTGTAGATATTTCCATGTTCATACAGATGGCGGTGTAGATATTTCCATGTTTATAGAGATGGCGTTGCAGATATTTCCATGTTTACACAGATGGCGGTGTAGATATTTCCATGTTTACACAGATAGCGGTGAAGACATTTCCATGTTTACACAGATAGCGGTGTGGATATTTCCATGTTTATGCAGATAGCTGTGTAGATATTTCCATGTTCATGCAGATAGCGGTGTAGATATTTCCATGTTCATCCAGATGCCAGCGTAGATATATCCATGCTCATACAGATGGCGGTGAAGATATTTCCATGTTCATACAGATGGCGGTGTAGATATTTCCATGTTCATACAAATGGCGGTGAAGATATTTCCATGTTCATAGAGATGGCGGTGTAGATATTTCCATGTTTATACAGATAGCAGTGTAGTTATTTCCATGTTTATAGAGATAGCAGTGTAGATATTTCCATTGATATACAGACAGCTGTGTAGATATTTGCAAGTTCATACAGATAGCGGTGTAGATATTTCCATCTTAATACAGATGGCGGTGTAGATATGTCCATGTTTGTACAGATGGCAGTGTAGATATTTCCATGTTCATACAGATGGCGGTGTAGATATTTCGAAGTTTATAGAGATAGCGCTGTAGTTATTTCCATATTTATAGAGAAATCAGAAGATCTTTCGATGTATATTCAGATAGCTGTTTAGATATTTCCATGTTCATGCAGATAACGGTGTAGATATTTCCATGTTCATCCAGATGCCGGTGTAGATATATCCATGTTCATACAGATGGCGGTGAAGATATTTCCATATTCATACAGATGGCGGTGTAGATATTTCCATGTATTTACAGATAGCAGTGTAGTTACTTCCATGTTTATAGAGATAGTGGTGTAGATAATTTCAATTTTATACAGATAGCTGTGTAGATATTTGCACGTTCATACAGATAGCGGTGTAGATAATTCCATGTTCATACAGATAGCGGTGTAGATATTTCCATGTTCATACAGATAGCGGTGTAGATATTTCCATGTTCATACAGATAGCGGTGTAGATATTTCCATGTTCATACCAATAGCGGTGTAGATGTTTCCATGTCCATACAGTTAGCCTTGTAGATATTTCCATGTTCATACAGGTGGCGGTGTATATATATACATGTTCATACAGATGGCGGCGTAGAGATTTCCATGTTCGTACGGAAGGCAGTGTAGATATTTCCATGTTCATAAAGGGGGCGGTGTAGATATTTCCATGTTTATACTGATAGCAGTGTAGTTATTTCCATTTTTATAGAGATAGCAGTGTAGATATTTCCATTGACATACAGATATCGGTGTAGATATTTCCATGTTCGTATAGATAGCGGTGTAGATATTTCCATGTTCATACAGATAGCGGTGTAGATATTTCCATGTTTATACAGATAACGGTGTAGATATTTCCATGTTCATACAGATAGCGTTGTAGATATTTCCATGATCATACAGGTAGCGGTGTAGATATTTCCATGTTCATACAGATGGCGGTGTAGATATTTACATGTTCATACAGATGGCGGTGTAGATATTTCCATATTCGTACAGAAGGCGGTGTAGATATTTCCATGTTCATAGAGATGGCGGTGTAGATATTTCCATGTTTATGCAGATAGCGGTATAGATATTTCCATGTTAATACAGATGGTGGTGTAGATATTTCCATGTTTATAGAGATGGCGGTCTAGATATTTCCATGTTTTTACAGATAGCGGTGAAGGTATTTCCAAGTTTATACAGATAGCGTTGTAGATATTTCCATGTTTATACAGATAGCAGTGTAGATATTTCCATGTTTATAGAGATAGTGGTGTAGATAATTTCAATTTTATACCGAGAGCAGTGTAGATATTTCCAACTTCACACCGATAGCGATGTAGATATTTACACGTTTATAGAGATGGCGGTGTAGATATTTCCATGTTCATACATATGGCGGTGTAGATATTTCCATGTTCATACAAATGGCGGTGTAGATATTTCCATGTTCATAGAGATGGCGGTGTAGATATTTCCATGTTCATACAAAGGGCGGTGTAGATATTTCCATGTTCATAGAGATGGCGGTGTAGATATTTCCATATTTATACAGATTACAGTGTAGTAATTTCCATGTTTATAGAGATAGCAGTGTAGATATTTCCACTGATATACAGATGGCTGTGTAGATATGTGCATGTTCATAAAGATAGCGGTGTAGATATTTCCGTGTTCATATAGATAACGGTGTAGATATTTCCATATTCATACAGATAGCGTTGTAGATATTTCCATGTTCATACTGTTAGCGGTGTAGATATTTTCATGTTCATACAGATGGTGGTGTAGATATTTACATGTTCATACAGATGGCGGTGTAGATATTTCCATGTTCGTACAGATGGCCGTGTAGATATTTCCATGTTCATAGAGATGGCGGTGTAGATATTTCCATGTCTATGCAGATAGCGGTATAGATATTTCCATGTTTATACAGATGGTGGTGTAGATATTTCCATGTTTGTAGAGATAGTGGTCTAGATAGTTCCATGTTTATAGAGATAGTGGTGTAGCTATTTCCAAGTTTATAGAGACAGCGTTGTAGATATTTCCATGTTTATACAGATAGCGGTGAAGATATTTCCATGTTTATACAGATAGCGGTGTAGATATTTTCATGTTTATACAGATAACAGTGTAGATATTTCCATGTTTATAGAGATACTGGTGTAGATAATTTCAATTTTATACAGATAGTAGTGTAGATATTTCCAAGTTCATACAGATAGCGGTGTAGATATTTCCACGTTTATAGAGATGGCGGTGTAGATATTTCCATGTTCATGCAGACGGCGGTGTAGATATTTCCATGTTTATAGAGATGGCGGTGTAGATATTTCCACTGATATACAGATGGCTGTGTAGATATTTGCATGTTCATACAGATAGCGGTGTAGATATTTGCATGTTCATACAGATAGCGGTGTAGATATTTCCATGTTCATACAGATAGCGGTGTAGATATTTCCATGTTCATACAGATAGCGGTGTAGATATTTCCATGTTCTTACAGATAGCGGTGTAGATATTTAAATGTTCATACAGTTAGCGGTGTAGATATTTCCATGTTCTTACAGATAGCGGTGTAGATATTTAAATGTTCATACAGTTAGCGGTGTAGATATTTCCAGGTTCGTACAGATGGCCGTGTAGATATTTCCATGTTCATAGAGATGGCGGTGTAGATATTTCCATGTCTATGCAGATAGCGGTATAGATATTTCCATGTTTATA
Organism: Gorilla gorilla gorilla; assembly: GCF_029281585.2. NCBI lineage: Eukaryota > Metazoa > Chordata > Mammalia > Primates > Hominidae > Gorilla > Gorilla gorilla. Next base: position 131,563,330 of record NC_073238.2, read on the forward strand.
CAGATGGTGGTGTAGATATTTCCATGTTTGTAGAGATAGCGGTCTAGATAGTTCCATGTTTATAGAGATAGTGGTGTAGCTATTTCCAAGTTTATAGAGACAGCGTTGTAGATATTTCCATGTTTATACAGATAGCGGTGAAGATATTTCCATGTTTATACAGATAGCAGTGTAGATATTTCCATGTTTATAGAGACAGTGGTGTAGATAATTTCAATTTTATACCGAGAGCAGTGTAGATATTTCCAACTTTACACAGATAGCGATGTAGATATTTCCACGTTTATAGAGATGGCGGTGTAGATATTTCCATGTTCATACATATGGCGGTGTAGATATTTCCATGTTCATACAAATGGCGGAGTAGATATTTCCATGTTCATAGAGATGGCGGTGTAGATATTTCCATGTTCATACAAAGGGCGGTGTACATATTTCCATGTTCATAGAGATGGCGGTGTAGATATTTCCATATTTATACAGATAGCAGTGTAGTAATTTCCATGTTTATAGAGATAGCAGTGTAGATATTTCCACTGATATACAGATGGCTGTGTAGATATTTGCATGTTCATACAGATAGCGGTGTAGATATTTGCATGTTCATACAGATAGCGGTGTAGATATTTCCATGTTCATACAGATAGCGGTGTAGATATTTCTATGTTCATACAGATAGCGGTGTAGATATTTCCATGTTCTTACAGATAGCGGTGTAGATATTTAAATGTTCATACAGTTAGCGGTGTAGATATTTCCATGTTCATACAGATGGCTGTGTAGATATTTACATGTTCATAGAGATGGCGGTGTAGATATTTCCATGTTCGTACGGATGGCAGTGTTGATATTTCCATGTTCATACAGGTGGCGGTGTAGATATTTCCGTGTTTATACAGATAGCAGTGTAGTTATTTCCATGTTTATAGAGATAGTAGTGTAGATATTTCCTTTGATATACAGACAGCCGTGTAGATATGTGCATGTTCATAAAGATAGCGGTGTAGATATTTCCGTGTTCATATAGATAACAGTGTAGATATTTCCATATTCATACAGATAGCGGTGTAGATATTTCCATGTTCATACAGTTAGCGGTGTAGATATTTCCATGTTCATACAGATGGTGGTGTAGATATTTACATGTTCATACAGATGGCGGTGTAGATATTTCCATGTTCGTACTGATGGCCGTGTAGATATTTCCATGTTCATAGAGATGGCGGTGTAGATATTTCCATGTCTATGCAGATAGCGGTATAGGTATTTCCATGTTTATACAGATGGTGGTGTAGATATTTCCATGTTTGTAGAGATAGCGGTCTAGATAGTTCCATGTTTATAGAGATAGTGGTGTAGCTATTTCCAAGTTTATAGAGACAGCGTTGTAGATATTTCCATGTTTATACAGATAGCGGTGAAGATATTTCCATGTTTATACAGATAGCGGTGTAGATATTTTCATGTTTATACAGATAACAGTGTAGATATTTCCATGTTTATAGAGATACTGGTGTAGATAATTTCAATTTTATACAGATAGCAGTGTAGATATTTCCAAGTTCATACAGATAGCGGTGTAGATATTTCCACGTTTATAGAGATGGCGGTGTAGATATTTCCATGTTCATACAGACGGCGGTGTAGATATTTCCATGTTTATAGAGATGGCGGTGTAGATATTTCCATGTTTACACAGATGGCGGTGTAGATATTTCCATGTTTACACAGATAGCGGTGTAGACATTTCCATGTTTACAAAGATAGCGGTGTGGATATTTCCATGTTTATGCAGATAGCGGTGTAGATATTTCCATGTTTATACAGATAGCGGTGCGGATATTTCCATGTTTATACAGATAGTTGGGCAGATATTTCCATGTTTATGCAGATAGGGGTGTAGATATTTCCATCTTAATACAGATGGCGGTGTAGATATTTCCATGTTCCTACAGATGGCAGTGTAGATATTTCCATGCTCATACAGATGGCGGTGTAGATATTTTGAAGTTTATAGAGATAGCGCTGTAGTTATTTCCATATTTATAGAGAAATCTGTGTAGATATTTCCATGTATATGCAGATAGCTGTGTAGATATTTCCATGTTCATGCAGATAGCGGTGTAGATATTTCCATGTTCATCCAGATGCCGGTGTAGATATATCCATGTTCATACAGATGGCGGTGAAGATATTTCCATGTTCATACAGATGGCGGTGTAGATATTTCCATGTTCATACAAATGGCGGTGTACATATTTCCATCTTCATAGAGATGGCGGTGTAAATATTTCCATGTTTAAACAGATAGCAGTGTAGATATTTGCATGTTTATAGAGAAAGCTGTTTAGATATTTCCATTGATATACAGATAGCTGTGTAGATATTTCCATGTTCATACAGATAGCGGTGTAGATATTTCCATTGATATACAGATAGCTGTGTAGATATTTGCATGTTCATATAGATAGCGGTGTAGATATTTCCATGTTTATACAGACGGCCGTGTAGATATTTCCATGATTATAGAGATGGCGGTCTAGATATTTCCATGTTTACAGCGATAGTGGTGTAGTTATTTCCAAGTTTATAGGGAGAGCGGTGTAGATATATCCATGTTTATACAGATAGCGGTGTAGTTATTTTCATGTTTATAAAGATAGCAGTGTAGATATTTCCATTGATATACAGATATCTGTGTAGATATTTCCATGTTGATACAGATAGCGGTGTAGATATTTCCATGTTCATACAGATAGCGGTGTAGATATTTGCATGCTCATACAGTTAGCGGTGTAGATACTTCCATTTTCATACAGATGGCGGTGAAGATATTTGCAAGTTCATACAGATGGCGGTGTAGATATTTCCATGTTCCTACAGATGGCGGTGTAGATATTTCCAATTTCATACAGATAGCGGTGTAGTTATTTCCATGTTTATACAGAAAGCTGTGTAGATATTTCCATGTATATGCAGATAGCTGTGTAGACATTTCCATGTTCATACAGACAGCGCTGTAGATATTTCCATGTTCATACAGATGGCGGATTAGATATATCCATGTGCATTCAGATGGCGGTGAAGATATTTCCATGTTCATACAGATAGCGGTGTAGTTACTTCCATGTTTATAGAGAAAGCTGTGTATATATTTCCATGTATATGCAGATAGCTGTGTAGAAATTTCCATGTTCATACAGATAGCGGTGTAGATATTTCCATGTTCATCCACATGGCGGTGTAGATATATCCATGTTCATACCGATGGCCGTGAAGATATTTCCATGATCATACAGATGGCAGTGTAGATAATTCCATGCTCATACAAATGGCGGTGTAGATAATTCCATGTTCATAGAGATGGTGGTGTAGATATTTCCATGTTTATTCAGATGGCGGTGTAGATATTTCCATGTTTATAGAGATAGCGGTGTAGATATTCCCATGTTCATACAGATGGCGGTGTAGATATTTCCATGTTCATGGAGATGGCGGTGTAGATATTTCCATGTTCCTACAGATGGCGGTGTAGATATTTCCATGTTCATCCAGATGGCGATGTAGATATTTCCATGTTCATCCAGATGGCGGTGTAGATATATCCATGTTCATACAGATGGCGGTGAAGATATTTACAAGTTCATACAGATGGCGGTGTAGATATTTCCATGTTCAATCAAATGGCGGTGTAGATATTTCCATGTTCATAGAGATGGCGGAGTAGATATTTCCACGTTTATACCGATAGCGGTGTAGTTATTTCCATGTTTATATTGATAGCAGTGTAGATATTTCCATTGATATACAGATAGCTGCATAGATATATCCATGTTCGTACAGATAGCGGTGTAGATATTTCTATGTTCATACAGATAGCTGTGTAGATATTTCCATGTTCATACAGATAGCGGTGCAGTTATTTCCATGTTCAAACAGATAGCGGTGTAGATATTTCCATGTTCATAGAGTTAGCGGTGTAGATATTTCCATGTTCATACAGATGGCGGTGTAGATATTTCCATGTTCATATAGATGGCGGTGAAGATATTTACATGTTCAAACAGATGGCGGTGTAGATATTTCCATGTTCATAGAAACGGCGGTGCAGATATTACCAAGCTCATAGAGATGGTGGTGTAGATATTGCCATGTTCCTACAGATGGCGGTGAAGGTATTACCATGTTCATACAGATAGCAGTGTAGATATTTCCATGTTCATTCAGATAGCGGTGTAGATATTTCCATGTTCATAGAGATAGCGCTGTAGATATTTCCTTGTTCCTACAGATGGCGGTGTAGATATTTCCATGTTCATACAGATGGCGGTGTACATATTTCCATATTCATACAGTTATCGGTGTAGGTATTTCCATGTTCATAGAGATGGAGGTGAAGATATTTCCATGTTCCTACAGATGTCAGTGTAGATATTTCCATGTTCCTACAGATAGCGGTGTAGTTATTTCCATTTATATAGAGAAAGCTGTGTTGATATTTCCATGTATATGTAGATATCTGTGTTGATATTTGAATGTTCATACAGATTGCGGTGTAGATATTTCCATGTTCATCCTGATGGCTGTGTAGATATATCCATGTTCATACACATGGCGATGAAGATATTTCCATGTTCATACAGATGGCGGTGTAGATATTTTCATATTCATACAAATGGCAGTGTAGATATATCCATGTTCATAGAGATGGCGGTGTAGATATTTCCATGTTTATACAGATGGTGGTTTAGATATTCCCATGTTCCTACAGATGGCGGTGTAGATATTTCCATGTTCATTCAGATAGCGGTGTAGATATTTCCATGTTCATACAGATAGCGGTGTAGATATTTCCAAGTTTATAGAGATAGCGGTGTAGTTATTTCCATGTTTATAGAGAAAGCTGTGTAGATATTTCCATGTATATGCAGATAGCTGTGTAGATATTTCCATGTTCATACAGATAGCGGTGTAGGTATTTCCATGTTCATTCAGATGTCGGTGTAGATATATCCATGTTCATACAGATGGCGGTGAAGATATTTCCATGTTCATACAGATGGCGGTGTAGATATTTCCATGTTCATGCAGATAGCGGTGTAGATATTTCCAACTTCATAGAGATGACGGTGTAGATATTTCCATGTTTATACAGATAGCGGTGTAGTTATTTCCATGTTTATAGACATAGAAGTGCAGATATTTCCATTGATATACAGATAGCGGTATAGATATTTCCATGTTTATACAGATGGTGGTGTAGATATTTCCATGTTCAAACAGTTAGCGATGTAGATATTTCCATGTTCATACAAGTGGCGGTGTAGATATTTCCATGTTCATAAAGATGGCGGTAAAGATATTTACATGTTGAAACAGATGCCGGTATGGATATTTCCATGTTCATAGAGATGGCGAAGTAGATATTACCATGCTCATAGAGATGGCGGTGTAGATGTTTCCATGTTCTTACGGATGGTGGTGTAGATGTTTCCATGTTAATTCGGATGGCGGTGTAGATATTTCCATGTTTATACAGAGTTCGGTTTAGATATTTCCATGTTTGCATAGATAGCGGTGTAGATATTTCCATGTTGATACACTAAGTTGTGTAGATATTTCCAAGTTTATAGAGGTAGCGGTGTAGATATTTCCATGATTATAATCATAGCGTGGTAGATATTTCCATGTTTATACAGATAGTGGTATAGATATTTCCATGTTTATACAGATGGCCGTGTAGATATTTCCATGAATATAGAAATGGCGGTCTAGATATTTCCATGTTTACAGAGATAGTGGTGTAGTTATTTCCAAGTTTATAGAGAGAGCGGTGTAGATATATCCATGTTTATACAGATGGCGGTGTAGTTATTTTCATGTTTATAAAGATAGCAGTGTAGATATTTCTATTGATATACAGATATCTGTGTAGATATTTCCATGATCATACAGATAGCGGTGTAGATATTTCTATGTTCATACAGATAGCGGTGTAGATATTTGCATGTTCATACAGTAAGCGGTGTAGATACTTCCGTTTTCATACAGAAGGCGGTGAAGATATTTGCAAGTTCATACAGATGGCGGTGTAGATATTTCCATGTTCCTACAGATGGCGGTGTAGATAATTCCATGTTCATACAGATAGCGGTGTTGTTATTTCCATGTTTATACAGAAAGCTGTGTAGATATTTCCATGTATATGCAGATAGCTGTGTAGACATTTCCATGTTCATACAGACAGTGCTGTGGATATTTCCATGTTCACACAGATGGCGGTGTAGATATTTCCATGTTCATACAGATGGCGGTGAAAATATTTCCATGTTCAATCAGATGTCAGTGTAGATATTCCCATGTTCATAGAGATGGCGGTGTAGATATTACCATGCTCATAGAGATGGCGGTGTAGATAATTCCATCTTCATACAGATGGCGGTGTAGATATTTCCATGTTTATAGGGATGGCGGTGTAGTTATTTCCATGTTTATACAGAGTTTGGTTTAGATATTTCCATGTTTACACAGATAGCGGTGTAGATATTTCCATGTTGATACACATAGCGGGGTAGATATTTCCAAGTTTATAGAGATAGTGGTGTAGATATTTCCATGTTTATACAGATAGCGGCATAGATATTTCCGTGTTTATACAGATGGCAGTGTAGATATTTCCATGTTTATAGAGTTGGCGGTCTAGATATTTCCATGTTCATAGAGATATGGTGTAGTTATTTCCAAGCTTATAGAGAGAGAGGTGTAGATATTTCCATGTTTATACAGATAGCGATGTAGTTATTTTCGTGCTTATAGAGATAGCAGTGTATATATATCCATTGATATACAGATAGATGTGTAGATATTTCCATGTTCATACAGATTGTGGTGTAGATATTTCCATATTCTTACAGATAGCGGTGTAGATATTTACAAGTTTATATAGATAGCGGTGTAGTTATTTCCATGTATATACAGATGGCGGTGTAATTTCCATGTTTATAGAGATGGCGGTGTAGATATTTCCACGTTTATAGAGATAGTGGTGCAGTTATTTCCAAGTTTATAGAGAGAGCGGTGTAGATATTTCCATGTTTATACAGATAGCAGTGTAGGTATTTCCGTGTTTATACAGATAGCGGGGTATATATTTACATGTTTATAGAGATGGCGGTTTAGATATTTTCTTGTTTATACAGATAGCGGTGTAGATATTTCCATGTTTATGGAGATAGCGGTGTAGGTATTTCCAATATTATACATGTAGCAGTGTAGATATTTCCATGTTAATACAGATAGCGGTGTAGATATTTCCATGTTTACACAGATAGCGTTGTAGATATTTACATGTTTATAGAGATAGCGGTGTAGTTATTTCCATGTTTATACAGATTGCGCTGAAGATATTTCCATGTTTACACAGATAGCGGTGTGGATATTTCCATTTTTATACAGATAGCGGTGTAGATATTACCATCTTAATACAGATGGTGGTTTAGATATTTCCAAGTTCCTACAGATGGCGCTGTAGTTATTTCCATGTTCATACAGATGGCAGTGTAGATATTTCCAAGTTCATAGAGAGAGCGGTGTAGTTATTTCAAAGTTTATAGAGAAAGCTGTGTAGATATTTCCATGTATATGGAGATAGCTGTGTAGATATTTCGATATTCATGCAGGTAGCGGTGTTGATGTTTCCATGTTCCTACAGATAGCGGTGTAGATATTTCCATGTTCATACAGATAACGGTGTAGATATTTCCATGTTCATACAGATGGCGGTGTAGTTATTTCCATGTTCATACAAATAGCGGTGTAGATATTTCCAAGTTCATACAGTTAGCGGTGTAGATATTTCCATGTTCATACAGATGGCGGCGTAGATATTTCCATGTTCATACAGATGGCGGTGAAGATATTTACATGTTGAAACAGATGGCGGTGTAGATATTTCCATGTTTATACAGATAGCGGTATAGATATTTCCATGTTTATACAGATGGCGGTGTAGGTATTTCCATGTTTATAGAGATGGCGGTCTAGATATTTCCAGGTTTACAGAGATAGTGGTGTAGTTATTTCCAAGTTTATAGAGAGAGCGGTGTAGATATATCCGTGTTTATACAGATAGCGGTGTAGTTATTTTCATGTTTATAAAGATAGCAGTGTAGATATTTCCATTGATATACAGATATCTCTGTAGGTATTTCCATGTTCATACAGATATCGGTGTAGATATTTCCATGTTCATACAGATAGCGGTGTAGATATTTCCATGTTCAAACAGATGGCCGTGAAGATATATACATGTTCAAACAGATGGCGGTGTAGATATTTCCATGTTCATAGAGATGGCGGTGTAGATATTACCATGCTCATAGAGATGGCAGTGTAGATGTTTCCATGTTCATACGGATGGCGGTGTAGATATTTCCATGACCATACGGATGGCGGTGTAGATATTTCCATGTTTATACAGAGTTCGGTTTAGATATTCCCATGTTTACACAGATAGCGGTGTAGATATTTCCATGTTCATTCAGATGGCGGTGTAGATATATCCATGTTCATACAGAGGGCGATGAAGTTATTTCCATGTTCATACAGGTGGCGGTGTAGATATTTCCATGTTCATGCAGATGGCGGTGTAGATATTTCCATGTTCATAGAGATGGCGGTGTAGATATTTCCATGTTTATACAGATAGCGGTATAGGTATTTCCATGTATATACAGATGGTGGTGTAGATATTTCCATGATTATAGAGATGGCGGTTTAGATATTTCCATGTTTACAGAGATAGTCGTGTGGTTATTTTCAAGTTTATAGAGAGAGCGGTGTAGATATATCCATGTTTATACAGATAGCAGTGTAGTTATTTTCATGTTTATAAATGTATCAGTGTAGATATTTCCATGTTCCTACAGATGGCATTGTAGATATTTTCCATGTTCATCCAGATGGCGGTGTAGATATATCCATGTTCATACAGATGGCGGTGAAGATATTTCCATGTTCATACAGATGGCGGTGTAGATATTTCCATGTTCATACAAATGGCGGTGTAGATATTTCCATCTTCATAGAGTTGGCAGGGTAGATATTTCCATGTTTATACATATGGCGGTGTAGATATTTCCATGTTCATACAGTTAGCGGTGTAGATACTTCCGTTTTCATACAGAAGGCGGTGAAGATATTTGCAAGTTCATACAGATGGCGGTGTAGATATTTCCATGTTCCTACAGATGGCGGTGTAGATAATTCCATGTTCATGCAGATAGCGGTGTTGTTATTTCCATGTTTATACAGAAAGCTGTGTAGATATTTCCATGTATATGCAGATAGCTGTGTAGACATTTCCATGTTCATACAGACAGTGCTGTGGATATTTCCATGTTCACACAGATGGCGGTGTAGATATTTCCATGTTCATACAGATGGCGGTGAAAATATTTTCATGTTCAATCAGATGTCAGTGTAGATATTCCCATGTTCATAGAGATGGCGGTGTAGATATTACCATGCTCATAGAGATGGCGGTGTAGATAATTCCATCTTCATACAGATGGCGGTGTAGATATTTCCATGTTTATAGGGATGGCCGTGTAGTTATTTCCATGTTTATACAGAGTTTGGTTTAGATATTTCCATGTTTACACAGATAGCGGTGTAGATATTTCCATGTTGATACAAATAGCGGGGTAGATATTTCCAAGTTTATAGAGATAGTGGTGTAGATATTTCCATGTTTATACAGATAGTGGTATAGATATTTCCATGTTTATACAGATGGCCGTGTAGATATTTCCATGAATATAGAAATGGCGGTCTAGATATTTCCATGTTTACAGAGATAGTGGTGTAGTTATTTCCAAGTTTATAGAGAGAGCGGTGTAGATATATCCATGTTTATACAGATGGCGGTGTAGTTATTTTCATGTTTATAAAGATAGCAGTGTAGATATTTCTATTGATATACAGATATCTGTGTAGATATTTCCATGATCATACAGATAGCGGTGTAGATATTTCCATGTTCATACAGATAGCGGTGTAGATATTTGCATGTTCATACAGTAAGCGGTGTAGATACTTCCGTTTTCATACAGAAGGCGGTGAAGATATTTGCAAGTTCATACAGATGGCGGTGTAGATATTTCCATGTTCCTACAGATGGCGGTGTAGATAATTCCATGTTCATACAGATAGCGGTGTTGTTATTTCCATGTTTATACAGAAAGCTGTGTAGATATTTCCATGTATATGCAGATAGCTGTGTAGACATTTCCATGTTCATACAGACAGTGCTGTGGATATTTCCATGTTCACACAGATGGCGGTGTAGATATTTCCATGTTCATACAGATGGCGGTGAAAATATTTCCATGTTCAATCAGATGTCAGTGTAGATATTCCCATGTTCATAGAGATGGCGGTGTAGATATTACCATGCTCATAGAGATGGCGGTGTAGATAATTCCATCTTCATACAGATGGCGGTGTAGATATTTCCATGTTTATAGGGATGGCGGTGTAGTTATTTCCATGTTTATACAGAGTTTGGTTTAGATATTTCCATGTTTACACAGATAGCGGTGTAGATATTTCCATGTTGATACACATAGCGGGGTAGATATTTCCAAGTTTATAGAGATAGTGGTGTAGATATTTCCATGTTTATACAGATAGCGGCATAGATATTTCCGTGTTTATACAGATGGCAGTGTAGATATTTCCATGTTTATAGAGTTGGCGGTCTAGATATTTCCATGTTCATAGAGATATGGTGTAGTTATTTCCAAGCTTATAGAGAGAGAGGTGTAGATATTTCCATGTTTATACAGATAGCGATGTAGTTATTTTCGTGCTTATAGAGATAGCAGTGTATATATATCCATTGATATACAGATAGATGTGTAGATATTTCCATGTTCATACAGATTGTGGTGTAGATATTTCCATATTCTTACAGATAGCGGTGTAGATATTTACAAGTTTATATAGATAGCGGTGTAGTTATTTCCATGTATATACAGATGGCGGTGTAGTTATTTCCATGTTTATAGAGATGGCGGTGTAGATATTTCCACGTTTATAGAGATAGTGGTGCAGTTATTTCCAAGTTTATAGAGAGAGCGGTGTAGATATTTCCATGTTTATACAGATAGCAGTGTAGGTATTTCCGTGTTTATACAGATAGCGGGGTATATATTTACATGTTTATAGAGATGGCGGTTTAGATATTTTCTTGTTTATACAGATAGCGGTGTAGATATTTCCATGTTTATGGAGATAGCGGTGTAGGTATTTCCAATATTATACATGTAGCAGTGTAGATATTTCCATGTTAATACAGATAGCGGTGTAGATATTTCCATGTTTACACAGATAGCGTTGTAGATATTTACATGTTTATAGAGATAGCGGTGTAGTTATTTCCATGTTTATACAGATTGCGCTGAAGATATTTCCATGTTTACACAGATAGCGGTGTGGATATTTCCATTTTTATACAGATAGCGGTGTAGATATTACCATCTTAATACAGATGGTGGTTTAGATATTTCCAAGTTCCTACAGATGGCGCTGTAGTTATTTCCATGTTCATGCAGATGGCAGTGTAGATATTTCCAAGTTCATAGAGAGAGCGGTGTAGTTATTTCAAAGTTTATAGAGAAAGCTGTGTAGATATTTCCATGTATATGGAGATAGCTGTGTAGATATTTCGATATTCATGCAGGTAGCGGTGTTGATGTTTCCATGTTCCTACAGATAGCGGTGTAGATATTTCCATGTTCATACAGATAACGGTGTAGATATTTCCATGTTCATACAGATGGCGGTGTAGTTATTTCCATGTTCATACAAATAGCGGTGTAGATATTTCCAAGTTCATACAGTTAGCGGTGTAGATATTTCCATGTTCATACAGATGGCGGCGTAGATATTTCCATGTTCATACAGATGGCGGTGAAGATATTTACATGTTGAAACAGATGGCGGTGTAGATATTTCCATGTTTATACAGATAGCGGTATAGATATTTCCATGTTTATACAGATGGCGGTGTAGGTATTTCCATGTTTATAGAGATGGCGGTCTAGATATTTCCAGGTTTACAGAGATAGTGGTGTAGTTATTTCCAAGTTTATAGAGAGAGCGGTGTAGATATATCCGTGTTTATACAGATAGCGGTGTAGTTATTTTCATGTTTATAAAGATAGCAGTGTAGATATTTCCATTGATATACAGATATCTCTGTAGGTATTTCCATGTTCATACAGATATCGGTGTAGATATTTCCATGTTCATACAGATAGCGGTGTAGATATTTCCATGTTCAAACAGATGGCCGTGAAGATATATACATGTTCAAACAGATGGCGGTGTAGATATTTCCATGTTCATAGAGATGGCGGTGTAGATATTACCATGCTCATAGAGATGGCAGTGTAGATGTTTCCATGTTCATACGGATGGCGGTGTAGATATTTCCATGACCATACGGATGGCGGTGTAGATATTTCCATGTTTATACAGAGTTCGGTTTAGATATTCCCATGTTTACACAGATAGCGGTGTAGATATTTCCATGTTCATTCAGATGGCGGTGTAGATATATCCATGTTCATACAGAGGGCGATGAAGTTATTTCCATGTTCATACAGGTGGCAGTGTAGATATTTCCATGTTCATGCAGATGGCGGTGTAGATATTTCCATGTTCATAGAGATGGCGGTGTAGATATTTCCTTGTTTATACAGATAGCGGTATAGGTATTTCCATGTATATACAGATGGTGGTGTAGATATTTCCATGATTATAGAGATGGCGGTTTAGATATTTCCATGTTTACAGAGATAGTCGTGTGGTTATTTTCAAGTTTATAGAGAGAGCGGTGTAGATATATCCATGTTTATACAGATAGCAGTGTAGTTATTTTCATGTTTATAAATGTAGCAGTGTAGATATTTCCATGTTCCTACAGATGGCATTGTAGATATTTTCCATGTTCATCCAGATGGCGGTGTAGATATATCCATGTTCATACAGATGGCGGTGAAGATATTTCCATGTTCATACAGATGGCGGTGTAGATATTTCCATGCTCATACAAATGGCGGTCTAGATATTTCCATCTTCATAGAGTTGGCAGGGTAGATATTTCCATGTTTATACATATGGCGGTGTAGATATTTCCATGTTCATACAGTTAGCGGTGTAGATATTTCCGTTTTCATACAGAAGGCGGTGAAGATATTTGCAAGTTCATACAGATGGCGGTGTAGATATTTCCATGTTCCTACAGATGGCGGTGTAGATAATTCCATGTTCATACAGATAGCGGTGTTGTTATTTCCATGTTTATACAGAAAGCTGTGTAGATATTTCCATGTATATGCAGATAGCTGTGTAGACATTTCCATGTTCATACAGACAGTGCTGTGGATATTTCCATGTTCACACAGATGGCGGTGTAGATATTTCCATGTTCATACAGATGGCGGTGAAAATATTTTCATGTTCAATCAGATGTCAGTGTAGATATTCCCATGTTCATAGAGATGGCGGTGTAGATATTACCATGCTCATGGAGATGGCGGTGTAGATAATTCCATCTTCATACAGATGGCGGTGTAGATATTTCCATGTTTATAGGGATGGCCGTGTAGTTATTTCCATGTTTATACAGAGTTTGGTTTAGATATTTCCATGTTTACACAGATAGCGGTGTAGATATTTCCATGTTGATACACATAGCGGGGTAGATATTTCCAAGTTTATAGAGATAGTGGTGTAGATATTTCCATGTTTATACAGATAGCGGCATAGATATTTCCGTGTTTATACAGATGGCAGTGTAGATATTTCCATGTTTATAGAGTTGGCGGTCTAGATATTTCCATGTTCATAGAGATATGGTGTAGTTATTTCCAAGCTTATAGAGAGAGAGGTGTAGATATTTCCATGTTTATACAGATAGCGATGTAGTTATTTTCGTGCTTATAGAGATAGCAGTGTATATATATCCATTGATATACAGATAGATGTGTAGATATTTCCATGTTCATACAGATTGTGGTGTAGATATTTCCATATTCTTACAGATAGCGGTGTAGATATTTACAAGTTTATATAGATAGCGGTGTAGTTATTTCCATGTTTATACAGATGGCGGTGTAGTTATTTCCATGTTTATAGAGATGGCGGTGTAGATATTTCCACGTTTATAGAGATAGTGGTGCAGTTATTTCCAAGTTTATAGAGAGAGCGGTGTAGATATTTCCATGTTTATACAGATAGCAGTGTAGGTATTTCCGTGTTTATACAGATAGCGGGGTATATATTTACATGTTTATAGAGATGGCGGTTTAGATATTTTCTTGTTTATACAGATAGCGGTGTAGATATTTCCATGTTTATGGAGATAGCGGTGTAGGTATTTCCAATATTATACATGTAGCAGTGTAGATATTTCCATGTTAATACAGATAGCGGTGTAGATATTTCCATGTTTACACAGATAGCGTTGTAGATATTTACATGTTTATAGAGATAGCGGTGTAGTTATTTCCATGTTTATACAGATTGCGCTGAAGATATTTCCATGTTTACACAGATAGCGGTGTGGATATTTCCATTTTTATACAGATAGCGGTGTAGATATTACCATCTTAATACAGATGGTGGTTTAGATATTTCCAAGTTCCTACAGATGGCGCTGTAGTTATTTCCATGTTCATACAGATGGCAGTGTAGATATTTCCAAGTTCATAGAGAGAGCGGTGTAGTTATTTCAAAGTTTATAGAGAAAGCTGTGTAGATATTTCCATGTATATGGAGATAGCTGTGTAGATATTTCGATATTCATGCAGGTAGCGGTGTTGATGTTTCCATGTTCCTACAGATAGCGGTGTAGATATTTCCATGTTCATACAGATAACGGTGTAGATATTTCCATGTTCATACAGATGGCGGTGTAGTTATTTCCATGTTCATACAAATAGCGGTGTAGATATTTCCAAGTTCATACAGTTAGCGGTGTAGATATTTCCATGTTCATACAGATGGCGGCGTAGATATTTCCATGTTCATACAGATGGCGGTGAAGATATTTACATGTTGAAACAGATGGCGGTGTAGATATTTCCATGTTTATACAGATAGCGGTATAGATATTTCCATGTTTATACAGATGGCGGTGTAGGTATTTCCATGTTTATAGAGATGGCGGTCTAGATATTTCCAGGTTTACAGAGATAGTGGTGTAGTTATTTCCAAGTTTATAGAGAGAGCGGTGTAGATATATCCGTGTTTATACAGATAGCGGTGTAGTTATTTTCATGTTTATAAAGATAGCAGTGTAGATATTTCCATTGATATACAGATATCTCTGTAGGTATTTCCATGTTCATACAGATATCGGTGTAGATATTTCCATGTTCTTACAGATAGCGGTGTAGATATTTCCATGTTCAAACAGATGGCCGTGAAGATATATACATGTTCAAACAGATGGCGGTGTAGATATTTCCATGTTCATAGAGATGGCGGTGTAGATATTACCATGCTCATAGAGATGGCAGTGTAGATGTTTCCATGTTCATACGGATGGCGGTGTAGATATTTCCATGACCATACGGATGGCGGTGTAGATATTTCCATGTTTATACAGAGTTCGGTTTAGATATTCCCATGTTTACACAGATAACGGTGTAGATATTTCCACGTTCATTCAGATGGCGGTGTAGATATATACATGTTCATACAGAGGGCGATGAAGTTATTTCCATGTTCATACAGATGGCGGTGTAGATATTTCCATGTTCATGCAGATGGCGGTGTAGATATTTCCATGTTCATAGAGATGGCGGTGTAGATATTTCCATGTTTATACAGATAGCGGTATAGGTATTTCCATGTATATACAGATGGTGGTGTAGATATTTCCATGATTATAGAGATGGTGGTTTAGATATTTCCATGTTTACAGAGATAGTGGTGTAGTTATTTTCAAGTTTATAGAGAGAGCGGTGTAGATATATCCATGTTTATACAGATAGCAGTGTAGTTATTTTCATGTTTATAAATGTAGCAGTGTAGATATTTCCATGTTCCTACAGATGGCATTGTAGATATTTTCCATGTTCATCCAGATGGCGGTGTAGATATATCCATGTTCATACAGATGGCGGTGAAGATATTTCCATGTTCATACAGATGGCGGTGTAGATATTTCCATGTTCATACAAATGGCGGTGTAGATATTTCCATCTTCATAGAGTTGGCAGGGTAGATATTTCCATGTTTATACATATGGCGGTGTAGATATTTCCATGTTCATACAGATAGCGGTGTAGATATTTCCATGTTCAAACAGATGGCCGTGAAGATATATACATGTTGAAACAGATGGCGGTGTAGATATTTCCATGTTCATAGAGATGGCGGTGTAGATATTACCATGCTCATAGAGATGGCGGTGTAGATATTTCCATGTTTATACAGATAGCGGTATAGGTATTTCCATGTATATACAGATGGTGGTGTAGATATTTCCATGATTATAGAGATGGCGGTCTAGATATTTCCATGTTTACAGAGATAGTGGTGTAGTTATTTCCAAGTTTATAGAGAGAGCGGTGTAGATATATCCATGTTTATACAGATAGCAGTGTAGTTATTTTCATGTTTATAAATGTAGCAGTGTAGATATTTCCATGTTCCTACAGATGGCATTGTAGATATTTCCATGTTCATCCAGATGGCGGTGTAGATATATCCATGTTCATACAGATGGCGGTGAAGATATTTCCATGTTCATACAGATGGCGGTGTAGATATTTCCATGTACATACAAATGGCGGTGTAGATATTTCCATCTTCATAGAGTTGGCAGGGTAGATATTTCCATGTTTATACATATGGCGGTGTAGATATTTCCATGTTTATAGAGATAGCGCTGTACATATTCCCATGTTCCTGCAGATGGCCGTGTAGTTGTTTCCATGTTCATACAGATGGCGGTGTAGATATTTCCATGTTCCTACAGATGGCGGTGTAGATAATTCCATGTTCATACAGATAGCGGTGTAGATATTTCCAAGTTTATAGAGATAGCGGTGTAGTTATTTCCATGTTTATAGAGAAAGCTGTGTAGATATTTCCATGTATATGCAGATAGGTGTGTAGATATTTCCAAGTTAATACAGATAGCGGTGTAGATATTTCCATGTTCATTCAAATGGTGGTGTAGATATATCCATGTTCATACAAATGGCAGTGAAGATATTTGCATGTTCATACAGATCTCGGTGTAGATATTTCCATGTTCATACAAACGGCGGTGTAGATATTTCCATGTTCACACAGATGGCGGTGTAGATATTTCCATGTTCATACAGATGGCGGTGAAAATATTTCCATGTTCAAACAGATGGCGGTGTAGATATTCCCATTTTCATAGAGATGGCGGTGTAGATATTACCATGCTCATAGAGATGGCGGTGTAGATATTTCCATCTTCATACAGACGGCAGTGTAGATATTTCCATGTTTATAGGGATGGCGGTGTAGTTATTTCCATGTTTATACAGAGTTTGGTTTAGATATTTCCATGTTTACACAGATAGCGGTGTAGATATTTGCATGTTGATACACATAGCGGGGTAGATATTTCCAAGTTTATAGAGATAGTGGTGTAGATATTTCCATGTTTATACAGATAGCGGCATAGATATTTCCATGTTTATACAGATGGCAGTGTAGATATTTCCATGTTTATAGAGTTGGCGGTCTAGATATTTCCATGTTCATAGAGATATGGTGTAGTTATTTCCAAGCTTATGGAGAGAGAGGTGTAGATATTTCCATGTTTATAAACATAGCGCTGTAGTTATTTTCATGCTTATACAGATAGCAGTTTATATATTTCCATTGATATACAGATAGCTTTGTAGATATTTCCATGTTCAAACAGATAGTGGTGTAGATATTTCAATATTCTTACAGATAGCGGTGTAGATATTTACAAGTTTATATAGATAGCGGTGTAGTTATTTCCATGTTTATACAGATGGCGGTGTAGTTATTTCCATGTTTATAATGATGGCGGTGTAGATATTTCCACGTTTATAGAGATAGTGGTGCAGTTATTTCCCAGTTTATAGAGAGAGCGGTGTAGATATTTCCATGTTTATACAGATAGCAGTGTAGGTATTTCCGTGTTTATATAGATAGCGGTGTATATATTTACATGTTTATAGAGATGGCGGTTTAGATATTTTCTTGTTTATACAGATAGCGGTGTAGATATTTCCATGTTTATGGAGATAGCGGTGTAGGTATTTCCAATATTATACATGTAGCAGTGTAGATATTTCCATGTTAATACAGATAGCGGTGTAGATATTCCCATGTTTACACAGATAGCGTTGTAGATATTTACATGTTTATAAAGATAGCGGTGTAGTTATTTCCATGTTTATACAGATTGCGCTGAAGATATTTCCATGTTTACACAGATAGCGGTGTTGATACTTCCATTTATATACAGATAGCGGTGTAGATATTTCCATCTTAATACAGATGGCGGTTTAGATATTTCCAAGTTCCTACAGATGGCGCTGTAGATATTTCCATGTTCATACAGATGGCAGTGTAGATATTTCCAAGTTTATAGAGAGAGCGGTGTAGTTATTTCAAAGTTTATAGAGAAAGCTGTGTTGATATTTCCATGTATATGCAGATAGCTGTGTAGATATTTCGATCTTCATACAGATAGCGGTGTTGATGTTTCCATGTTCCTACAGATAGCGGTGTAGATATTTCCATGTTCATACAGATGGCGGTGTAGATATTTCCATGTTCATATAGATGGCGGTGAAGATATTTACATGTTCAAACAGATGGCGGTGTAGATATTTCCATGTTCATAGAAACAGCGGTGCAGATATTACCAAGCTCATAGAGATGGCGGTGTAGATATTCCCATGTTCCTACAGATGGCGGTGTAGGTATTACCATGTTCATACAGATGGCGGTGTAGATATTTCCATGTTCATTCAGATTGCGGTGTAGATATTTCCATGTTCATACAGATAGCGCTGTAGATATTTCCATGTTCTTACAGATAGCGGTGTAGATATTTCCATGTTCATACAGATGGCGGTGAAGATATTTCCATGTTCCTACAGTTATCGGTGTAGATATTTCCATGTTCATACAGATGGAGGTGAAGATATTTCCATGTTCCTACATAGGGCGGTGTAGATATTTCCATGTTCCTACAGATAGCGGTGTAGTTATTTCCATTTATATAGAGAAAGCTGTGATGATATTTCCATGTTCCTACAGATAGCGGTGTAGTTATTTCCATTTATATAGAGAAAGCTGTGTTGATATTTCCATGTATATGTAGATAGCTGTGTTGATATTTGAATGTTCATACAGATAGCGGTGTAGATATTTCCATGTTCATCCTGATGGCTGTGTAGATATATCCATGTTCATACAGATGGCGATGAAGGTATTTCCATGTTCATACAGATGGCGGTGTAGATATTTCCATGCTCATACAAATGGCAGTGTAGATATATCCATGTTCATAGAGATGGCGGTGTAGATATTTCCATGTTTATACAGATGGTGGTTTAGATATTCCCATGTTCCTACAGATGGCTGTGTAGATATTTCCATGTTCATTCAGATAGCGGTGTAGATATTTCCATGTTCATACAGATAGCGGTGTAGATATTTCCAAGTTTATAGAGATAGCGGTGTAGTTATTTCCATGTTTATAGAGAAAGCTGTGTAGATATTTCCATGTATATGCAGATAGCTGTGTAGATATTTCCATGTTCATACAGATAGCGGTGTAGGTATTTCCATGTTCATTCAGATGTCGGTGTAGATATATCCATGTTCATACAGATGGCAGTGAAGATATTTCCATGTTCATACAGATGGCAGTGTAGATATTTCCATGTTCATGCAGATAGCGGTGTAGATATTTCCATGTTCATAGAGATGACGGTGTAGATATTTCCATGTTTATACAGATAGCGGTGTAGTTATTTCCATGTTTATAGAGATAGAAGTGCAGATATTTCCATTGATATACAGATAGCTGTGTAGATATATCCATGTTCATACAGATAACGGTGTAGATATTTCCATGTTCAAACAGTTAGCGATGTAGATATTTCCATGTTCATACAGATGGCGGTGTAGATATTTCCATGTTCATAAAGATGGCGGTAAAGATATTTACATGTTGAAACAGATGCCGGTTTGAATATTTCCATGTTCATAGAGATGGCGAAGTAGATATTACCATGCTCATAGAGATGGCGGTGTAGATGTTTCCATGTTCTTACGGATGGTGGTGTAGATGTTTCCATGTTAATTCGGATGGCGGTGTAGATATTTCCATGTTTATACAGAGTTCGGTTTAGATATTTCCATGTTTACATAGATAGCGGTGTAGATATTTCCATGTTGATACACTAAGTTGTGTAGATATTTCCAAGTTTATAGAGGTAGCGGTGTAGATATTTCCATGATTATAATGATAGCGTGGTAGATATTTCCATGTTTATACAGATAGTGGTATAGATATTTCCATGTTTATACAGATGGCCGTGTAGATATTTCCATGACTATAGAGATGGCGGTCTAGATATTTCCATGTTTACAGAGATAGTGGTGTAGTTATTTCCAAGTTTATAGAGAGAGCAGTGTAGATATATCCATGTTTACACAGATGGCGGTGTAGTTATTTTCATGTTTATAAAGATAGCAGTGTAGATATTTCCATTGATATACAGATATCTGTGTAGATATTTCCATGATCATACAGATAGCGGTGTAGATATTTCCATGTTCATACAGATAGCGGTGTAGATATTTGCATGTTCATACAGTTAGCGGTGTAGATACTTCCGTTTTCATACAGAAGGCGGTGAAGATATTTGCAAGTTCATACAGATGGCGGTGTAGATATTTCCATGTTCCTACAGATGGCGGTGTAGATATTTCCATGTTCATACAAATAGCGGTGTAGTTATTTCCATGTTTATACAGAAAGCTGTGTAGATATTTCCATGTATATGCAGATAGCTGTGTAGACATTTCCATGTTCATACAGACAGTGCTGTGGATATTTCCATGTTCACACAGATGGCGGTGTAGATATTTCCATGTTCATACAGATGGCGGTGAAAATATTTCCATGTTCAATCAGATGGCAGTGTAGATATTCCCATGTTCATAGAGATGGCGGTGTAGATATTACCATGCTCATAGAGATGGCGGTGTAGTTATTTCCATCTTCATACAGATGGCGGTGTAGATATTTCCATGTTTATAGGGATGGCGGTGTAGTTATTTCCATGTTTATACAGAGTTTGGTTTAGATAATTCCATGTTTACACAGATAGCGGTGTAGATATTTCCATGTTGATACACATAGCGGGGTAGATATTTCCAAGTTTATAGAGATAGTGGTGTAGATATTTCCATGTTTATACAGATAGCGGCATAGATATTTCCGTGTTTATACAGATGGCAGTGTAGATATTTCCATGTTTATGGAGTTGGCGGTCTAGATATTTCCATGTTCATAGAGATATGGTGTAGTTATTTCCAAGCTTATAGAGAGAGAGGTGTAGATATTTCCATGTTTATACAGATAGCGATGTAGTTATTTTCGTGCTTATAGAGATAGCAGTGTATATATATCCATTGATATACAGATAGATGTGTAGATATTTCCATGTTCATACAGATTGTGGTGTAGATATTTCCATATTCTTACAGATAGCGGTGTAGATATTTACAAGTTTATATAGATAGCGGTGTAGTTATTTCCATGTTTATACAGATGGCGGTGTAGTTATTTCCATGTTTATAGAGATGGCGGTGTAGATATTTCCACGTTTATAGAGATAGTGGTGCAGTTATTTCCAAGTTTATAGAGAGAGCGGTGTAGATATTTCCATGTTTATACAGATAGCAGTGTAGTTATTTCCGTGTTTATACAGATAGCGGTGTATATATTTACATGTTCATAGAGATGGCGGTTTAGATATTTTCTTGTTTATACAGATAGCGGTGTAGATATTTCCATGTTTATGGAGATAGCGGTGTGGGTATTTCCAATATTATACATGTAGCAGTGTAGATATTTCCATGTTAATACAGATAGCGGTGTAGTTATTTCCATGTTTATACAGATTGCACTGAAGATATTTCCATGTTTACACAGATAGCGGTGTGGATATTTCCATTTTTATACAGATAGCGGTGTAGATATTACCATCTTAATACAGATGGTGGTTTAGATATTTCCAAGTTCCTACAGATGGCGCTGTAGTTATTTCCATGTTCATACAGATGGCAGTGTAGATATTTCCAAGTTCATAGAGAGAGCGGTGTAGTTATTTCAAAGTTTATAGAGAAAGCTGTGTAGATATTTCCATGTATATGGAGATAGCTGTGTAGATATTTCGATATTCATGCAGGTAGCGGTGTTGATGTTTCCATGTTCCTACAGATAGCGGTGTAGATATTTCCATGTTCATACAGATAACGGTGTAGATATTTCCATGTTCATACAGATGGCGGTGTAGTTATTTCCATGTTCATACAAATAGCGGTGTAGATATTTCCAAGTTCATACAGTTAGCGGTGTAGATATTTCCATGTTCATACAGATGGCGGCGTAGATATTTCCATGTTCATACAGATGGCGGTGAAGATATTTACATGTTGAAACAGATGGCGGTGTAGATATTTCCATGTTTATACAGATAGCGGTATAGATATTTCCATGTTTATACAGATGGCGGTGTAGGTATTTCCATGTTTATAGAGATGGCGGTCTAGATATTTCCAGGTTTACAGAGATAGTGGTGTAGTTATTTCCAAGTTTATAGAGAGAGCGGTGTAGATATATCCGTGTTTATACAGATAGCGGTGTAGTTATTTTCATGTTTATAAAGATAGCAGTGTAGATATTTCCATTGATATACAGATATCTCTGTAGGTATTTCCATGTTCATACAGATATCGGTGTAGATATTTCCATGTTCTTACAGATAGCGGTGTAGATTTTTCCATGTTCAAACAGATGGCCGTGAAGATATATACATGTTCAAACAGATGGCGGTGTAGATATTTCCATGTTCATAGAGATGGCGGTGTAGATATTACCATGCTCATAGAGATGGCAGTGTAGATGTTTCCATGTTCATACGGATGGCGGTGTAGTTATTTCCATGACCATACGGATGGCGGTGTAGATATTTCCATGTTTATACAGAGTTCGGTTTAGATATTCCCATGTTTACACAGATAGCGGTGTAGATATTTCCACGTTCATTCAGATGGCGGTGTAGATATATACATGTTCATACAGAGGGCGATGAAGTTATTTCCATGTTCATACAGATGGCGGTGTAGATATTTCCATGTTCATGCAGATGGCGGTGTAGATATTTCCATGTTCATAGAGATGGCGGTGTAGATATTTCCATGTTTATACAGATAGCGGTATAGGTATTTCCATGTATATACAGATGGTGGTGTAGATATTTCCATGATTATAGAGATGGCGGTTTAGATATTTCCATGTTTACAGAGATAGTGGTGTAGTTATTTTCAAGTTTATAGAGAGAGCAGTGTAGATATATCCATGTTTATACAGATAGCAGTGTAGTTATTTTCATGTTTATAAATGTAGCAGTGTAGATATTTCCATGTTCCTACAGATGGCATTGTAGATATTTTCCATGTTCATCCAGATGGCGGTGTAGATATATCCATGTTCATACAGATGGCGGTGAAGATATTTCCATGTTCATACAGATGGCAGTGTAGATATTTCCATGTTCATACAAATGGCGGTGTAGATATTTCCATCTTCATAGAGTTGGCAGGGTAGATATTTCCATGTTTATACATATGGCGGTGTAGATATTTCCATGTTCATACAGATAGCGGTGTAGATATTTCCATGTTCAAACAGATGGCCGTGAAGATATATACATGTTCAAACAGATGGCGGTGTAGATATTTCCATGTTCATAGAGATGGCGGTGTAGATATTACCATGCTCATAGAGATGGCGGTGTAGATATTTCCATGTTTATACAGATAGCGGTATAGGTATTTCCATGTATATACAGATGGTGGTGTAGATATTTCCATGATTATAGAGATGGCGGTCTAGATATTTCCATGTTTACAGAGATAGTGGTGTAGTTATTTCCAAGTTTATAGAGAGAGCGGTGTAGATATATCCATGTTTATACAGATAGCAGTGTAGTTATTTTCATGTTTATAAATGTAGCAGTGTAGATATTTCCATGTTCCTACAGATGGCATTGTAGATATTTCCATGTTCATCCAGATGGCGGTGTAGATATATCCATGTTCATACAGATGGCGGTGAAGATATTTCCATGTTCATACAGATGGCGGTGTAGATATTTCCATGTACATACAAATGGCGGTGTAGATATTTCCATCTTCATAGAGTTGGCAGGGTAGATATTTCCATGTTTATACATATGGCGGTGTAGATATTTCCATGTTTATAGAGATAGCGCTGTACATATTCCCATGTTCCTGCAGATGGCCGTGTAGTTGTTTCCATGTTCATACAGATGGCGGTGTAGATATTTCCATGTTCCTACAGATGGCGGTGTAGATAATTCCATGTTCATACAGATAGCGGTGTAGATATTTCCAAGTTTATAGAGATAGCGGTGTAGTTATTTCCATGTTTATAGAGAAAGCTGTGTAGATATTTCCATGTATATGCAGATAGGTGTGTAGATATTTCCAAGTTAATACAGATAGCGGTGTAGATATTTCCATGTTCATTCAAATGGTGGTGTAGATATATCCATGTTCATACAAATGGCAGTGAAGATATTTGCATGTTCATACAGATCTCGGTGTAGATATTTCCATGTTCATACAAACGGCGGTGTAGATATTTCCATGTTCACACAGATGGCGGTGTAGATATTTCCATGTTCATACAGATGGCGGTGAAAATATTTCCATGTTCAAACAGATGGCGGTGTAGATATTCCCATTTTCATAGAGATGGCGGTGTAGATATTACCATGCTCATAGAGATGGCGGTGTAGATATTTCCATCTTCATACAGACGGCAGTGTAGATATTTCCATGTTTATAGGGATGGCGGTGTAGTTATTTCCATGTTTATACAGAGTTTGGTTTAGATATTTCCATGTTTACACAGATAGCGGTGTAGATATTTGCATGTTGATACACATAGCGGGGTAGATATTTCCAAGTTTATAGAGATAGTGGTGTAGATATTTCCATGTTTATACAGATAGCGGCATAGATATTTCCATGTTTATACAGATGGCAGTGTAGATATTTCCATGTTTATAGAGTTGGCGGTCTAGATATTTCCATGTTCATAGAGATATGGTGTAGTTATTTCCAAGCTTATGGAGAGAGAGGTGTAGATATTTCCATGTTTATAAAGATAGCGCTGTAGTTATTTTCATGCTTATACAGATAGCAGTTTATATATTTCCATTGATATACAGATAGCTTTGTAGATATTTCCATGTTCAAACAGATAGTGGTGTAGATATTTCAATATTCTTACAGATAGCGGTGTAGATATTTACAAGTTTATATAGATAGCGGTGTAGTTATTTCCATGTTTATACAGATGGCGGTGTAGTTATTTCCATGTTTATAATGATGGCGGTGTAGATATTTCCACGTTTATAGAGATAGTGGTGCAGTTATTTCCCAGTTTATAGAGAGAACAGTGTAGATATTTCCATGTTTATACAGATAGCAGTGTAGGTATTTCCGTGTTTATATAGATAGCGGTGTATATATTTACATGTTTATAGAGATGGCGGTTTAGATATTTTCTTGTTTATACAGATAGCGGTGTAGATATTTCCATGTTTATGGAGATAGCGGTGTAGGTATTTCCAATATTATACATGTAGCAGTGTAGATATTTCCATGTTAATACAGATAGCGGTGTAGATATTCCCATGTTTACACAGATAGCGTTGTAGATATTTACATGTTTATAAAGATAGCGGTGTAGTTATTTCCATGTTTATACAGATTGCGCTGAAGATATTTCCATGTTTACACAGATAGCGGTGTTGATACTTCCATTTATATACAGATAGCGGTGTAGATATTTCCATCTTAATACAGATGGCGGTTTAGATATTTCCAAGTTCCTACAGATGGCGCTGTAGATATTTCCATGTTCATACAGATGGCAGTGTAGATATTTCCAAGTTTATAGAGAGAGCGGTGTAGTTATTTCAAAGTTTATAGAGAAAGCTGTGTTGATATTTCCATGTATATGCAGATAGCTGTGTAGATATTTCGATCTTCATACAGATAGCGGTGTTGATGTTTCCATGTTCCTACAGATAGCGGTGTAGATATTTCCATGTTCATAGAGTTAGCGGTGTAGATATTTCCATGTTCATACAGATGGCGGTGTAGATATTTCCATGTTCATATAGATGGCGGTGAAGATATTTACATGTTCAAACAGATGGCGGTGTAGATATTTCCATGTTCATAGAAACAGCGGTGCAGATATTACCAAGCTCATAGAGATGGCGGTGTAGATATTCCCATGTTCCTACAGATGGCGGTGTAGGTATTACCATGTTCATACAGATGGCGGTGTAGATATTTCCATGTTCATTCAGATAGCGGTGTAGATATTTCCATGTTCATACAGATAGTGCTGTAGATATTTCCATGTTCTTACAGATAGCGGTGTAGATATTTCCATGTTCATACAGATGGCGGTGAAGATATTTCCATGTTCCTACAGTTATCGGTGTAGATATTTCCATGTTCATACAGATGGAGGTGAAGATATTTCCATGTTCCTACATAGGGCGGTGTAGATATTTCCATGTTCCTACAGATAGCGGTGTAGTTATTTCCTTTTATATAGAGAAAGCTGTGTTGATATTTCCATGTATATGTAGATAGCTGTGTTGATATTTGAATGTTCATACAGATAGCGGTGTAGATATTTCCATGTTCATCCTGATGGCTGTGTAGATATATCCATGTTCATACAGATGGCGATGAAGGTATTTCCATGTTCATACAGATGGCGGTGTAGATATTTCCATGTTCATACAAATGGCAGTGTAGATATGTCCATGTTCATAGAGATGGCGGTGTAGATATTTCCATGTTTATACAGATGGTGGTTTAGATATTCCCATGTTCCTACAGATGGCTGTGTAGATATTTCCATGTTCATTCAGATAGCGGTGTAGATATTTCCATGTTCATACAGATAGCGGTGTAGATATTTCCAAGTTTATAGAAATAGCGGTGTAGTTATTTCCATGTTTATAGAGAAAGCTGTGTAGATATTTCCATGTATATGCAGATAGCTGTGTAGATATTTCCATGTTCATACAGATAGCGGTGTAGGTATTTCCATGTTCATTCAGATGTCGGTGTAGATATATCCATGTTCATACAGATGGCAGTGAAGATATTTCCATGTTCATACAGATGGCGGTGTAGATATTTCCATGTTCATGCAGATAGCGGTGTAGATATTTCCATGTTCATAGAGATGACGGTGTAGATATTTCCATGTTTATACAGATAGCGGTGTAGTTATTTCCATGTTTATAGAGATAGAAGTGCAGATATTTCCATTGATATACAGATAGCTGTGTAGATATATCCATGTTCATACAGATAACGGTGTAGATATTTCCATGTTCAAACAGTTAGCGATGTAGATATTTCCATGTTCATACAGATGGCGGTGTAGATATTTCCATGTTCATAAAGATGGCGGTAAAGATATTTACATGTTGAAACAGATGCCGGTTTGAATATTTCCATGTTCATAGAGATGGCGAAGTAGATATTACCATGCTCATAGAGATGGCGGTGTAGATGTTTCCATGTTCTTACGGATGGTGGTGTAGATGTTTCCATGTTAATTCGGATGGCGGTGTAGATATTTCCATGTTTATACAGAGTTCGGTTTAGATATTTCCATGTTTACATAGATAGCGGTGTAGATATTTCCATGTTGATACACTAAGTTGTGTAGATATTTCCAAGTTTATAGAGGTAGCGGTGTAGATATTTCCATGATTATAATGATAGCGTGGTAGATATTTCCATGTTTATACAGATAGTGGTATAGATATTTCCATGTTTATACAGATGGCCGTGTAGATATTTCCATGACTATAGAGATGGCGGTCTAGATATTTCCATGTTTACAGAGATAGTGGTGTAGTTATTTCCAAGTTTATAGAGAGAGCAGTGTAGATATATCCATGTTTACACAGATGGCGGTGTAGTTATTTTCATGTTTATAAAGATAGCAGTGTAGATATTTCCATTGATATACAGATATCTGTGTAGATATTTCCATGATCATACAGATAGCGGTGTAGATATTTCCATGTTCATACAGATAGCGGTGTAGATATTTGCATGTTCATACAGTTAGCGGTGTAGATACTTCCGTTTTCATACAGAAGGCGGTGAAGATATTTGCAAGTTCATACAGATGGCGGTGTAGATATTTCCATGTTCCTACAGATGGCGGTGTAGATATTTCCATGTTCATACAAATAGCGGTGTAGTTATTTCCATGTTTATACAGAAAGCTGTGTAGATATTTCCATGTATATGCAGATAGCTGTGTAGACATTTCCATGTTCATACAGACAGTGCTGTGGATATTTCCATGTTCACACAGATGGCGGTGTAGATATTTCCATGTTCATACAGATGGCGGTGAAAATATTTCCATGTTCAATCAGATGGCAGTGTAGATATTCCCATGTTCATAGAGATGGCGGTGTAGATATTACCATGCTCATAGAGATGGCGGTGTAGTTATTTCCATCTTCATACAGATGGCGGTGTAGATATTTCCATGTTTATAGGGATGGCGGTGTAGTTATTTCCATGTTTATACAGAGTTTGGTTTAGATAATTCCATGTTTACACAGATAGCGGTGTAGATATTTCCATGTTGATACACATAGCGGGGTAGATATTTCCAAGTTTATAGAGATAGTGGTGTAGATATTTCCATGTTTATACAGATAGCGGCATAGATATTTCCGTGTTTATACAGATGGCAGTGTAGATATTTCCATGTTTATGGAGTTGGCGGTCTAGATATTTCCATGTTCATAGAGATATGGTGTAGTTATTTCCAAGCTTATAGAGAGAGAGGTGTAGATATTTCCATGTTTATACAGATAGCGATGTAGTTATTTTCGTGCTTATAGAGATAGCAGTGTATATATATCCATTGATATACAGATAGATGTGTAGATATTTCCATGTTCATACAGATTGTGGTGTAGATATTTCCATATTCTTACAGATAGCGGTGTAGATATTTACAAGTTTATATAGATAGCGGTGTAGTTATTTCCATGTTTATACAGATGGCGGTGTAGTTATTTCCATGTTTATAGAGATGGCGGTGTAGATATTTCCACGTTTATAGAGATAGTGGTGCAGTTATTTCCAAGTTTATAGAGAGAGCGGTGTAGATATTTCCATGTTTATACAGATAGCAGTGTAGTTATTTCCGTGTTTATACAGATAGCGGTGTATATATTTACATGTTCATAGAGATGGCGGTTTAGATATTTTCTTGTTTATACAGATAGCGGTGTAGATATTTCCATGTTTATGGAGATAGCGGTGTGGGTATTTCCAATATTATACATGTAGCAGTGTAGATATTTCCATGTTAATACAGATAGCGGTGTAGTTATTTCCATGTTTATACAGATTGCACTGAAGATATTTCCATGTTTACACAGATAGCGGTGTGGATATTTCCATTTTTATACAGATAGCGGTGTAGATATTACCATCTTAATACAGATGGTGGTTTAGATATTTCCAAGTTCCTACAGATGGCGCTGTAGTTATTTCCATGTTCATACAGATGGCAGTGTAGATATTTCCAAGTTCATAGAGAGAGCGGTGTAGTTATTTCAAAGTTTATAGAGAAAGCTGTGTAGATATTTCCATGTATATGGAGATAGCTGTGTAGATATTTCGATATTCATGCAGGTAGCGGTGTTGATGTTTCCATGTTCCTACAGATAGCGGTGTAGATATTTCCATGTTCATACAGATAACGGTGTAGATATTTCCATGTTCATACAGATGGCGGTGTAGTTATTTCCATGTTCATACAAATAGCGGTGTAGATATTTCCAAGTTCATA
This sequence comes from Gorilla gorilla gorilla, assembly GCF_029281585.2. Taxonomy (NCBI): domain Eukaryota; kingdom Metazoa; phylum Chordata; class Mammalia; order Primates; family Hominidae; genus Gorilla; species Gorilla gorilla. The sequence goes on from NC_073238.2 coordinate 131,593,628, forward strand.
CAGTTAGCGGTGTAGATATTTCCATGTTCATACAGATGGCGGCGTAGATATTTCCATGTTCATACAGATGGCGGTGAAGATATTTACATGTTGAAACAGATGGCGGTGTAGATATTTCCATGTTTATACAGATAGCGGTATAGATATTTCCATGTTTATACAGATGGCGGTGTAGGTATTTCCATGTTTATAGAGATGGCGGTCTAGATATTTCCAGGTTTACAGAGATAGTGGTGTAGTTATTTCCAAGTTTATAGAGAGAGCGGTGTAGATATATCCGTGTTTATACAGATAGCGGTGTAGTTATTTTCATGTTTATAAAGATAGCAGTGTAGATATTTCCATTGATATACAGATATCTCTGTAGGTATTTCCATGTTCATACAGATATCGGTGTAGATATTTCCATGTTCTTACAGATAGCGGTGTAGATTTTTCCATGTTCAAACAGATGGCCGTGAAGATATATACATGTTCAAACAGATGGCGGTGTAGATATTTCCATGTTCATAGAGATGGCGGTGTAGATATTACCATGCTCATAGAGATGGCAGTGTAGATGTTTCCATGTTCATACGGATGGCGGTGTAGTTATTTCCATGACCATACGGATGGCGGTGTAGATATTTCCATGTTTATACAGAGTTCGGTTTAGATATTCCCATGTTTACACAGATAGCGGTGTAGATATTTCCACGTTCATTCAGATGGCGGTGTAGATATATACATGTTCATACAGAGGGCGATGAAGTTATTTCCATGTTCATACAGATGGCGGTGTAGATATTTCCATGTTCATGCAGATGGCGGTGTAGATATTTCCATGTTCATAGAGATGGCGGTGTAGATATTTCCATGTTTATACAGATAGCGGTATAGGTATTTCCATGTATATACAGATGGTGGTGTAGATATTTCCATGATTATAGAGATGGCGGTTTAGATATTTCCATGTTTACAGAGATAGTGGTGTAGTTATTTTCAAGTTTATAGAGAGAGCAGTGTAGATATATCCATGTTTATACAGATAGCAGTGTAGTTATTTTCATGTTTATAAATGTAGCAGTGTAGATATTTCCATGTTCCTACAGATGGCATTGTAGATATTTTCCATGTTCATCCAGATGGCGGTGTAGATATATCCATGTTCATACAGATGGCGGTGAAGATATTTCCATGTTCATACAGATGGCAGTGTAGATATTTCCATGTTCATACAAATGGCGGTGTAGATATTTCCATCTTCATAGAGTTGGCAGGGTAGATATTTCCATGTTTATACATATGGCGGTGTAGATATTTCCATGTTCATACAGATAGCGGTGTAGATATTTCCATGTTCAAACAGATGGCCGTGAAGATATATACATGTTCAAACAGATGGCGGTGTAGATATTTCCATGTTCATAGAGATGGCGGTGTAGATATTACCATGCTCATAGAGATGGCGGTGTAGATATTTCCATGTTTATACAGATAGCGGTATAGGTATTTCCATGTATATACAGATGGTGGTGTAGATATTTCCATGATTATAGAGATGGCGGTCTAGATATTTCCATGTTTACAGAGATAGTGGTGTAGTTATTTCCAAGTTTATAGAGAGAGCGGTGTAGATATATCCATGTTTATACAGATAGCAGTGTAGTTATTTTCATGTTTATAAATGTAGCAGTGTAGATATTTCCATGTTCCTACAGATGGCATTGTAGATATTTCCATGTTCATCCAGATGGCGGTGTAGATATATCCATGTTCATACAGATGGCGGTGAAGATATTTCCATGTTCATACAGATGGCGGTGTAGATATTTCCATGTACATACAAATGGCGGTGTAGATATTTCCATCTTCATAGAGTTGGCAGGGTAGATATTTCCATGTTTATACATATGGCGGTGTAGATATTTCCATGTTTATAGAGATAGCGCTGTACATATTCCCATGTTCCTGCAGATGGCCGTGTAGTTGTTTCCATGTTCATACAGATGGCGGTGTAGATATTTCCATGTTCCTACAGATGGCGGTGTAGATAATTCCATGTTCATACAGATAGCGGTGTAGATATTTCCAAGTTTATAGAGATAGCGGTGTAGTTATTTCCATGTTTATAGAGAAAGCTGTGTAGATATTTCCATGTATATGCAGATAGGTGTGTAGATATTTCCAAGTTAATACAGATAGCGGTGTAGATATTTCCATGTTCATTCAAATGGTGGTGTAGATATATCCATGTTCATACAAATGGCAGTGAAGATATTTGCATGTTCATACAGATCTCGGTGTAGATATTTCCATGTTCATACAAACGGCGGTGTAGATATTTCCATGTTCACACAGATGGCGGTGTAGATATTTCCATGTTCATACAGATGGCGGTGAAAATATTTCCATGTTCAAACAGATGGCGGTGTAGATATTCCCATTTTCATAGAGATGGCGGTGTAGATATTACCATGCTCATAGAGATGGCGGTGTAGATATTTCCATCTTCATACAGACGGCAGTGTAGATATTTCCATGTTTATAGGGATGGCGGTGTAGTTATTTCCATGTTTATACAGAGTTTGGTTTAGATATTTCCATGTTTACACAGATAGCGGTGTAGATATTTGCATGTTGATACACATAGCGGGGTAGATATTTCCAAGTTTATAGAGATAGTGGTGTAGATATTTCCATGTTTATACAGATAGCGGCATAGATATTTCCATGTTTATACAGATGGCAGTGTAGATATTTCCATGTTTATAGAGTTGGCGGTCTAGATATTTCCATGTTCATAGAGATATGGTGTAGTTATTTCCAAGCTTATGGAGAGAGAGGTGTAGATATTTCCATGTTTATAAAGATAGCGCTGTAGTTATTTTCATGCTTATACAGATAGCAGTTTATATATTTCCATTGATATACAGATAGCTTTGTAGATATTTCCATGTTCAAACAGATAGTGGTGTAGATATTTCAATATTCTTACAGATAGCGGTGTAGATATTTACAAGTTTATATAGATAGCGGTGTAGTTATTTCCATGTTTATACAGATGGCGGTGTAGTTATTTCCATGTTTATAATGATGGCGGTGTAGATATTTCCACGTTTATAGAGATAGTGGTGCAGTTATTTCCCAGTTTATAGAGAGAACAGTGTAGATATTTCCATGTTTATACAGATAGCAGTGTAGGTATTTCCGTGTTTATATAGATAGCGGTGTATATATTTACATGTTTATAGAGATGGCGGTTTAGATATTTTCTTGTTTATACAGATAGCGGTGTAGATATTTCCATGTTTATGGAGATAGCGGTGTAGGTATTTCCAATATTATACATGTAGCAGTGTAGATATTTCCATGTTAATACAGATAGCGGTGTAGATATTCCCATGTTTACACAGATAGCGTTGTAGATATTTACATGTTTATAAAGATAGCGGTGTAGTTATTTCCATGTTTATACAGATTGCGCTGAAGATATTTCCATGTTTACACAGATAGCGGTGTTGATACTTCCATTTATATACAGATAGCGGTGTAGATATTTCCATCTTAATACAGATGGCGGTTTAGATATTTCCAAGTTCCTACAGATGGCGCTGTAGATATTTCCATGTTCATACAGATGGCAGTGTAGATATTTCCAAGTTTATAGAGAGAGCGGTGTAGTTATTTCAAAGTTTATAGAGAAAGCTGTGTTGATATTTCCATGTATATGCAGATAGCTGTGTAGATATTTCGATCTTCATACAGATAGCGGTGTTGATGTTTCCATGTTCCTACAGATAGCGGTGTAGATATTTCCATGTTCATAGAGTTAGCGGTGTAGATATTTCCATGTTCATACAGATGGCGGTGTAGATATTTCCATGTTCATATAGATGGCGGTGAAGATATTTACATGTTCAAACAGATGGCGGTGTAGATATTTCCATGTTCATAGAAACAGCGGTGCAGATATTACCAAGCTCATAGAGATGGCGGTGTAGATATTCCCATGTTCCTACAGATGGCGGTGTAGGTATTACCATGTTCATACAGATGGCGGTGTAGATATTTCCATGTTCATTCAGATAGCGGTGTAGATATTTCCATGTTCATACAGATAGTGCTGTAGATATTTCCATGTTCTTACAGATAGCGGTGTAGATATTTCCATGTTCATACAGATGGCGGTGAAGATATTTCCATGTTCCTACAGTTATCGGTGTAGATATTTCCATGTTCATACAGATGGAGGTGAAGATATTTCCATGTTCCTACATAGGGCGGTGTAGATATTTCCATGTTCCTACAGATAGCGGTGTAGTTATTTCCTTTTATATAGAGAAAGCTGTGTTGATATTTCCATGTATATGTAGATAGCTGTGTTGATATTTGAATGTTCATACAGATAGCGGTGTAGATATTTCCATGTTCATCCTGATGGCTGTGTAGATATATCCATGTTCATACAGATGGCGATGAAGGTATTTCCATGTTCATACAGATGGCGGTGTAGATATTTCCATGTTCATACAAATGGCAGTGTAGATATGTCCATGTTCATAGAGATGGCGGTGTAGATATTTCCATGTTTATACAGATGGTGGTTTAGATATTCCCATGTTCCTACAGATGGCTGTGTAGATATTTCCATGTTCATTCAGATAGCGGTGTAGATATTTCCATGTTCATACAGATAGCGGTGTAGATATTTCCAAGTTTATAGAAATAGCGGTGTAGTTATTTCCATGTTTATAGAGAAAGCTGTGTAGATATTTCCATGTATATGCAGATAGCTGTGTAGATATTTCCATGTTCATACAGATAGCGGTGTAGGTATTTCCATGTTCATTCAGATGTCGGTGTAGATATATCCATGTTCATACAGATGGCAGTGAAGATATTTCCATGTTCATACAGATGGCGGTGTAGATATTTCCATGTTCATGCAGATAGCGGTGTAGATATTTCCATGTTCATAGAGATGACGGTGTAGATATTTCCATGTTTATACAGATAGCGGTGTAGTTATTTCCATGTTTATAGAGATAGAAGTGCAGATATTTCCATTGATATACAGATAGCTGTGTAGATATATCCATGTTCATACAGATAACGGTGTAGATATTTCCATGTTCAAACAGTTAGCGATGTAGATATTTCCATGTTCATACAGATGGCGGTGTAGATATTTCCATGTTCATAAAGATGGCGGTAAAGATATTTACATGTTGAAACAGATGCCGGTTTGAATATTTCCATGTTCATAGAGATGGCGAAGTAGATATTACCATGCTCATAGAGATGGCGGTGTAGATGTTTCCATGTTCTTACGGATGGTGGTGTAGATGTTTCCATGTTAATTCGGATGGCGGTGTAGATATTTCCATGTTTATACAGAGTTCGGTTTAGATATTTCCATGTTTACATAGATAGCGGTGTAGATATTTCCATGTTGATACACTAAGTTGTGTAGATATTTCCAAGTTTATAGAGGTAGCGGTGTAGATATTTCCATGATTATAATGATAGCGTGGTAGATATTTCCATGTTTATACAGATAGTGGTATAGATATTTCCATGTTTATACAGATGGCCGTGTAGATATTTCCATGACTATAGAGATGGCGGTCTAGATATTTCCATGTTTACAGAGATAGTGGTGTAGTTATTTCCAAGTTTATAGAGAGAGCAGTGTAGATATATCCATGTTTACACAGATGGCGGTGTAGTTATTTTCATGTTTATAAAGATAGCAGTGTAGATATTTCCATTGATATACAGATATCTGTGTAGATATTTCCATGATCATACAGATAGCGGTGTAGATATTTCCATGTTCATACAGATAGCGGTGTAGATATTTGCATGTTCATACAGTTAGCGGTGTAGATACTTCCGTTTTCATACAGAAGGCGGTGAAGATATTTGCAAGTTCATACAGATGGCGGTGTAGATATTTCCATGTTCCTACAGATGGCGGTGTAGATATTTCCATGTTCATACAAATAGCGGTGTAGTTATTTCCATGTTTATACAGAAAGCTGTGTAGATATTTCCATGTATATGCAGATAGCTGTGTAGACATTTCCATGTTCATACAGACAGTGCTGTGGATATTTCCATGTTCACACAGATGGCGGTGTAGATATTTCCATGTTCATACAGATGGCGGTGAAAATATTTCCATGTTCAATCAGATGGCAGTGTAGATATTCCCATGTTCATAGAGATGGCGGTGTAGATATTACCATGCTCATAGAGATGGCGGTGTAGTTATTTCCATCTTCATACAGATGGCGGTGTAGATATTTCCATGTTTATAGGGATGGCGGTGTAGTTATTTCCATGTTTATACAGAGTTTGGTTTAGATAATTCCATGTTTACACAGATAGCGGTGTAGATATTTCCATGTTGATACACATAGCGGGGTAGATATTTCCAAGTTTATAGAGATAGTGGTGTAGATATTTCCATGTTTATACAGATAGCGGCATAGATATTTCCGTGTTTATACAGATGGCAGTGTAGATATTTCCATGTTTATGGAGTTGGCGGTCTAGATATTTCCATGTTCATAGAGATATGGTGTAGTTATTTCCAAGCTTATAGAGAGAGAGGTGTAGATATTTCCATGTTTATACAGATAGCGATGTAGTTATTTTCGTGCTTATAGAGATAGCAGTGTATATATATCCATTGATATACAGATAGATGTGTAGATATTTCCATGTTCATACAGATTGTGGTGTAGATATTTCCATATTCTTACAGATAGCGGTGTAGATATTTACAAGTTTATATAGATAGCGGTGTAGTTATTTCCATGTTTATACAGATGGCGGTGTAGTTATTTCCATGTTTATAGAGATGGCGGTGTAGATATTTCCACGTTTATAGAGATAGTGGTGCAGTTATTTCCAAGTTTATAGAGAGAGCGGTGTAGATATTTCCATGTTTATACAGATAGCAGTGTAGTTATTTCCGTGTTTATACAGATAGCGGTGTATATATTTACATGTTCATAGAGATGGCGGTTTAGATATTTTCTTGTTTATACAGATAGCGGTGTAGATATTTCCATGTTTATGGAGATAGCGGTGTGGGTATTTCCAATATTATACATGTAGCAGTGTAGATATTTCCATGTTAATACAGATAGCGGTGTAGTTATTTCCATGTTTATACAGATTGCACTGAAGATATTTCCATGTTTACACAGATAGCGGTGTGGATATTTCCATTTTTATACAGATAGCGGTGTAGATATTACCATCTTAATACAGATGGTGGTTTAGATATTTCCAAGTTCCTACAGATGGCGCTGTAGTTATTTCCATGTTCATACAGATGGCAGTGTAGATATTTCCAAGTTCATAGAGAGAGCGGTGTAGTTATTTCAAAGTTTATAGAGAAAGCTGTGTAGATATTTCCATGTATATGGAGATAGCTGTGTAGATATTTCGATATTCATGCAGGTAGCGGTGTTGATGTTTCCATGTTCCTACAGATAGCGGTGTAGATATTTCCATGTTCATACAGATAACGGTGTAGATATTTCCATGTTCATACAGATGGCGGTGTAGTTATTTCCATGTTCATACAAATAGCGGTGTAGATATTTCCAAGTTCATACAGTTAGCGGTGTAGATATTTCCATGTTCATACAGATGGCGGCGTAGATATTTCCATGTTCATACAGATGGCGGTGAAGATATTTACATGTTGAAACAGATGGCGGTGTAGATATTTCCATGTTTATACAGATAGCGGTATAGATATTTCCATGTTTATACAGATGGCGGTGTAGGTATTTCCATGTTTATAGAGATGGCGGTCTAGATATTTCCAGGTTTACAGAGATAGTGGTGTAGTTATTTCCAAGTTTATAGAGAGAGCGGTGTAGATATATCCGTGTTTATACAGATAGCGGTGTAGTTATTTTCATGTTTATAAAGATAGCAGTGTAGATATTTCCATTGATATACAGATATCTCTGTAGGTATTTCCATGTTCATACAGATATCGGTGTAGATATTTCCATGTTCTTACAGATAGCGGTGTAGATTTTTCCATGTTCAAACAGATGGCCGTGAAGATATATACATGTTCAAACAGATGGCGGTGTAGATATTTCCATGTTCATAGAGATGGCGGTGTAGATATTACCATGCTCATAGAGATGGCAGTGTAGATGTTTCCATGTTCATACGGATGGCGGTGTAGTTATTTCCATGACCATACGGATGGCGGTGTAGATATTTCCATGTTTATACAGAGTTCGGTTTAGATATTCCCATGTTTACACAGATAGCGGTGTAGATATTTCCACGTTCATTCAGATGGCGGTGTAGATATATACATGTTCATACAGAGGGCGATGAAGTTATTTCCATGTTCATACAGATGGCGGTGTAGATATTTCCATGTTCATGCAGATGGCGGTGTAGATATTTCCATGTTCATAGAGATGGCGGTGTAGATATTTCCATGTTTATACAGATAGCGGTATAGGTATTTCCATGTATATACAGATGGTGGTGTAGATATTTCCATGATTATAGAGATGGCGGTTTAGATATTTCCATGTTTACAGAGATAGTGGTGTAGTTATTTTCAAGTTTATAGAGAGAGCAGTGTAGATATATCCATGTTTATACAGATAGCAGTGTAGTTATTTTCATGTTTATAAATGTAGCAGTGTAGATATTTCCATGTTCCTACAGATGGCATTGTAGATATTTTCCATGTTCATCCAGATGGCGGTGTAGATATATCCATGTTCATACAGATGGCGGTGAAGATATTTCCATGTTCATACAGATGGCGGTGTAGATATTTCCATGTTCATACAAATGGCGGTGTAGATATTTCCATCTTCATAGAGTTGGCAGGGTAGATATTTCCATGTTTATACATATGGCGGTGTAGATATTTCCATGTTCATACAGATAGCGGTGTAGATATTTCCATGTTCAAACAGATGGCCGTGAAGATATATACATGTTCAAACAGATGGCGGTGTAGATATTTCCATGTTCATAGAGATGGCGCTGTAGATATTACCATGCTCATAGAGATGGCGGTGTAGATATTTCCATGTTTATACAGATAGCGGTATAGGTATTTCCATGTATATACAGATGGTGGTGTAGATATTTCCATGATTATAGAGATGGCGGTCTAGATATTTCCATGTTTACAGAGATAGTGGTGTAGTTATTTCCAAGTTTATAGAGAGAGCGGTGTAGATATATCCATGTTTATACAGATAGCAGTGTAGTTATTTTCATGTTTATAAATGTAGCAGTGTAGATATTTCCATGTTCCTACAGATGGCATTGTAGATATTTCCATGTTCATCCAGATGGCGGTGTAGATATATCCATGTTCATACAGATGGCGGTGAAGATATTTCCATGTTCATACAGATGGCGGTGTAGATATTTCCATGTACATACAAATGGCGGTGTAGATATTTCCATCTTCATAGAGTTGGCAGGGTAGATATTTCCATGTTTATACATATGGCGGTGTAGATATTTCCATGTTTATAGAGATAGCGCTGTACATATTCCCATGTTCCTGCAGATGGCCGTGTAGTTGTTTCCATGTTCATACAGATGGCGGTGTAGATATTTCCATGTTCCTACAGATGGCGGTGTAGATAATTCCATGTTCATACAGATAGCGGTGTAGATATTTCCAAGTTTATAGAGATAGCGGTGTAGTTATTTCCATGTTTATAGAGAAAGCTGTGTAGATATTTCCATGTATATGCAGATAGGTGTGTAGATATTTCCAAGTTAATACAGATAGCGGTGTAGATATTTCCATGTTCATTCAAATGGTGGTGTAGATATATCCATGTTCATACAAATGGCAGTGAAGATATTTGCATGTTCATACAGATCTCGGTGTAGATATTTCCATGTTCATACAAACGGCGGTGTAGATATTTCCATGTTCACACAGATGGCGGTGTAGATATTTCCATGTTCATACAGATGGCGGTGAAAATATTTCCATGTTCAAACAGATGGCGGTGTAGATATTCCCATTTTCATAGAGATGGCGGTGTAGATATTACCATGCTCATAGAGATGGCGGTGTAGATATTTCCATCTTCATACAGACGGCAGTGTAGATATTTCCATGTTTATAGGGATGGCGGTGTAGTTATTTCCATGTTTATACAGAGTTTGGTTTAGATATTTCCATGTTTACACAGATAGCGGTGTAGATATTTGCATGTTGATACACATAGCGGGGTAGATATTTCCAAGTTTATAGAGATAGTGGTGTAGATATTTCCATGTTTATACAGATAGCGGCATAGATATTTCCATGTTTATACAGATGGCAGTGTAGATATTTCCATGTTTATAGAGTTGGCGGTCTAGATATTTCCATGTTCATAGAGATATGGTGTAGTTATTTCCAAGCTTATGGAGAGAGAGGTGTAGATATTTCCATGTTTATAAACATAGCGCTGTAGTTATTTTCATGCTTATACAGATAGCAGTTTATATATTTCCATTGATATACAGATAGCTTTGTAGATATTTCCATGTTCAAACAGATAGTGGTGTAGATATTTCAATATTCTTACAGATAGCGGTGTAGATATTTACAAGTTTATATAGATAGCGGTGTAGTTATTTCCATGTTTATACAGATGGCGGTGTAGTTATTTCCATGTTTATAATGATGGCGGTGTAGATATTTCCACGTTTATAGAGATAGTGGTGCAGTTATTTCCCAGTTTATAGAGAGAGCGGTGTAGATATTTCCATGTTTATACAGATAGCAGTGTAGGTATTTCCGTGTTTATATAGATAGCGGTGTATATATTTACATGTTTATAGAGATGGCGGTTTAGATATTTTCTTGTTTATACAGATAGCGGTGTAGATATTTCCATGTTTATGGAGATAGCGGTGTAGGTATTTCCAATATTATACATGTAGCAGTGTAGATATTTCCATGTTAATACAGATAGCGGTGTAGATATTCCCATGTTTACACAGATAGCGTTGTAGATATTTACATGTTTATAAAGATAGCGGTGTAGTTATTTCCATGTTTATACAGATTGCGCTGAAGATATTTCCATGTTTACACAGATAGCGGTGTTGATACTTCCATTTATATACAGATAGCGGTGTAGATATTTCCATCTTAATACAGATGGCGGTTTAGATATTTCCAAGTTCCTACAGATGGCGCTGTAGATATTTCCATGTTCATACAGATGGCAGTGTAGATATTTCCAAGTTTATAGAGAGAGCGGTGTAGTTATTTCAAAGTTTATAGAGAAAGCTGTGTTGATATTTCCATGTATATGCAGATAGCTGTGTAGATATTTCGATCTTCATACAGATAGCGGTGTTGATGTTTCCATGTTCCTACAGATAGCGGTGTAGATATTTCCATGTTCATACAGATGGCGGTGTAGATATTTCCATGTTCATATAGATGGCGGTGAAGATATTTACATGTTCAAACAGATGGCGGTGTAGATATTTCCATGTTCATAGAAACAGCGGTGCAGATATTACCAAGCTCATAGAGATGGCGGTGTAGATATTCCCATGTTCCTACAGATGGCGGTGTAGGTATTACCATGTTCATACAGATGGCGGTGTAGATATTTCCATGTTCATTCAGATTGCGGTGTAGATATTTCCATGTTCATACAGATAGCGCTGTAGATATTTCCATGTTCTTACAGATAGCGGTGTAGATATTTCCATGTTCATACAGATGGCGGTGAAGATATTTCCATGTTCCTACAGTTATCGGTGTAGATATTTCCATGTTCATACAGATGGAGGTGAAGATATTTCCATGTTCCTACATAGGGCGGTGTAGATATTTCCATGTTCCTACAGATAGCGGTGTAGTTATTTCCATTTATATAGAGAAAGCTGTGATGATATTTCCATGTTCCTACAGATAGCGGTGTAGTTATTTCCATTTATATAGAGAAAGCTGTGTTGATATTTCCATGTATATGTAGATAGCTGTGTTGATATTTGAATGTTCATACAGATAGCGGTGTAGATATTTCCATGTTCATCCTGATGGCTGTGTAGATATATCCATGTTCATACAGATGGCGATGAAGGTATTTCCATGTTCATACAGATGGCGGTGTAGATATTTCCATGCTCATACAAATGGCAGTGTAGATATATCCATGTTCATAGAGATGGCGGTGTAGATATTTCCATGTTTATACAGATGGTGGTTTAGATATTCCCATGTTCCTACAGATGGCTGTGTAGATATTTCCATGTTCATTCAGATAGCGGTGTAGATATTTCCATGTTCATACAGATAGCGGTGTAGATATTTCCAAGTTTATAGAGATAGCGGTGTAGTTATTTCCATGTTTATAGAGAAAGCTGTGTAGATATTTCCATGTATATGCAGATAGCTGTGTAGATATTTCCATGTTCATACAGATAGCGGTGTAGGTATTTCCATGTTCATTCAGATGTCGGTGTAGATATATCCATGTTCATACAGATGGCAGTGAAGATATTTCCATGTTCATACAGATGGCAGTGTAGATATTTCCATGTTCATGCAGATAGCGGTGTAGATATTTCCATGTTCATAGAGATGACGGTGTAGATATTTCCATGTTTATACAGATAGCGGTGTAGTTATTTCCATGTTTATAGAGATAGAAGTGCAGATATTTCCATTGATATACAGATAGCTGTGTAGATATATCCATGTTCATACAGATAACGGTGTAGATATTTCCATGTTCAAACAGTTAGCGATGTAGATATTTCCATGTTCATACAGATGGCGGTGTAGATATTTCCATGTTCATAAAGATGGCGGTAAAGATATTTACATGTTGAAACAGATGCCGGTTTGAATATTTCCATGTTCATAGAGATGGCGAAGTAGATATTACCATGCTCATAGAGATGGCGGTGTAGATGTTTCCATGTTCTTACGGATGGTGGTGTAGATGTTTCCATGTTAATTCGGATGGCGGTGTAGATATTTCCATGTTTATACAGAGTTCGGTTTAGATATTTCCATGTTTACATAGATAGCGGTGTAGATATTTCCATGTTGATACACTAAGTTGTGTAGATATTTCCAAGTTTATAGAGGTAGCGGTGTAGATATTTCCATGATTATAATGATAGCGTGGTAGATATTTCCATGTTTATACAGATAGTGGTATAGATATTTCCATGTTTATACAGATGGCCGTGTAGATATTTCCATGACTATAGAGATGGCGGTCTAGATATTTCCATGTTTACAGAGATAGTGGTGTAGTTATTTCCAAGTTTATAGAGAGAGCAGTGTAGATATATCCATGTTTACACAGATGGCGGTGTAGTTATTTTCATGTTTATAAAGATAGCAGTGTAGATATTTCCATTGATATACAGATATCTGTGTAGATATTTCCATGATCATACAGATAGCGGTGTAGATATTTCCATGTTCATACAGATAGCGGTGTAGATATTTGCATGTTCATACAGTTAGCGGTGTAGATACTTCCGTTTTCATACAGAAGGCGGTGAAGATATTTGCAAGTTCATACAGATGGCGGTGTAGATATTTCCATGTTCCTACAGATGGCGGTGTAGATATTTCCATGTTCATACAAATAGCGGTGTAGTTATTTCCATGTTTATACAGAAAGCTGTGTAGATATTTCCATGTATATGCAGATAGCTGTGTAGACATTTCCATGTTCATACAGACAGTGCTGTGGATATTTCCATGTTCACACAGATGGCGGTGTAGATATTTCCATGTTCATACAGATGGCGGTGAAAATATTTCCATGTTCAATCAGATGGCAGTGTAGATATTCCCATGTTCATAGAGATGGCGGTGTAGATATTACCATGCTCATAGAGATGGCGGTGTAGTTATTTCCATCTTCATACAGATGGCGGTGTAGATATTTCCATGTTTATAGGGATGGCGGTGTAGTTATTTCCATGTTTATACAGAGTTTGGTTTAGATAATTCCATGTTTACACAGATAGCGGTGTAGATATTTCCATGTTGATACACATAGCGGGGTAGATATTTCCAAGTTTATAGAGATAGTGGTGTAGATATTTCCATGTTTATACAGATAGCGGCATAGATATTTCCGTGTTTATACAGATGGCAGTGTAGATATTTCCATGTTTATGGAGTTGGCGGTCTAGATATTTCCATGTTCATAGAGATATGGTGTAGTTATTTCCAAGCTTATAGAGAGAGAGGTGTAGATATTTCCATGTTTATACAGATAGCGATGTAGTTATTTTCGTGCTTATAGAGATAGCAGTGTATATATATCCATTGATATACAGATAGATGTGTAGATATTTCCATGTTCATACAGATTGTGGTGTAGATATTTCCATATTCTTACAGATAGCGGTGTAGATATTTACAAGTTTATATAGATAGCGGTGTAGTTATTTCCATGTTTATACAGATGGCGGTGTAGTTATTTCCATGTTTATAGAGATGGCGGTGTAGATATTTCCACGTTTATAGAGATAGTGGTGCAGTTATTTCCAAGTTTATAGAGAGAGCGGTGTAGATATTTCCATGTTTATACAGATAGCAGTGTAGTTATTTCCGTGTTTATACAGATAGCGGTGTATATATTTACATGTTCATAGAGATGGCGGTTTAGATATTTTCTTGTTTATACAGATAGCGGTGTAGATATTTCCATGTTTATGGAGATAGCGGTGTGGGTATTTCCAATATTATACATGTAGCAGTGTAGATATTTCCATGTTAATACAGATAGCGGTGTAGTTATTTCCATGTTTATACAGATTGCACTGAAGATATTTCCATGTTTACACAGATAGCGGTGTGGATATTTCCATTTTTATACAGATAGCGGTGTAGATATTACCATCTTAATACAGATGGTGGTTTAGATATTTCCAAGTTCCTACAGATGGCGCTGTAGTTATTTCCATGTTCATACAGATGGCAGTGTAGATATTTCCAAGTTCATAGAGAGAGCGGTGTAGTTATTTCAAAGTTTATAGAGAAAGCTGTGTAGATATTTCCATGTATATGGAGATAGCTGTGTAGATATTTCGATATTCATGCAGGTAGCGGTGTTGATGTTTCCATGTTCCTACAGATAGCGGTGTAGATATTTCCATGTTCATACAGATAACGGTGTAGATATTTCCATGTTCATACAGATGGCGGTGTAGTTATTTCCATGTTCATACAAATAGCGGTGTAGATATTTCCAAGTTCATACAGTTAGCGGTGTAGATATTTCCATGTTCATACAGATGGCGGCGTAGATATTTCCATGTTCATACAGATGGCGGTGAAGATATTTACATGTTGAAACAGATGGCGGTGTAGATATTTCCATGTTTATACAGATAGCGGTATAGATATTTCCATGTTTATACAGATGGCGGTGTAGGTATTTCCATGTTTATAGAGATGGCGGTCTAGATATTTCCAGGTTTACAGAGATAGTGGTGTAGTTATTTCCAAGTTTATAGAGAGAGCGGTGTAGATATATCCGTGTTTATACAGATAGCGGTGTAGTTATTTTCATGTTTATAAAGATAGCAGTGTAGATATTTCCATTGATATACAGATATCTCTGTAGGTATTTCCATGTTCATACAGATATCGGTGTAGATATTTCCATGTTCTTACAGATAGCGGTGTAGATTTTTCCATGTTCAAACAGATGGCCGTGAAGATATATACATGTTCAAACAGATGGCGGTGTAGATATTTCCATGTTCATAGAGATGGCGGTGTAGATATTACCATGCTCATAGAGATGGCAGTGTAGATGTTTCCATGTTCATACGGATGGCGGTGTAGTTATTTCCATGACCATACGGATGGCGGTGTAGATATTTCCATGTTTATACAGAGTTCGGTTTAGATATTCCCATGTTTACACAGATAGCGGTGTAGATATTTCCACGTTCATTCAGATGGCGGTGTAGATATATACATGTTCATACAGAGGGCGATGAAGTTATTTCCATGTTCATACAGATGGCGGTGTAGATATTTCCATGTTCATGCAGATGGCGGTGTAGATATTTCCATGTTCATAGAGATGGCGGTGTAGATATTTCCATGTTTATACAGATAGCGGTATAGGTATTTCCATGTATATACAGATGGTGGTGTAGATATTTCCATGATTATAGAGATGGCGGTTTAGATATTTCCATGTTTACAGAGATAGTGGTGTAGTTATTTTCAAGTTTATAGAGAGAGCAGTGTAGATATATCCATGTTTATACAGATAGCAGTGTAGTTATTTTCATGTTTATAAATGTAGCAGTGTAGATATTTCCATGTTCCTACAGATGGCATTGTAGATATTTTCCATGTTCATCCAGATGGCGGTGTAGATATATCCATGTTCATACAGATGGCGGTGAAGATATTTCCATGTTCATACAGATGGCGGTGTAGATATTTCCATGTTCATACAAATGGCGGTGTAGATATTTCCATCTTCATAGAGTTGGCAGGGTAGATATTTCCATGTTTATACATATGGCGGTGTAGATATTTCCATGTTCATACAGATAGCGGTGTAGATATTTCCATGTTCAAACAGATGGCCGTGAAGATATATACATGTTCAAACAGATGGCGGTGTAGATATTTCCATGTTCATAGAGATGGCGGTGTAGATATTACCATGCTCATAGAGATGGCGGTGTAGATATTTCCATGTTTATACAGATAGCGGTATAGGTATTTCCATGTATATACAGATGGTGGTGTAGATATTTCCATGATTATAGAGATGGCGGTCTAGATATTTCCATGTTTACAGAGATAGTGGTGTAGTTATTTCCAAGTTTATAGAGAGAGCGGTGTAGATATATCCATGTTTATACAGATAGCAGTGTAGTTATTTTCATGTTTATAAATGTAGCAGTGTAGATATTTCCATGTTCCTACAGATGGCATTGTAGATATTTCCATGTTCATCCAGATGGCGGTGTAGATATATCCATGTTCATACAGATGGCGGTGAAGATATTTCCATGTTCATACAGATGGCGGTGTAGATATTTCCATGTACATACAAATGGCGGTGTAGATATTTCCATCTTCATAGAGTTGGCAGGGTAGATATTTCCATGTTTATACATATGGCGGTGTAGATATTTCCATGTTTATAGAGATAGCGCTGTACATATTCCCATGTTCCTGCAGATGGCCGTGTAGTTGTTTCCATGTTCATACAGATGGCGGTGTAGATATTTCCATGTTCCTACAGATGGCGGTGTAGATAATTCCATGTTCATACAGATAGCGGTGTAGATATTTCCAAGTTTATAGAGATAGCGGTGTAGTTATTTCCATGTTTATAGAGAAAGCTGTGTAGATATTTCCATGTATATGCAGATAGGTGTGTAGATATTTCCAAGTTAATACAGATAGCGGTGTAGATATTTCCATGTTCATTCAAATGGTGGTGTAGATATATCCATGTTCATACAAATGGCAGTGAAGATATTTGCATGTTCATACAGATCTCGGTGTAGATATTTCCATGTTCATACAAACGGCGGTGTAGATATTTCCATGTTCACACAGATGGCGGTGTAGATATTTCCATGTTCATACAGATGGCGGTGAAAATATTTCCATGTTCAAACAGATGGCGGTGTAGATATTCCCATTTTCATAGAGATGGCGGTGTAGATATTACCATGCTCATAGAGATGGCGGTGTAGATATTTCCATCTTCATACAGACGGCAGTGTAGATATTTCCATGTTTATAGGGATGGCGGTGTAGTTATTTCCATGTTTATACAGAGTTTGGTTTAGATATTTCCATGTTTACACAGATAGCGGTGTAGATATTTGCATGTTGATACACATAGCGGGGTAGATATTTCCAAGTTTATAGAGATAGTGGTGTAGATATTTCCATGTTTATACAGATAGCGGCATAGATATTTCCATGTTTATACAGATGGCAGTGTAGATATTTCCATGTTTATAGAGTTGGCGGTCTAGATATTTCCATGTTCATAGAGATATGGTGTAGTTATTTCCAAGCTTATGGAGAGAGAGGTGTAGATATTTCCATGTTTATAAAGATAGCGCTGTAGTTATTTTCATGCTTATACAGATAGCAGTTTATATATTTCCATTGATATACAGATAGCTTTGTAGATATTTCCATGTTCAAACAGATAGTGGTGTAGATATTTCAATATTCTTACAGATAGCGGTGTAGATATTTACAAGTTTATATAGATAGCGGTGTAGTTATTTCCATGTTTATACAGATGGCGGTGTAGTTATTTCCATGTTTATAATGATGGCGGTGTAGATATTTCCACGTTTATAGAGATAGTGGTGCAGTTATTTCCCAGTTTATAGAGAGAACAGTGTAGATATTTCCATGTTTATACAGATAGCAGTGTAGGTATTTCCGTGTTTATATAGATAGCGGTGTATATATTTACATGTTTATAGAGATGGCGGTTTAGATATTTTCTTGTTTATACAGATAGCGGTGTAGATATTTCCATGTTTATGGAGATAGCGGTGTAGGTATTTCCAATATTATACATGTAGCAGTGTAGATATTTCCATGTTAATACAGATAGCGGTGTAGATATTCCCATGTTTACACAGATAGCGTTGTAGATATTTACATGTTTATAAAGATAGCGGTGTAGTTATTTCCATGTTTATACAGATTGCGCTGAAGATATTTCCATGTTTACACAGATAGCGGTGTTGATACTTCCATTTATATACAGATAGCGGTGTAGATATTTCCATCTTAATACAGATGGCGGTTTAGATATTTCCAAGTTCCTACAGATGGCGCTGTAGATATTTCCATGTTCATACAGATGGCAGTGTAGATATTTCCAAGTTTATAGAGAGAGCGGTGTAGTTATTTCAAAGTTTATAGAGAAAGCTGTGTTGATATTTCCATGTATATGCAGATAGCTGTGTAGATATTTCGATCTTCATACAGATAGCGGTGTTGATGTTTCCATGTTCCTACAGATAGCGGTGTAGATATTTCCATGTTCATACAGATGGCGGTGTAGATATTTCCATGTTCATATAGATGGCGGTGAAGATATTTACATGTTCAAACAGATGGCGGTGTAGATATTTCCATGTTCATAGAAACAGCGGTGCAGATATTACCAAGCTCATAGAGATGGCGGTGTAGATATTCCCATGTTCCTACAGATGGCGGTGTAGGTATTACCATGTTCATACAGATGGCGGTGTAGATATTTCCATGTTCATTCAGATTGCGGTGTAGATATTTCCATGTTCATACAGATAGCGCTGTAGATATTTCCATGTTCTTACAGATAGCGGTGTAGATATTTCCATGTTCATACAGATGGCGGTGAAGATATTTCCATGTTCCTACAGTTATCGGTGTAGATATTTCCATGTTCATACAGATGGAGGTGAAGATATTTCCATGTTCCTACATAGGGCGGTGTAGATATTTCCATGTTCCTACAGATAGCGGTGTAGTTATTTCCATTTATATAGAGAAAGCTGTGATGATATTTCCATGTTCCTACAGATAGCGGTGTAGTTATTTCCATTTATATAGAGAAAGCTGTGTTGATATTTCCATGTATATGTAGATAGCTGTGTTGATATTTGAATGTTCATACAGATAGCGGTGTAGATATTTCCATGTTCATCCTGATGGCTGTGTAGATATATCCATGTTCATACAGATGGCGATGAAGGTATTTCCATGTTCATACAGATGGCGGTGTAGATATTTCCATGCTCATACAAATGGCAGTGTAGATATATCCATGTTCATAGAGATGGCGGTGTAGATATTTCCATGTTTATACAGATGGTGGTTTAGATATTCCCATGTTCCTACAGATGGCTGTGTAGATATTTCCATGTTCATTCAGATAGCGGTGTAGATATTTCCATGTTCATACAGATAGCGGTGTAGATATTTCCAAGTTTATAGAGATAGCGGTGTAGTTATTTCCATGTTTATAGAGAAAGCTGTGTAGATATTTCCATGTATATGCAGATAGCTGTGTAGATATTTCCATGTTCATACAGATAGCGGTGTAGGTATTTCCATGTTCATTCAGATGTCGGTGTAGATATATCCATGTTCATACAGATGGCAGTGAAGATATTTCCATGTTCATACAGATGGCAGTGTAGATATTTCCATGTTCATGCAGATAGCGGTGTAGATATTTCCATGTTCATAGAGATGACGGTGTAGATATTTCCATGTTTATACAGATAGCGGTGTAGTTATTTCCATGTTTATAGAGATAGAAGTGCAGATATTTCCATTGATATACAGATAGCTGTGTAGATATATCCATGTTCATACAGATAACGGTGTAGATATTTCCATGTTCAAACAGTTAGCGATGTAGATATTTCCATGTTCATACAGATGGCGGTGTAGATATTTCCATGTTCATAAAGATGGCGGTAAAGATATTTACATGTTGAAACAGATGCCGGTTTGAATATTTCCATGTTCATAGAGATGGCGAAGTAGATATTACCATGCTCATAGAGATGGCGGTGTAGATGTTTCCATGTTCTTACGGATGGTGGTGTAGATGTTTCCATGTTAATTCGGATGGCGGTGTAGATATTTCCATGTTTATACAGAGTTCGGTTTAGATATTTCCATGTTTACATAGATAGCGGTGTAGATATTTCCATGTTGATACACTAAGTTGTGTAGATATTTCCAAGTTTATAGAGGTAGCGGTGTAGATATTTCCATGATTATAATGATAGCGTGGTAGATATTTCCATGTTTATACAGATAGTGGTATAGATATTTCCATGTTTATACAGATGGCCGTGTAGATATTTCCATGACTATAGAGATGGCGGTCTAGATATTTCCATGTTTACAGAGATAGTGGTGTAGTTATTTCCAAGTTTATAGAGAGAGCAGTGTAGATATATCCATGTTTACACAGATGGCGGTGTAGTTATTTTCATGTTTATAAAGATAGCAGTGTAGATATTTCCATTGATATACAGATATCTGTGTAGATATTTCCATGATCATACAGATAGCGGTGTAGATATTTCCATGTTCATACAGATAGCGGTGTAGATATTTGCATGTTCATACAGTTAGCGGTGTAGATACTTCCGTTTTCATACAGAAGGCGGTGAAGATATTTGCAAGTTCATACAGATGGCGGTGTAGATATTTCCATGTTCCTACAGATGGCGGTGTAGATATTTCCATGTTCATACAAATAGCGGTGTAGTTATTTCCATGTTTATACAGAAAGCTGTGTAGATATTTCCATGTATATGCAGATAGCTGTGTAGACATTTCCATGTTCATACAGACAGTGCTGTGGATATTTCCATGTTCACACAGATGGCGGTGTAGATATTTCCATGTTCATACAGATGGCGGTGAAAATATTTCCATGTTCAATCAGATGGCAGTGTAGATATTCCCATGTTCATAGAGATGGCGGTGTAGATATTACCATGCTCATAGAGATGGCGGTGTAGTTATTTCCATCTTCATACAGATGGCGGTGTAGATATTTCCATGTTTATAGGGATGGCGGTGTAGTTATTTCCATGTTTATACAGAGTTTGGTTTAGATAATTCCATGTTTACACAGATAGCGGTGTAGATATTTCCATGTTGATACACATAGCGGGGTAGATATTTCCAAGTTTATAGAGATAGTGGTGTAGATATTTCCATGTTTATACAGATAGCGGCATAGATATTTCCGTGTTTATACAGATGGCAGTGTAGATATTTCCATGTTTATGGAGTTGGCGGTCTAGATATTTCCATGTTCATAGAGATATGGTGTAGTTATTTCCAAGCTTATAGAGAGAGAGGTGTAGATATTTCCATGTTTATACAGATAGCGATGTAGTTATTTTCGTGCTTATAGAGATAGCAGTGTATATATATCCATTGATATACAGATAGATGTGTAGATATTTCCATGTTCATACAGATTGTGGTGTAGATATTTCCATATTCTTACAGATAGCGGTGTA
Organism: Gorilla gorilla gorilla; assembly: GCF_029281585.2. Taxonomy (NCBI): domain Eukaryota; kingdom Metazoa; phylum Chordata; class Mammalia; order Primates; family Hominidae; genus Gorilla; species Gorilla gorilla. The sequence continues at coordinate 131,615,687 of NC_073238.2, forward strand.
GATATTTACAAGTTTATATAGATAGCGGTGTAGTTATTTCCATGTTTATACAGATGGCGGTGTAGTTATTTCCATGTTTATAGAGATGGCGGTGTAGATATTTCCACGTTTATAGAGATAGTGGTGCAGTTATTTCCAAGTTTATAGAGAGAGCGGTGTAGATATTTCCATGTTTATACAGATAGCAGTGTAGTTATTTCCGTGTTTATACAGATAGCGGTGTATATATTTACATGTTCATAGAGATGGCGGTTTAGATATTTTCTTGTTTATACAGATAGCGGTGTAGATATTTCCATGTTTATGGAGATAGCGGTGTGGGTATTTCCAATATTATACATGTAGCAGTGTAGATATTTCCATGTTAATACAGATAGCGGTGTAGTTATTTCCATGTTTATACAGATTGCACTGAAGATATTTCCATGTTTACACAGATAGCGGTGTGGATATTTCCATTTTTATACAGATAGCGGTGTAGATATTACCATCTTAATACAGATGGTGGTTTAGATATTTCCAAGTTCCTACAGATGGCGCTGTAGTTATTTCCATGTTCATACAGATGGCAGTGTAGATATTTCCAAGTTCATAGAGAGAGCGGTGTAGTTATTTCAAAGTTTATAGAGAAAGCTGTGTAGATATTTCCATGTATATGGAGATAGCTGTGTAGATATTTCGATATTCATGCAGGTAGCGGTGTTGATGTTTCCATGTTCCTACAGATAGCGGTGTAGATATTTCCATGTTCATACAGATAACGGTGTAGATATTTCCATGTTCATACAGATGGCGGTGTAGTTATTTCCATGTTCATACAAATAGCGGTGTAGATATTTCCAAGTTCATACAGTTAGCGGTGTAGATATTTCCATGTTCATACAGATGGCGGCGTAGATATTTCCATGTTCATACAGATGGCGGTGAAGATATTTACATGTTGAAACAGATGGCGGTGTAGATATTTCCATGTTTATACAGATAGCGGTATAGATATTTCCATGTTTATACAGATGGCGGTGTAGGTATTTCCATGTTTATAGAGATGGCGGTCTAGATATTTCCAGGTTTACAGAGATAGTGGTGTAGTTATTTCCAAGTTTATAGAGAGAGCGGTGTAGATATATCCGTGTTTATACAGATAGCGGTGTAGTTATTTTCATGTTTATAAAGATAGCAGTGTAGATATTTCCATTGATATACAGATATCTCTGTAGGTATTTCCATGTTCATACAGATATCGGTGTAGATATTTCCATGTTCTTACAGATAGCGGTGTAGATTTTTCCATGTTCAAACAGATGGCCGTGAAGATATATACATGTTCAAACAGATGGCGGTGTAGATATTTCCATGTTCATAGAGATGGCGGTGTAGATATTACCATGCTCATAGAGATGGCAGTGTAGATGTTTCCATGTTCATACGGATGGCGGTGTAGTTATTTCCATGACCATACGGATGGCGGTGTAGATATTTCCATGTTTATACAGAGTTCGGTTTAGATATTCCCATGTTTACACAGATAGCGGTGTAGATATTTCCACGTTCATTCAGATGGCGGTGTAGATATATACATGTTCATACAGAGGGCGATGAAGTTATTTCCATGTTCATACAGATGGCGGTGTAGATATTTCCATGTTCATGCAGATGGCGGTGTAGATATTTCCATGTTCATAGAGATGGCGGTGTAGATATTTCCATGTTTATACAGATAGCGGTATAGGTATTTCCATGTATATACAGATGGTGGTGTAGATATTTCCATGATTATAGAGATGGCGGTTTAGATATTTCCATGTTTACAGAGATAGTGGTGTAGTTATTTTCAAGTTTATAGAGAGAGCAGTGTAGATATATCCATGTTTATACAGATAGCAGTGTAGTTATTTTCATGTTTATAAATGTAGCAGTGTAGATATTTCCATGTTCCTACAGATGGCATTGTAGATATTTTCCATGTTCATCCAGATGGCGGTGTAGATATATCCATGTTCATACAGATGGCGGTGAAGATATTTCCATGTTCATACAGATGGCGGTGTAGATATTTCCATGTTCATACAAATGGCGGTGTAGATATTTCCATCTTCATAGAGTTGGCAGGGTAGATATTTCCATGTTTATACATATGGCGGTGTAGATATTTCCATGTTCATACAGATAGCGGTGTAGATATTTCCATGTTCAAACAGATGGCCGTGAAGATATATACATGTTCAAACAGATGGCGGTGTAGATATTTCCATGTTCATAGAGATGGCGGTGTAGATATTACCATGCTCATAGAGATGGCGGTGTAGATATTTCCATGTTTATACAGATAGCGGTATAGGTATTTCCATGTATATACAGATGGTGGTGTAGATATTTCCATGATTATAGAGATGGCGGTCTAGATATTTCCATGTTTACAGAGATAGTGGTGTAGTTATTTCCAAGTTTATAGAGAGAGCGGTGTAGATATATCCATGTTTATACAGATAGCAGTGTAGTTATTTTCATGTTTATAAATGTAGCAGTGTAGATATTTCCATGTTCCTACAGATGGCATTGTAGATATTTCCATGTTCATCCAGATGGCGGTGTAGATATATCCATGTTCATACAGATGGCGGTGAAGATATTTCCATGTTCATACAGATGGCGGTGTAGATATTTCCATGTACATACAAATGGCGGTGTAGATATTTCCATCTTCATAGAGTTGGCAGGGTAGATATTTCCATGTTTATACATATGGCGGTGTAGATATTTCCATGTTTATAGAGATAGCGCTGTACATATTCCCATGTTCCTGCAGATGGCCGTGTAGTTGTTTCCATGTTCATACAGATGGCGGTGTAGATATTTCCATGTTCCTACAGATGGCGGTGTAGATAATTCCATGTTCATACAGATAGCGGTGTAGATATTTCCAAGTTTATAGAGATAGCGGTGTAGTTATTTCCATGTTTATAGAGAAAGCTGTGTAGATATTTCCATGTATATGCAGATAGGTGTGTAGATATTTCCAAGTTAATACAGATAGCGGTGTAGATATTTCCATGTTCATTCAAATGGTGGTGTAGATATATCCATGTTCATACAAATGGCAGTGAAGATATTTGCATGTTCATACAGATCTCGGTGTAGATATTTCCATGTTCATACAAACGGCGGTGTAGATATTTCCATGTTCACACAGATGGCGGTGTAGATATTTCCATGTTCATACAGATGGCGGTGAAAATATTTCCATGTTCAAACAGATGGCGGTGTAGATATTCCCATTTTCATAGAGATGGCGGTGTAGATATTACCATGCTCATAGAGATGGCGGTGTAGATATTTCCATCTTCATACAGACGGCAGTGTAGATATTTCCATGTTTATAGGGATGGCGGTGTAGTTATTTCCATGTTTATACAGAGTTTGGTTTAGATATTTCCATGTTTACACAGATAGCGGTGTAGATATTTGCATGTTGATACACATAGCGGGGTAGATATTTCCAAGTTTATAGAGATAGTGGTGTAGATATTTCCATGTTTATACAGATAGCGGCATAGATATTTCCATGTTTATACAGATGGCAGTGTAGATATTTCCATGTTTATAGAGTTGGCGGTCTAGATATTTCCATGTTCATAGAGATATGGTGTAGTTATTTCCAAGCTTATGGAGAGAGAGGTGTAGATATTTCCATGTTTATAAAGATAGCGCTGTAGTTATTTTCATGCTTATACAGATAGCAGTTTATATATTTCCATTGATATACAGATAGCTTTGTAGATATTTCCATGTTCAAACAGATAGTGGTGTAGATATTTCAATATTCTTACAGATAGCGGTGTAGATATTTACAAGTTTATATAGATAGCGGTGTAGTTATTTCCATGTTTATACAGATGGCGGTGTAGTTATTTCCATGTTTATAATGATGGCGGTGTAGATATTTCCACGTTTATAGAGATAGTGGTGCAGTTATTTCCCAGTTTATAGAGAGAACAGTGTAGATATTTCCATGTTTATACAGATAGCAGTGTAGGTATTTCCGTGTTTATATAGATAGCGGTGTATATATTTACATGTTTATAGAGATGGCGGTTTAGATATTTTCTTGTTTATACAGATAGCGGTGTAGATATTTCCATGTTTATGGAGATAGCGGTGTAGGTATTTCCAATATTATACATGTAGCAGTGTAGATATTTCCATGTTAATACAGATAGCGGTGTAGATATTCCCATGTTTACACAGATAGCGTTGTAGATATTTACATGTTTATAAAGATAGCGGTGTAGTTATTTCCATGTTTATACAGATTGCGCTGAAGATATTTCCATGTTTACACAGATAGCGGTGTTGATACTTCCATTTATATACAGATAGCGGTGTAGATATTTCCATCTTAATACAGATGGCGGTTTAGATATTTCCAAGTTCCTACAGATGGCGCTGTAGATATTTCCATGTTCATACAGATGGCAGTGTAGATATTTCCAAGTTTATAGAGAGAGCGGTGTAGTTATTTCAAAGTTTATAGAGAAAGCTGTGTTGATATTTCCATGTATATGCAGATAGCTGTGTAGATATTTCGATCTTCATACAGATAGCGGTGTTGATGTTTCCATGTTCCTACAGATAGCGGTGTAGATATTTCCATGTTCATAGAGTTAGCGGTGTAGATATTTCCATGTTCATACAGATGGCGGTGTAGATATTTCCATGTTCATATAGATGGCGGTGAAGATATTTACATGTTCAAACAGATGGCGGTGTAGATATTTCCATGTTCATAGAAACAGCGGTGCAGATATTACCAAGCTCATAGAGATGGCGGTGTAGATATTCCCATGTTCCTACAGATGGCGGTGTAGGTATTACCATGTTCATACAGATGGCGGTGTAGATATTTCCATGTTCATTCAGATAGCGGTGTAGATATTTCCATGTTCATACAGATAGTGCTGTAGATATTTCCATGTTCTTACAGATAGCGGTGTAGATATTTCCATGTTCATACAGATGGCGGTGAAGATATTTCCATGTTCCTACAGTTATCGGTGTAGATATTTCCATGTTCATACAGATGGAGGTGAAGATATTTCCATGTTCCTACATAGGGCGGTGTAGATATTTCCATGTTCCTACAGATAGCGGTGTAGTTATTTCCTTTTATATAGAGAAAGCTGTGTTGATATTTCCATGTATATGTAGATAGCTGTGTTGATATTTGAATGTTCATACAGATAGCGGTGTAGATATTTCCATGTTCATCCTGATGGCTGTGTAGATATATCCATGTTCATACAGATGGCGATGAAGGTATTTCCATGTTCATACAGATGGCGGTGTAGATATTTCCATGTTCATACAAATGGCAGTGTAGATATGTCCATGTTCATAGAGATGGCGGTGTAGATATTTCCATGTTTATACAGATGGTGGTTTAGATATTCCCATGTTCCTACAGATGGCTGTGTAGATATTTCCATGTTCATTCAGATAGCGGTGTAGATATTTCCATGTTCATACAGATAGCGGTGTAGATATTTCCAAGTTTATAGAAATAGCGGTGTAGTTATTTCCATGTTTATAGAGAAAGCTGTGTAGATATTTCCATGTATATGCAGATAGCTGTGTAGATATTTCCATGTTCATACAGATAGCGGTGTAGGTATTTCCATGTTCATTCAGATGTCGGTGTAGATATATCCATGTTCATACAGATGGCAGTGAAGATATTTCCATGTTCATACAGATGGCGGTGTAGATATTTCCATGTTCATGCAGATAGCGGTGTAGATATTTCCATGTTCATAGAGATGACGGTGTAGATATTTCCATGTTTATACAGATAGCGGTGTAGTTATTTCCATGTTTATAGAGATAGAAGTGCAGATATTTCCATTGATATACAGATAGCTGTGTAGATATATCCATGTTCATACAGATAACGGTGTAGATATTTCCATGTTCAAACAGTTAGCGATGTAGATATTTCCATGTTCATACAGATGGCGGTGTAGATATTTCCATGTTCATAAAGATGGCGGTAAAGATATTTACATGTTGAAACAGATGCCGGTTTGAATATTTCCATGTTCATAGAGATGGCGAAGTAGATATTACCATGCTCATAGAGATGGCGGTGTAGATGTTTCCATGTTCTTACGGATGGTGGTGTAGATGTTTCCATGTTAATTCGGATGGCGGTGTAGATATTTCCATGTTTATACAGAGTTCGGTTTAGATATTTCCATGTTTACATAGATAGCGGTGTAGATATTTCCATGTTGATACACTAAGTTGTGTAGATATTTCCAAGTTTATAGAGGTAGCGGTGTAGATATTTCCATGATTATAATGATAGCGTGGTAGATATTTCCATGTTTATACAGATAGTGGTATAGATATTTCCATGTTTATACAGATGGCCGTGTAGATATTTCCATGACTATAGAGATGGCGGTCTAGATATTTCCATGTTTACAGAGATAGTGGTGTAGTTATTTCCAAGTTTATAGAGAGAGCAGTGTAGATATATCCATGTTTACACAGATGGCGGTGTAGTTATTTTCATGTTTATAAAGATAGCAGTGTAGATATTTCCATTGATATACAGATATCTGTGTAGATATTTCCATGATCATACAGATAGCGGTGTAGATATTTCCATGTTCATACAGATAGCGGTGTAGATATTTGCATGTTCATACAGTTAGCGGTGTAGATACTTCCGTTTTCATACAGAAGGCGGTGAAGATATTTGCAAGTTCATACAGATGGCGGTGTAGATATTTCCATGTTCCTACAGATGGCGGTGTAGATATTTCCATGTTCATACAAATAGCGGTGTAGTTATTTCCATGTTTATACAGAAAGCTGTGTAGATATTTCCATGTATATGCAGATAGCTGTGTAGACATTTCCATGTTCATACAGACAGTGCTGTGGATATTTCCATGTTCACACAGATGGCGGTGTAGATATTTCCATGTTCATACAGATGGCGGTGAAAATATTTCCATGTTCAATCAGATGGCAGTGTAGATATTCCCATGTTCATAGAGATGGCGGTGTAGATATTACCATGCTCATAGAGATGGCGGTGTAGTTATTTCCATCTTCATACAGATGGCGGTGTAGATATTTCCATGTTTATAGGGATGGCGGTGTAGTTATTTCCATGTTTATACAGAGTTTGGTTTAGATAATTCCATGTTTACACAGATAGCGGTGTAGATATTTCCATGTTGATACACATAGCGGGGTAGATATTTCCAAGTTTATAGAGATAGTGGTGTAGATATTTCCATGTTTATACAGATAGCGGCATAGATATTTCCGTGTTTATACAGATGGCAGTGTAGATATTTCCATGTTTATGGAGTTGGCGGTCTAGATATTTCCATGTTCATAGAGATATGGTGTAGTTATTTCCAAGCTTATAGAGAGAGAGGTGTAGATATTTCCATGTTTATACAGATAGCGATGTAGTTATTTTCGTGCTTATAGAGATAGCAGTGTATATATATCCATTGATATACAGATAGATGTGTAGATATTTCCATGTTCATACAGATTGTGGTGTAGATATTTCCATATTCTTACAGATAGCGGTGTAGATATTTACAAGTTTATATAGATAGCGGTGTAGTTATTTCCATGTTTATACAGATGGCGGTGTAGTTATTTCCATGTTTATAGAGATGGCGGTGTAGATATTTCCACGTTTATAGAGATAGTGGTGCAGTTATTTCCAAGTTTATAGAGAGAGCGGTGTAGATATTTCCATGTTTATACAGATAGCAGTGTAGTTATTTCCGTGTTTATACAGATAGCGGTGTATATATTTACATGTTCATAGAGATGGCGGTTTAGATATTTTCTTGTTTATACAGATAGCGGTGTAGATATTTCCATGTTTATGGAGATAGCGGTGTGGGTATTTCCAATATTATACATGTAGCAGTGTAGATATTTCCATGTTAATACAGATAGCGGTGTAGTTATTTCCATGTTTATACAGATTGCACTGAAGATATTTCCATGTTTACACAGATAGCGGTGTGGATATTTCCATTTTTATACAGATAGCGGTGTAGATATTACCATCTTAATACAGATGGTGGTTTAGATATTTCCAAGTTCCTACAGATGGCGCTGTAGTTATTTCCATGTTCATACAGATGGCAGTGTAGATATTTCCAAGTTCATAGAGAGAGCGGTGTAGTTATTTCAAAGTTTATAGAGAAAGCTGTGTAGATATTTCCATGTATATGGAGATAGCTGTGTAGATATTTCGATATTCATGCAGGTAGCGGTGTTGATGTTTCCATGTTCCTACAGATAGCGGTGTAGATATTTCCATGTTCATACAGATAACGGTGTAGATATTTCCATGTTCATACAGATGGTGGTGTAGTTATTTCCATGTTCATACAAATAGCGGTGTAGATATTTCCAAGTTCATACAGTTAGCGGTGTAGATATTTCCATGTTCATACAGATGGCGGCGTAGATATTTCCATGTTCATACAGATGGCGGTGAAGATATTTACATGTTGAAACAGATGGCGGTGTAGATATTTCCATGTTTATACAGATAGCGGTATAGATATTTCCATGTTTATACAGATGGCGGTGTAGGTATTTCCATGTTTATAGAGATGGCGGTCTAGATATTTCCAGGTTTACAGAGATAGTGGTGTAGTTATTTCCAAGTTTATAGAGAGAGCGGTGTAGATATATCCGTGTTTATACAGATAGCGGTGTAGTTATTTTCATGTTTATAAAGATAGCAGTGTAGATATTTCCATTGATATACAGATATCTCTGTAGGTATTTCCATGTTCATACAGATATCGGTGTAGATATTTCCATGTTCTTACAGATAGCGGTGTAGATTTTTCCATGTTCAAACAGATGGCCGTGAAGATATATACATGTTCAAACAGATGGCGGTGTAGATATTTCCATGTTCATAGAGATGGCGGTGTAGATATTACCATGCTCATAGAGATGGCAGTGTAGATGTTTCCATGTTCATACGGATGGCGGTGTAGTTATTTCCATGACCATACGGATGGCGGTGTAGATATTTCCATGTTTATACAGAGTTCGGTTTAGATATTCCCATGTTTACACAGATAGCGGTGTAGATATTTCCACGTTCATTCAGATGGCGGTGTAGATATATACATGTTCATACAGAGGGCGATGAAGTTATTTCCATGTTCATACAGATGGCGGTGTAGATATTTCCATGTTCATGCAGATGGCGGTGTAGATATTTCCATGTTCATAGAGATGGCGGTGTAGATATTTCCATGTTTATACAGATAGCGGTATAGGTATTTCCATGTATATACAGATGGTGGTGTAGATATTTCCATGATTATAGAGATGGCGGTTTAGATATTTCCATGTTTACAGAGATAGTGGTGTAGTTATTTTCAAGTTTATAGAGAGAGCAGTGTAGATATATCCATGTTTATACAGATAGCAGTGTAGTTATTTTCATGTTTATAAATGTAGCAGTGTAGATATTTCCATGTTCCTACAGATGGCATTGTAGATATTTTCCATGTTCATCCAGATGGCGGTGTAGATATATCCATGTTCATACAGATGGCGGTGAAGATATTTCCATGTTCATACAGATGGCGGTGTAGATATTTCCATGTTCATACAAATGGCGGTGTAGATATTTCCATCTTCATAGAGTTGGCAGGGTAGATATTTCCATGTTTATACATATGGCGGTGTAGATATTTCCATGTTCATACAGATAGCGGTGTAGATATTTCCATGTTCAAACAGATGGCCGTGAAGATATATACATGTTCAAACAGATGGCGGTGTAGATATTTCCATGTTCATAGAGATGGCGGTGTAGATATTACCATGCTCATAGAGATGGCGGTGTAGATATTTCCATGTTTATACAGATAGCGGTATAGGTATTTCCATGTATATACAGATGGTGGTGTAGATATTTCCATGATTATAGAGATGGCGGTCTAGATATTTCCATGTTTACAGAGATAGTGGTGTAGTTATTTCCAAGTTTATAGAGAGAGCGGTGTAGATATATCCATGTTTATACAGATAGCAGTGTAGTTATTTTCATGTTTATAAATGTAGCAGTGTAGATATTTCCATGTTCCTACAGATGGCATTGTAGATATTTCCATGTTCATCCAGATGGCGGTGTAGATATATCCATGTTCATACAGATGGCGGTGAAGATATTTCCATGTTCATACAGATGGCGGTGTAGATATTTCCATGTACATACAAATGGCGGTGTAGATATTTCCATCTTCATAGAGTTGGCAGGGTAGATATTTCCATGTTTATACATATGGCGGTGTAGATATTTCCATGTTTATAGAGATAGCGCTGTACATATTCCCATGTTCCTGCAGATGGCCGTGTAGTTGTTTCCATGTTCATACAGATGGCGGTGTAGATATTTCCATGTTCCTACAGATGGCGGTGTAGATAATTCCATGTTCATACAGATAGCGGTGTAGATATTTCCAAGTTTATAGAGATAGCGGTGTAGTTATTTCCATGTTTATAGAGAAAGCTGTGTAGATATTTCCATGTATATGCAGATAGGTGTGTAGATATTTCCAAGTTAATACAGATAGCGGTGTAGATATTTCCATGTTCATTCAAATGGTGGTGTAGATATATCCATGTTCATACAAATGGCAGTGAAGATATTTGCATGTTCATACAGATCTCGGTGTAGATATTTCCATGTTCATACAAACGGCGGTGTAGATATTTCCATGTTCACACAGATGGCGGTGTAGATATTTCCATGTTCATACAGATGGCGGTGAAAATATTTCCATGTTCAAACAGATGGCGGTGTAGATATTCCCATTTTCATAGAGATGGCGGTGTAGATATTACCATGCTCATAGAGATGGCGGTGTAGATATTTCCATCTTCATACAGACGGCAGTGTAGATATTTCCATGTTTATAGGGATGGCGGTGTAGTTATTTCCATGTTTATACAGAGTTTGGTTTAGATATTTCCATGTTTACACAGATAGCGGTGTAGATATTTGCATGTTGATACACATAGCGGGGTAGATATTTCCAAGTTTATAGAGATAGTGGTGTAGATATTTCCATGTTTATACAGATAGCGGCATAGATATTTCCATGTTTATACAGATGGCAGTGTAGATATTTCCATGTTTATAGAGTTGGCGGTCTAGATATTTCCATGTTCATAGAGATATGGTGTAGTTATTTCCAAGCTTATGGAGAGAGAGGTGTAGATATTTCCATGTTTATAAAGATAGCGCTGTAGTTATTTTCATGCTTATACAGATAGCAGTTTATATATTTCCATTGATATACAGATAGCTTTGTAGATATTTCCATGTTCAAACAGATAGTGGTGTAGATATTTCAATATTCTTACAGATAGCGGTGTAGATATTTACAAGTTTATATAGATAGCGGTGTAGTTATTTCCATGTTTATACAGATGGCGGTGTAGTTATTTCCATGTTTATAATGATGGCGGTGTAGATATTTCCACGTTTATAGAGATAGTGGTGCAGTTATTTCCCAGTTTATAGAGAGAGCAGTGTAGATATTTCCATGTTTATACAGATAGCAGTGTAGGTATTTCCGTGTTTATATAGATAGCGGTGTATATATTTACATGTTTATAGAGATGGCGGTTTAGATATTTTCTTGTTTATACAGATAGCGGTGTAGATATTTCCATGTTTATGGAGATAGCGGTGTAGGTATTTCCAATATTATACATGTAGCAGTGTAGATATTTCCATGTTAATACAGATAGCGGTGTAGATATTCCCATGTTTACACAGATAGCGTTGTAGATATTTACATGTTTATAAAGATAGCGGTGTAGTTATTTCCATGTTTATACAGATTGCGCTGAAGATATTTCCATGTTTACACAGATAGCGGTGTTGATACTTCCATTTATATACAGATAGCGGTGTAGATATTTCCATCTTAATACAGATGGCGGTTTAGATATTTCCAAGTTCCTACAGATGGCGCTGTAGATATTTCCATGTTCATACAGATGGCAGTGTAGATATTTCCAAGTTTATAGAGAGAGCGGTGTAGTTATTTCAAAGTTTATAGAGAAAGCTGTGTTGATATTTCCATGTATATGCAGATAGCTGTGTAGATATTTCGATCTTCATACAGATAGCGGTGTTGATGTTTCCATGTTCCTACAGATAGCGGTGTAGATATTTCCATGTTCATAGAGTTAGCGGTGTAGATATTTCCATGTTCATACAGATGGCGGTGTAGATATTTCCATGTTCATATAGATGGCGGTGAAGATATTTACATGTTCAAACAGATGGCGGTGTAGATATTTCCATGTTCATAGAAACAGCGGTGCAGATATTACCAAGCTCATAGAGATGGCGGTGTAGATATTCCCATGTTCCTACAGATGGCGGTGTAGGTATTACCATGTTCATACAGATGGCGGTGTAGATATTTCCATGTTCATTCAGATAGTGGTGTAGATATTTCCATGTTCATACAGATAGTGCTGTAGATATTTCCATGTTCTTACAGATAGCGGTGTAGATATTTCCATGTTCATACAGATGGCGGTGAAGATATTTCCATGTTCCTACAGTTATCGGTGTAGATATTTCCATGTTCATACAGATGGAGGTGAAGATATTTCCATGTTCCTACATAGGGCGGTGTAGATATTTCCATGTTCCTACAGATAGCGGTGTAGTTATTTCCTTTTATATAGAGAAAGCTGTGTTGATATTTCCATGTATATGTAGATAGCTGTGTTGATATTTGAATGTTCATACAGATAGCGGTGTAGATATTTCCATGTTCATCCTGATGGCTGTGTAGATATATCCATGTTCATACAGATGGCGATGAAGGTATTTCCATGTTCATACAGATGGCGGTGTAGATATTTCCATGTTCATACAAATGGCAGTGTAGATATGTCCATGTTCATAGAGATGGCGGTGTAGATATTTCCATGTTTATACAGATGGTGGTTTAGATATTCCCATGTTCCTACAGATGGCTGTGTAGATATTTCCATGTTCATTCAGATAGCGGTGTAGATATTTCCATGTTCATACAGATAGCGGTGTAGATATTTCCAAGTTTATACAAATAGCGGTGTAGTTATTTCCATGTTTATAGAGAAAGCTGTGTAGATATTTCCATGTATATGCAGATAGCTGTGTAGATATTTCCATGTTCATACAGATAGCGGTGTAGGTATTTCCATGTTCATTCAGATGTCGGTGTAGATATATCCATGTTCATACAGATGGCAGTGAAGATATTTCCATGTTCATACAGATGGCGGTGTAGATATTTCCATGTTCATGCAGATAGCGGTGTAGATATTTCCATGTTCATAGAGATGACGGTGTAGATATTTCCATGTTTATACAGATAGCGGTGTAGTTATTTCCATGTTTATAGAGATAGAAGTGCAGATATTCCCATTGATATACAGATAGCTGTGTAGATATATCCATGTTCATACAGATAACGGTGTAGATATTTCCATGTTCAAACAGTTAGCGATGTAGATATTTCCATGTTCATACAGATGGCGGTGTAGATATTTCCATGTTCATAAAGATGGCGGTAAAGATATTTACATGTTGAAACAGATGCCGGTTTGAATATTTCCATGTTCATAGAGATGGCGAAGTAGATATTACCATGCTCATAGAGATGGCGGTGAAGATGTTTCCATGTTCTTACGGATAGTGGTGTAGATGTTTCCATGTTAATACGGATGGCGGTGTAGATATTTCCATGTTTATACAGAGTTCGGTTTAGATATTTCCATGTTTACATAGATAGCGGTGTAGATATTTCCATGTTGATACACTAAGTTGTGTAGATATTTCCAAGTTTATAGAGGTAGCGGTGTAGATATTTCCATGATTATAATGATAGCGTGGTAGATATTTCCATGTTTATACAGATAGTGGTATAGATATTTCCATGTTTATACAGATGGCCGTGTAGATATTTCCATGACTATAGAGATGGCGGTCTAGATATTTCCATGTTTACAGAGATAGTGGTGTAGTTATTTCCAAGTTTATAGAGAGAGCAGTGTAGATATATCCATGTTTACACAGATGGCGGTGTAGTTATTTTCATGTTTATAAAGATAGCAGTGTAGATATTTCCATTGATATACAGATATCTGTGTAGATATTTCCATGATCATACAGATAGCGGTGTAGATATTTCCATGTTCATACAGATAGCGGTGTAGATATTTGCATGTTCATACAGTTAGCGGTGTAGATACTTCCGTTTTCATACAGAAGGCGGTGAAGATATTTGCAAGTTCATACAGATGGCGGTGTAGATATTTCCATGTTCCTACAGATGGCGGTGTAGATATTTCCATGTTCATACAGATAGCGGTGTAGTTATTTCCATGTTTATACAGAAAGCTGTGTAGATATTTCCATGTATATGCAGATAGCTGTGTAGACATTTCCATGTTCATACAGACAGTGCTGTGGATATTTCCATGTTCACACAGATGGCGGTGTAGATATTTCCATGTTCATACAGATGGCGGTGAAAATATTTCCATGTTCAATCAGATGGCAGTGTAGATATTCCCATGTTCATAGAGATGGCGGTGTAGATATTACCATGCTCATAGAGATGGCGGTGTAGTTATTTCCATCTTCATACAGATGGCGGTGTAGATATTTCCATGTTTATAGGGATGGCGGTGTAGTTATTTCCATGTTTATACAGAGTTTGGTTTAGATAATTCCATGTTTACACAGATAGCGGTGTAGATATTTCCATGTTGATACACATAGCGGGGTAGATATTTCCAAGTTTATAGAGATAGTGGTGTAGATATTTCCATGTTTATACAGATAGCGGCATAGATATTTCCGTGTTTATACAGATGGCAGTGTAGATATTTCCATGTTTATGGAGTTGGCGGTCTAGATATTTCCATGTTCATAGAGATATGGTGTAGTTATTTCCAAGCTTATAGAGAGAGAGGTGTAGATATTTCCATGTTTATACAGATAGCGATGTAGTTATTTTCGTGCTTATAGAGATAGCAGTGTATATATATCCATTGATATACAGATAGATGTGTAGATATTTCCATGTTCATACAGATTGTGGTGTAGATATTTCCATATTCTTACAGATAGCGGTGTAGATATTTACAAGTTTATATAGATAGCGGTGTAGTTATTTCCATGTTTATACAGATGGCGGTGTAGTTATTTCCATGTTTATAGAGATGGCGGTGTAGATATATCCACGTTTATAGAGATAGTGATGCAGTTATTTCCAAGTTTATAGAGAGAGCGGTGTAGATATTTCCATGTTTATACAGATAGCAGTGTAGATATTTCCGTGTTTATACAGATAGCGGTGTATATATTTACATGTTCATAGAGATGGCGGTTTAGATATTTTCTTGTTTATACAGATAGCGGTGTAGATATTTCCATGTTTATGGAGATAGCGGTGTGGGTATTTCCAATATTATACATGTAGCAGTGTAGATATTTCCATGTTAATACAGATAACGGTGTAGATATTTCCATGTTTACACAGATAGCGTTGTAGATATTTACATGTTTATAGAGATAGCGGTGTAGTTATTTCCATGTTTATACAGATTGCACTGAAGATATTTCCATGTTTACACAGATAGCGGTGTGGATATTTCCATTTTTATACAGATAGCGGTGTAGATATTACCATCTTAATACAGATGGTGGTTTAGATATTTCCAAGTTCCTACAGATGGCGCTGTAGTTATTTCCATGTTCATACAGATGGCAGTGTAGATATTTCCAAGTTCATAGAGAGAGCGGTGTAGTTATTTCAAAGTTTATAGAGAAAGCTGTGTAGATATTTCCATGTATATGGAGATAGCTGTGTAGATATTTCGATATTCATGCAGGTAGCGGTGTTGATGTTTCCATGTTCCTACAGATAGCAGTGTAGATATTTCCATGTTCATACAGATAACGGTATAGATATTTCCATGTTCATACAGATGGCGGTGTAGTTATTTCCATGTTCTTACAAATAGCGGTGTAGATATTTCCAAGTTCATACAGTTAGCGGTGTAGATATTTCCATGTTCATACAGATGGCGGCGTAGATATTTCCATGTTCATACAGATGGCGGTGAAGATATTTACGTGTTGAAACAGATGGCGGTGTAGATATTTCCATGTTTATACAGATAGCGGTATAGATATTTCCATGTTTATACAGATGGCGGTGTAGGTATTTCCATGTTTATAGAGATGGCGGTCTAGATATTTCCAGGTTTACAGAGATAGTGGTGTAGTTATTTCCAAGTTTATAGAGAGAGCGGTGTAGATATATCCATGTTTATACAGATTGCGGTGTAGTTATTTTCATGTTTATAAAGATAGCAGTGTAGATATTTCCATTGATATACAGATATCTCTGTAGGTATTTCCATGTTCATACAGATATCGGTGTAGATATTTCCATGTTCATACAGATAGCGGTGTAGATATTTCCATGTTCAAACAGATGGCCGTGAAGATATATACATGTTCAAACAGATGGCGGTGTAGATATTTCCATGTTCATAGAGATGGCGGTGTAGATATTACCATGCTCATAGAGATGGCAGTGTAGATGTTTCAATGTTCATACGGATGGCGGTGTAGATATTTCCATGACCATACGGATGGCGGTGTAGATATTTCCATGTTTATACAGATTTCGGTTTAGATATTCCCATGTTTGCACAGATAGCGGTGTAGATATTTCCATGTTCATTCAGATGGCGGTGTAGATATATCCATGTTCATACAGAGGGCGATGAAGTTATTTCCATGTTCATACAGATGGCGGTGTAGATATTTCCATGTTCATGCAGATGGCGGTGTAGATATTTCCATGTTCATACAGATGGCGGTGTAGATATTTTCATATTCATACAGTTATCGGTGTAGGTATTTCCATGTTCATACAGATGGAGGTGAAGATATTTCCATGTTCCTACATATGGCGGTGTAGATATTTCCATGTTCCTACAAATAGCGGTGTAGTTATTTCCATTTATATAGAGAAAGCTGTGTTGATATTTCCATGTATATGTAGATAGCTGTGTTGATATTTGAATGTTCATACAGATAGCGGTGTAGATATTTCCATGTTCATTCAGATGGCGGTGTAGATATATCCATGTTCATACAGAGGGCGATGAAGTTATTTCCATGTTCATACAGATGGCGGTGTAGATATTTCCATGTTCATGCAGATGGCGGTGTAGATATTTCCATGTTCATAGAGATGGTGGTGTAGATATTTCCATGTTTATACAGATAGCGGTATAGGTATTTCCATGTATATACAGATGGTGGTGTAGATATTTCCATGATTATAGAGATGGCGGTCTAGATATTTCCATGTTTACAGAGATAGTGGTGTAGTTATTTCCAAGTTTATAGACAGAGCGGTGTGGATATATCCATGTTTATACAGATAGCAGTGTAGTTATTTTCATGTTTATAAATGTAGCAGTGTAGATATTTCCATGTTCCTACAGATGGCATTGTAGATATTTCCACGTTCATCCAGATGGCGGTGTAGATATATCCATGTTCATACAGATGACGGTGAAGATATTTCCATGTTCATACAGATGGCGGTGTAGATATTTCCATGTTCATACAGATGGCGGTGTAGATATTTCCATCTTCATAGAGTTGGCAGGGTAGATATTTCCATGTTTATTCATATGGCGGTGTAGATATTTCCATGTTTATAGAGATAGAGGTGTACATATTCCCATGTTCCTGCAGATGGCCGTGAAGTTGTTTCCATGTTCATACAGATAGCGGTGTAGATATTTCCAAGTTTATAGAGATAGCGGTGTAGTTATTTCCATGTTTATGGAGAAAGCTGTGTAGATATTTCCATGTATATGCAGATAGGTGTGTAGATATTTCCATGTTAATACAGATAGCGGTGTAGATATTTCCATGTTCATTGAAATGGTGGTGTAGATATATCCATGTTCATACAGATGGCGGTGAAGATATTTGCATGTTCATACAGATCTCGGTGTAGATATTTCCCTGTTCATACAAACGGCGGTGTAGATATTTCCATGTTCATACAAATGGCGCTGTAGATATTTCCATGTTCATAGAGATGGCGGTGTAGATATTTCCATGTTTATACAGATAGCAGTGTAGTTATTTCCGTGTTTATAGACATAGCATTGTAGATATTTCCATTGATATACAGATAGCTCTGTAGATATTTTCATGTTCATACAGATAGCGGTGTAGATATTTCCATGTTCATACAGATGGCGGTGTAGATATTTCCATGTTCGTATGGATGGCAGTGTAAATATTTCCATGTTCATACAGTTAGCGGAGTAGATATTTCCATGTTCATACAGATAGAGGTGTAGATATTTCCATGTTCATACAGGTGGCGGTGTACAGATTTCCATGTTTATACAGATAGCAGTGTAGCTATTTCCATGTTTATAGAGATAGTAGTGTAGATATTTCCATTGATATACAGATAGCTGTGTAGATATTTGCATGTTCATACAGATAGCGGTGAAGATATTTCAATGTTCGTACAGATAGCGGTGTAGATATTTCCATGTTCATACTGATGGCGGTGTAGATATTTCCATGTTCATACAAATGGCGCTGTAGATATTTCCATGTTCATAGAGATGGCGGTGTAGATATTTCCATGTTTATACAGATAGCAGTGTAGTTATTTCCGTGTTTATAGACATAGCATTGTAGATATTTCCATTGATATACAGATAGCTCTGTAGATATTTTCATGTTCATACAGATAGCGGTGTAGATATTTCCATGTTCATACAGATGGCGGTGTAGATATTTCCATGTTCGTATGGATGGCAGTGTAGATATTTCCATGTTCATACAGTTAGCGGAGTAGATATTTCCATGTTCATACAGATAGCGGTGTAGATATTTCCATGTTCATACAGTTAGCGGTGTAGATATTTCCATGTTCATACAGATGGCCGTGTAGATATTTACATGTTCATACAGATGGCGGTGTAGATATTTCCATGTTCGTACAGATGTCGGTGTAGATATTTTCATGTTCATAGAGATGGCGGTGTAGATATTTCCATGTTTATGCAGATAGCGGTATAGATATTTCCATGTTTATACAGATGGTGGTGTAGATATTTCCAAGTTTATAGAGATGGCAGTCTAGATATTTCCATGTTTGTAGAGATAGTGATGTAGTTATTTCCAAGTTTATAGAGACAGCGTTGTAGATATTTCCATGTTTATACAGATAGCCGTGAAGATATTTCCATGTTTATACAGATAGCGGTGTTGATATTTCCATGTTTATTCAGATAGCGGTGAAGATATTTCCATGTTTATACAGATAGCGGTGTAGATATTTCCATGTTTATACAGATAGCAGTGTAGATATTTCCATGTTTATAGAGATAGTGGTGTAGATAATTCCAATTTTATACTGATAGCATTGTAGATATTTCCAAATTCATACAGATAGCGGTGTAGATATTTCCACGCTTATAGAGATGGCGGTGTAGATATTTCCATGTTCATACAGATGGCGGTGTGGATATTTCCATGTTCATACAGATGGCGGTGTAGATATTTCCATGTTCATACACATGGCGGTGTAGATATTTCCATGTTCATGGAGATGGCGGTGTAGATATTTCCATGTTCATACAAATGGGGGTGTAGATATTTCCATGTTCATAGAGATGGCGGAGTAGATATTTCCATGTTTATACAGATAGAAGTGTAGTTATTTCCATGTTTATAGAGATAGCATTGTAGATATTTCCATTGATATACAGATAGCTCTGTAGATATTTGCATGTTCATACAGATAGCGGTGTAGATATTTCCAAGTTCATACAGATGACGGTGTAGATATTTCCATGTTCGTATGGATGGCAGTTTAGATATTTCCATGTTCATACAGGTGGCGGTGTAGATATTTCCATGTTTATACAGATAGCAGTGTAGTTATTTCCATGTTTATTGAGATAGCAGTGAAGATATTCCCATTGATATACAGATAGCTATGTAGATATTTGCGTGTTCATACAGATAGCAGTGTAGATATTTCCATGTTCGTACAGATAGCGGTGTAGATATTTCCATGTTCATAGAGATAGCGGTGTAGATATTTCCATGTTCATACAGTTAGCGGTGTAGATATTTCCATGTTCATACAGATGGCCGTGTAGATATTTACATGTTCATACAGATGGCGGTGTGGATATTTCCATGTTCGTATAGATGTTGGTGTAGATATTTTCGTGTTCATAGAGATGGCGGTATAGATATTTCCATGTTTATAGAGATAGTGGTGAAGATAATTCCAATTTTATACTGATAGCATTGTAGATATTTCCAAATTCATACAGATAGCGGTGTAGATATTTCCACGTTTATAGAGATGGCGGTGTAGATATTTCCATGTTCATACAGATGGCGGTGTGGATATTTCCATGTTTGTAGAGATTTCGTTGTAGATATTTTCATGTTTACACAGATGGAGGTGTAGATATTTCCGTGTTTACACAGATAGCGGTGTAGACATTTCCATGTTTACACAGATAGAGGTGTGGATATTTCCATGTTTATGCAGATAGCGGTGTAGATATTTCCATGTTTGTACAGATAGCGGTGCGGATATTTCCATGTTTATACAGATAGATAGGCAGATATTTCCATGTTTATACAGATAGCGGTGTAGATATTTCCATCTTAATACAGATGGTGGTGTACATATGTCCATGTTCGAACAGATAGCGTTGTACATATTTCCATGTTAATACAGATGGTGGTGTAGATATTTCGAAGTTTATAGAGATAGCGCTGTAGTTATTTCTATATTTACAGAGAAATCTGTGTAGATATTTCTATGTATATGCAGATAACAGTGTAGATATTTCCATGTTCATGCGGATAGCGGTGTAGATATTTCCATGTTCATACAGAAAGCGGTGCAGATATTTCCATGTTCATACAGTTAGCGGTGTAGATATTTCCATGTTCATACAGATAGCGGTGTAGATATTTTCATGTTCATACAGATGGCGGTGTAGATATTTCCATGTTCGTACAGATGGCGGTGTCGATATTTCCATGTTCATAGAGATGGCGGTGGAGATATTTCCATGTTTATGCAGATAGTGGTATAGATATTCCCATATTTATACTGATGGTGCTCTAGGTATTTACATGTTTATAGAGATGGCGGTCTTGATATTTCCATGTTTATAGAGATAATGGTGTAGTTATTTCCAAGTTTATAGAGACAGCATTGTAGATATTTCCATGTTTATACAGATACCAGTGAAGATACTTCCATGTTTATACAGATAGCGGTGTAGATATTTCCATGTTTATACAGATAACAGTGTAGATATTTCCGTGTTTATAGAGATAGGGGTGTAGATAATTTCAATTTTTTACAGATAGCAGTGTAGATATTTCCAAGTTCATACCGATAGCGGTGTAGATATTTCCACGTTTATAGAGATGGCGGTGTAGATATTTCCATATTCATACAGATGGTGGTGTAGATATTTTCATGTTTACACAGATGGCGGTGTAGGTATTTCCATGTTCATACAAACGGCGGTGTAGATATTTCCATGTTCATAGAGATGGCGGTGTCGATATTTCCATGTTTATACAGATAGCAGTGTAGTTATTTCCATGTTTATAGAGATAGTGGGGTTGATAATTTCAATATTATACAGATAGCTGTGTAGATATTTGCATGTTCATACAGATAGCGGTGTAGATATTTCCATGTTCATACAGATAGCGGTGTAGATATTTCCATGTTCATACAGATAGCGGTGTAGATATTTCCATGTTCATGCAGATAGCGGTGTAGATATTTCCATGTTCATACAGTTAGTGGAGTAGATATTTCCATGTCCATACAGTTAGCGTTGTAGGTATTTCCATGTTCATACAGATGGCGGTGTAGATATTTACATGTTCATACAGATGGCGGTGTAGATATTTCCATGTTCGTACGGATGGCATTGTAGATATTTCCATGTTCATACAGCTGGCGGTGTACAGATTTCCATGTTTATACAAATAGCAGTGTAGCTATTTCCATGTTTATAGAGATAGTAGTGTAGATATTTCCATTGATATACAGATAGCTGTGTAGATATTTGCATGTTCATACAGATAGCTTTGAAGATATTTCAATGTTCGTACAGATAGCGGTGTAGATATTTCCATGTTCATACAGATAGAAGTGTAGATATTTCCATGTTCATACAGATAACGGTGTAGATATTTCCATGTTCATACAGATAGCGGTGTAGATATTTCCAAGTTCATACAGTTAGCGATGTAGATATTTCCATGTTCATACAGATGGTGGTGTAGATATTTACATGTTCATACAGATGGCGGTGTAGATATTTCCATGTTCATACAGATGGCGGTGTAGATATTTCCATGTTCATAGAGACGGCGGTATAGATATTACCATGTTTGTGCAGATAGCGGTATAGATATTTCCATGTTTATACAGAAGATGGTGTAGGTATTTCCATGTTTATAGAGATGGCGGTCTAGATATTTCCATGTTTATACAGATAGCGGTGAAGATATTTCCATGTTTATACAGATAGCTGTGTAGATATTTCCATGTTTATACAGATAGCAGTGTAGATATTTCCATGTTTAGAGATAGTGGTGTAGATAATTTCAATTTTATACCGAGAGCAGTGTAGATATTTCCAAGCTCATACAGATAGCTATGTAGATATTTCCACGTTTATAGAGATGGCGGTGTAGATATTTCCATGTTCATACAGATGGCAGTGTAGATATTTCCATGTTCATACAAATGGCGGTGTAGATATTTCCGTGTTCATAGAGATGGCGGTGTGGATATTTCCATGTTCGTACAGATGGCCGTGTAGATATTTCCATGTTCATAGAGATGGCGGTGTAGATATTTCCATGTTTATGCAGATAGCGGTATAGATATTTACATGTTTATACAGATGGTGTTGTAGATATTTCCATGTTTATAGAGATGGCGGTCTAGATATTTCCATGTTTATAGAGATAGTGGTGTAGTTATTTACAAGTTTATAGAGACAGCGTTGTAGATATTTCCATGTTTATACAGATAGCGGTGAAGTTATTTCCATGTTTATACAGATAGCGGTGTAGATATTTTCATGTTTATACAGATAACAGTGTAGATATTTCCATGTTTATAGAGATAGTGGTGTAGATAATTTCAAATTTATACAGATAGCAGTGTAGATATTTCCAAGTTCATACAGATAGCGGTGTAGATATTTCCATGTTTATAGAGATGGCGGTGTAGATATTTCCATGTTCATACAGATGGCGGTGTAGATATTTCCATGTTTATAGAGATGGCGTTGTAGATATTTCCATGTTTACACAGATGGCGGTGTAGATATTTCCATGTTTACACAGATAGCGGTGAAGACATTTCCATGTTTACACAGATAGCGGTGTGGATATTTCCATGTTTATGCAGATAGCTGTGTAGATATTTCCATGTTCATGCAGATAGCGGTGTAGATATTTCCATGTTCATCCAGATGCCAGTGTAGATATATCCATGCTCATACAGATGGCGGTGAAGATATTTCCATGTTCATACAGATGGCGGTGTAGATATTTCCATGTTCATACAAATGGCGGTGTAGATATTTCCATGTTCATAGAGATGGCGGTGTAGATATTTTCATGTTTATACAGATAGCAGTGTAGTTATTTCCATGTTTATAGAGATAGCAGTGTAGATATTTCCATTGATATACAGATAGCTGTGTAGATATTTGCAAGTTCATACAGATAGCGGTGTAGATATTTCCATGTTCATACAGAAGGCGGTGTAGATATTTCCATGTTCATAGAGATAGCGGTGTAGATATTTCCATGTTCATACAGATAGCGGTGTAGATATTTCCATGTTCATACCAATAGCGGTGTAGATATTTCCATGTTCATACAGTTAGCGGGGTAGATATTTCCATGTTCATACAGATGGCGGTGTAGATATTTACATGTTCATACAGATGGCGGTGTAGATATTTCCATGTTCGTACGGATGGCAGTGTAGATATTTCCATGTTCATACAGGTGGCGGTGTAGATATTTCCATGTTTATACAGATAGCAGTGTAGTTATTTCCATGTTCATAGAGATAGCAGTGTAGATATTTCCATTGATATACAGATAGCTGTGTAGATATTTGCATGTTCATACAGATAGCAGTGTAGATATTTCCATGTTCGTACAGACAGCGGTGAAGATATTTCCATGTTCATACAGATAGCGGTGTAGTTATTTCCATGTTCATACAGATAACGGTGTAGATATTTACATGTTCATACAGATAGCGGTGTAGATATATCCATGTTCATACAGTTAGCGGTGTAGATATTTCCATGTTCATATAGATGGCGGTGTAGATATTTACATGTTCATACAGATGGCGGGATAGATATTTCCATGTTCGTACAGATGGCGGTGTAGATATTTCCATGTTCATAGAGAAGGCGGTGTGGATATTTCCATGTTTATGCAGATAGCCGTATAAATATTTCCATGTTTATACAGATAGCGGTGAAGATATTTCCATGTTTATACAGATAGCGGTGTAGATATTTCCATGTTTATACAGATAGCAGTGTAGATATTTCCATGTTTATAGAGATAGTGGTGTAGATCATTTCAATTTTATACAGAGAGCAGTGTAGATATTTCCAAGTTCATACAGATAGCGGTGTACATATTTCCACGTTTATAGAG
Source organism: Gorilla gorilla gorilla (assembly GCF_029281585.2). Lineage (NCBI taxonomy): Eukaryota > Metazoa > Chordata > Mammalia > Primates > Hominidae > Gorilla > Gorilla gorilla. The sequence goes on from NC_073238.2 coordinate 131,640,600, forward strand.
ATGGCGGTGTAGATATTTCCATGTTCATACAGATGGCGGTGTAGATATTTCCATGTTAACGGGGATGGCGTTGTAGATATTTTCATGTTTACACAGATGGCGGTGTAGATATTTCCATGTTTACACAGATAGCGGTGTAGACATTTCCATGTTTACACAGATAGCGGTGTGGATATTTCCATGTTTATGCAGATAGCAGTGTAGATATTTCCATGTTTATACAGATAGCGGTGCGGATATTTCCATGTTTATACAGATAGTTGGGCAGATATTTCCATGTTTATACAGATGGCGGTGTAGATATGTCCATGTTTGTACAGATGGCAGTGGAGATATTTCCATGTTCATACAGATGGCGGTGTAGATATTTCCATGTTCATACAGATAGTGGTGTAGATATTTCCATGTTCATACAGATAGCGGTGTAGATATTTCCATGTTCGTATAGATAGCGGTGTAGATATTTCCATGTTTATACAGATAGCGGTGTAGATATTTCCATGTTTATACAGATAACGGTGTAGATATTTCCATGTTCATACAGATAGCGTTGTAGATATTTCCATGATCATACAGGTAGCGGTGTAGATATTTCCATGTTCATACAGATGGCGGTGTAGATATTTACATGTTCATACAGATGGCGGTGTAGATATTTCCATGTTCGTACAGATGGCGGTGTAGATATTTCCATGTTCATAGAGATGGCGGTGTAGATATTTCCATGTTTATGCAGATATCAGTATAGATATTTCCATGTTTATACAGATGGTGGTGTAGATATTTCCATGTTTATAGAGATGGCGGTCTAGATATTTCCATGTGTTTACAGATAGCGGTGAAGGTATTTCCAAGTTTATACAGATAGCGTTGTAGATATTTCCATGTTTATACAGATAGCAGTGTAGATATTTCCATGTTTATAGAGATAGTGGTGTAGATAATTTCAATTTTATACCGAGAGCAGTGTAGATATTTCCAACTTCACACCGATAGCCATGTAGATATTTACACGTTTATAGAGATGGCGTTGTAGATATTTCCATGTTCATACATATGGCGGTGTAGATATTTCCATGTTCATACAAATGGCGGTGTAGATATTTCCATGTTCATAGAGATGGCGGTGTAGATATTTCCATGTTCATACAAAGGGCGGTGTAGATATTTCCATGTTCATAGAGATGGCGGTGTAGATATTTCCGTATTTATACAGATAGCAGTGTAGTAATTTCCATGTTTATAGAGATAGCAGTGTAGATATTTCCACTGATATACAGATGGCTGTGTAGATATTTGCATGTTCATACAGATAGCGGTGTAGATATTTGCATGTTCATACAGATAGCAGTGTAGATATTTCCATGTTCATACAGATAGCGGTGTAGATATTTTCATGTTGATACAGATAGCCGTCTAGATATTTCCATGTTCATACAGATAGCGGTGTAGATATTTAAATGTTCATACAGATAGCGGTGTAGATATTTCCATGTTCATACAGATGGCGGTGTAGATATTTACATGTTCATAGAGATGGCGGTGTAGATATTTCCATTTTCATACGGATGGCAGTGTTGATATTTCCATGTTCATACAGGTGGCGGTGTAGATATTTCCATGTTTATACAGATAGCAGTGTAGTTATTTCCATTTTTATAGAGATAGTAGTGTAGATATTTCCTTTGATATACAGATAGCCGTGTAGATATGTGCATGTTCATAAAGATAGCGGTGTAGATATTTCCGTGTTCATATGGATAACGGTGTAGATATTTCCATATTCATACAGATAGCGGTGTAGATATTTCCATGTTCATACAGTTAGCGGTGTAGATATTTCCATGTTCATACAGATGGTGGTGTAGATATTTACATGTTCATACAGATGGCGGTGTAGATATTTCCATGTTCGTACAGATGGCGGTGTAGATATTTCCATGTTCATAGAGATGGCGGTGTAGATATTTCCATGTTTATACAGATAGCAGTGTAGTTATTTCCATGTTTATAGAGATAGCATTGTAGATATTTCCACTGATATACAGATAGCTGTGTAGATATTTGCATGTTCATACAGATAGCGGTGTAGATATTTCCATGTACATACAGATAGCGGTGTAGATATTTCCATGTTCATACAGATTGCAGTGTAGATATTTCCATGTTCATACAGGTGGCGGTGTAGATATTTCCATGTTCATACAGATAGCGGTGAAGATATTTCCATGTCCATACAGATAGCGGTGTAGATATTTCCATGTTCATACAGATAGCGGTGCAGATATTTCCATGTTCATACAGTTAGCGGTGTAGATATTTCCATGTTCATACAGATTGCGGTGTAGATATTTCCATGTTCATAGAGATGGCGGTGTAGATATTTCCATGTTTATGCAGATAGCGGTATAGATATTTCCATGTATATACAGATGGTGGTGTAGTTATTTCCATGTTTATAGAGATGGCGGTCTAGATATTTCCATGTTTATAGAGATAGCGGTGTAGTTATTTCCAAGTTTATAGAGACAGCGTTGTAGATATTTCCATGTTTATACAGATAGCGGTGAAGATATTTTCATGTTTATACAGATAGCGGTGTAGATATTTCCATGTTTGTACAGATATCGTTGTAGATATTTCCATGTTTATAGAGATAGTGGTGTAGATAATTCCAATTTTATACAGATAGCAGTGTAGATATTTCCAAGTTCATACAGATAGCGGTGTAGATATTTCCACGTTTATAGAGATGGCGGTGTAGATATTTCCATGTTCATACAGATGGCGGTGTAGATATTTCCATGTTTATAGAGATGGCGGTGTAGATATTTTCATGTTTACACAGATGGCGGTGTAGATATTTCCATGTTTACACAGATAGTGGTGTAGACATTTCCATGTTTACACAGATAGCGGTGTGGATATTTCCATGTTTATGCAGATAGCGGTGTAGATATTTCCATGTTTATACAGATAGCGTTGCGGATATTTCCATGTTTACACAGATGGCCAGATATTTCCATGTTTATATAGATAGCGGTGTAGATATTTTCATCTTAATACAGATGGCGTTGTAGATATGTCCATGTTCGTACAGATGGCGGTGTAGATATTTCCATGTTCATACAGATGGCGGTGTAGATATTTCGAAGTTTATAGAGATAGCACTGTAGTTATTTCCATATTTATAGAGAAATCTGTGTAGATATTTCCATGTATATGCAGATAGCTGTGTAGATATTTCCATGTTCATGCAGAAAGCTGTGTAGATATTTCCATGTTCATCCAGATGTCGGTGTAGATATATCCATGTTCATACAGATGGCGGTGAAGATATTTCCATGTTCATACAGATGGCGGTGTAGATATTTCCATGTTCATACAAATGGCGGTGTAGATATTTCCATGTTCATAGAGATGGCGGTGTAGATATTTCCATGTTCATACAAATGGCTGTGTAGATCTTTCCATGTTCATAGAGATGGCGGAGTAGATATTTCCATGTTTATACAGATAGCAGTGTAGTTATTTCCATGTTTATAGAGATAGCATTGTAGATATTTCCATTGATATACAGATAGCTCTGTAGATATTTGCATGTTCATACAGATAGCGGTGTAGAAATTTCCATGTTCATACAGATGGCGGTGTAGATATTTCCATGTTCGTATGGATGGCAGTGTAGATATTTCCATGTTCATACAGGTGGCGGTGTAGATATTTCCATGTTTATACAGATAGCAGTGTAGTTATTTCCATGTTTATTGAGATAGCAGTGAAGATATTCCCATTGATATACAGATAGCTATGTAGATATTTGCGTGTTCATACAGATAGCAGTGTAGATATTTCCATGTTCGTACAGATAGCGGTGTAGATATTTCCATGTTCATAGAGATAGCGGTGTAGATATTTCCAAGTTCATACAGTTAGCGGAGTAGATATTTCCATGTTCATACAGAGAGCGGTGTAGATATTTCCATGTTCATACAGTTAGCGGTGTAGATATTTCCATGTTCATACAGATGGCCTTGTAGATATTTACATGTTCATACAGATGGCGGTGTAGATATTTCCATGTTCGTATAGATGTTGGTGTAGATATTTTCGTGTTCATAGAGATGGCGGTGTAGATATTTCCATGTTTATAGAGATAGTGGTCAAGATAATTCCAATTTTATACTGATAGCATTGTAGATATTTCCAAATTCATACAGATAGCGGTGTAGATATTTCCACGTTTATAGAGATGGCGGTGTAGATATTTCCATGTTCATACATATGGCGGTGTGGATATTTCCATGTTTGTAGAGATTTCGTTGTAGATATTTTCATGTTTACACAGATGGAGGTGTAGATATTTCCGTGTTTACACAGATAGCGGTGTAGACATTTCCATGTTTACACAGATAGCAGTGTGGATATTTCCATGTTTATGCAGATAGCGGTGTAGATATTTCCATGTTTGTACAGATAGCGGTGCGGATATTTCCATGTTTATACAGATAGATAGGCAGATATTTCCATGTTTATACAGATAGCGGTGTAGATATTTCCATCTTAATACAGATGGTGGTGTACATATGTCCATGTTCGAACAGATAGCGTTGTACTTATTTCCATGTTAATACAGATGGTGGTGTAGATATTTCGAAGTTTATAGAGATAGCGCTGTAGTTATTTCCATATTTACAGAGAAATCTGTGTAGATATTTCTATGTATATGCAGATAACAGTGTAGATATTTCCATGTTCATGCGGATAGCGGTGTAGATATTTCCATGTTCATCAAGATGCCGGTGTAGATATATCCATGTTCATACAGATGGCGGTGAAGATATTTCCATGTTCATACAGATGGCGGTGTAGATATTTCCATGTTCATACAAATGGCGGTGTAGATATTTCCATGTTCATAGAGATGGCGGTGTAGATATTTCCATGTTCATACAAATGGCGGTGTAGATATTTACATGTACATAGAGATGGCGGTGTAGATATTTCCATGTTTATACAGATATCGGTGTAGTTATTTCCAAGTTTATAGAGATAGCATAGTAGATATTTCCACTGATATACAGATAGCTGTGTAGATATTTGCATGTTCATACAGATAGCGGTGAAGATATTTCCATGTTCATACAGATAGCGGTGCAGATATTTCCATGTTCAAACAGATAGCGGTGTAGATATTTCCATGTTCATACAGAAAGCGGTGCAGATATTTCCATGTTCATACAGTTAGCGGTGTAGATATTTCCATGTTCATACAGATAGCGGTGTAGATATTTACATGTTCATACAGATGGCGGTGTAGATATTTCCATGTTCGTGCAGATGGCGGTGTCGATATTTCCATGTTCATAGAGATGGCGGTGGAGATATTTCCATGTTTATGCAGATAGAAGTATAGATATTCCCATATTTATACTGATGGTGCTCTAGGTATTTACATGTTTTTAGAGATGGCGGTCTTGATATTTCCATGTTTATAGAGATAATGGTGTAGTTATTTCCAAGTTTATAGAGACAGCATTGTAGATATTTCCATGTTTATACAGATAGCAGTGAAGATACTTCCATGTTTATACAGATAGCGGTGTAGATATTTCCATGTTTATACAGATAACAGTGTAGATATTTCCGTGTTTATAGAGATAGGGGTGTAGATAATTTCAATTTTTTACAGATAGCAGTGTAGATATTTCCAAGTTCATACAGATAGCGGTGTAGATATTTCCAAGTTTATAGAGATGGCGGTGTAGATATTTCCATGTTCATACAGATGGTGGTGTAGATATTTTCATGTTTACACAGATGGCGGTGTAGATATTTCCATGTTCATACAGATGGTGGTGTAGATATTTTCATGTTTACACAGATGGCGGTGTAGATATTTCCATGTTCATAGAGATGGCGGTGTCGATATTTCCATGTTTATACAGATAGCAGTGTAGTTATTTCCATGTTTATAGAGATAGTGGGGTAGATAATTTCAATATTATACAGATAGCTGTGTAGATATTTGCATGTTCATACAGATAGCGGTGTAGATATTTCCATGTTCATACAGATAGCGGTGTAGATATTTCCATGTTCATACAGATAGCGGTGTAGATATTTCCATGTTCATGCAGATAGCGGTGTAGATATTTCCATGTTCATACAGTTAGTGGAGTAGATATTTCCATGTCCATACAGTTAGCGTTGTAGGTATTTCCATGTTCATACAGATGGCGGTGTAGATATTTACATGTTCATACAGATGGCGGTGTAGATATTTCCATGTTCGTACGGATGGCAGTGTAGATATTTCCATGTTCATACAGCTGGCGGTGTACAGATTTCCATGTTTATACAAATAGCAGTGTGGCTATTTCCATGTTTATAGAGATAGTAGTGTAGATATTTCCATTGATATACAGATAGCTGTGTAGATATTTGCATGTTCATACAGATAGCGGTGAAGATATTTCAATGTTCGTACAGATAGCGGTGTAGATATTTCCATGTTCATATAGATAGAGGTGTAGATATTTCCATGTTCATACAGATAACGGTGTAGATATTTCCATGTTCATACAGATAGCGGTGTAGATATTTCCAAGTTCATACAGTTAGCGGTGTAGATATTTCCATGTTCATACAGATGGCGGTGTAGATATTTACATGTTCATACAGATGGCGGTGTAGATATTTCCATGTACGTACAGATGGCGGTGTAGATATTTCCATGTTCATAGAGATGGCGGTTTAGATATTACCATGTTTGTGCAGATAGCGGTATAGATATTTCCATGTTTATACAGATGGTGGTGTAGGTATTTCCATGTTTATAGAGATGGCGGTCTAGATATTTCCATGTTTATACAGATAGCGGTGAAGATATTTCCATGTTTATACAGATAGCTGTGTAGATATTTCCATGTTTATACAGATAGCAGTGTAGATATTTCCATGTTTAGAGATAGTGGTGTAGATAATTTCAATTTTATACCGAGAGCAGTGTAGATATTTCCAAGTTCATACAGATAGCGATGTAGATATTTCCACGTTTATAGAGATGGCGGTGTAGATATTTCCATGTTCATACAGATGGCAGTGTAGATATTTCCATGTTCATACAAATGGCGGTGTAGATATTTCCGTGTTCATAGAGATGGCGGTGTAGATATTTCCAAGTTTATGCAGATAGCGGTATAGATATTTACATGTTTATACAGATGGTGGTGTAGATATTTCCATGTTTATAGAGATGGCGGTCTAGTTATTTCCATGTTTATAGAGATAGTGGTGTAGTTATTTACAAGTTTATAGAGACAGCGTTGTAGATATTTCCATGTTTATACAGATAGTGGTGAAGTTATTTCCATGTTTATACAGATAGCGGTGTAGATATTCTCATGTTTATACAGATAACAGTGTAGATATTTCCATGTTTATAGAGATAGTGGTGTAGATAATTTCAATTTTATACAGATAGCAGTGTAGATATTTCCAAGTTCATACAGATAGCGGTGTAGATATTTCCACGTTTATAGAGATGGTGGTGTAGATATTTCCATGTTCATACAGACGGCGGTGTAGATATTTCCATGTTTATAGAGATGGCGTTGCAGGTATTTCCATGTTTACACAGATGGCGGTGTAGATATTTCCATGTTTACACAGATAGCGGTGAAGACATTTCCATGTTTACACAGATAGCGGTGTGGATATTTCCATGTTTATGCAGATAGCTGTGTAGATATTTCCATGTTCATGCAGATAGCGGTGTAGATATTTCCATGTTCATCCAGATGCCAGCGTAGATATATCCATGCTCATACAGATGGCGGTGAAGATATTTCCATGTTCATACAGATGGCGGTGTAGATATTTTCATGTTTACACAGATGGCAGTGTAGATATTTCCATGTTCATACAAATGGCGGTGTAGATATTTCCATGTTCATAGAGATGGCGGTGTCGATATTTCCATGTTTATACAGATAGCGGTGTAGTTATTTCCATGTTTATAGAGATAGTGGGGTAGATAATTTCAATATTATACAGATAGCTGTGTAGATATTTGCATGTTCATACAGATAGCGGTGTAGATATTTCCATGTTCATACAGATAGCGGTGTAGATATTTCCATGTTCATACAGATAGCGGTGTAGATATTTCCATGTTCATGCAGATAGCGGTGTAGATATTTCCATGTTCATACAGTTAGTGGAGTAGATATTTCCATGTCCATACAGTTAGCGTTGTAGGTATTTCCATGTTCATACAGATGGCGGTGTAGATATTTACATGTTCATACAGATGGCGGTGTAGATATTTCCATGTTCGTACGGATGGCAGTGTAGATATTTCCATGTTCATACAGCTGGCGGTGTACAGATTTCCATGTTTATACAAATAGCAGTGTAGCTATTTCCATGTTTATAGAGATAGTAGTGTAGATATTTCCATTGATATACAGATAGCTGTGTAGATATTTGCATGTTCATACAGATAGCGGTGAAGATATTTCAATGTTCGTACAGATAGCGGTGTAGATATTTCCATGTTCATACAGATAGAGGTGTAGATATTTCCATGTTCATACAGATAACGGTGTAGATATTTCCATGTTCATACAGATAGCAGTGTAGATATTTCCAAGTTCATACAGTTAGCGGTGTAGATATTTCCATGTTCATACAGATGGCGGTGTAGATATTTACATGTTCATACAGATGGCGGTGTAGATATTTCCATGTACGTACAGATGGCGGTGTAGATATTTCCATGTTCATAGAGATGGCGGTGTAGATATTACCATGTTTGTGCAGATAGCGGTATAGATATTTCCATGTTTATACAGATGGTGGTGTAGGTATTTCCATGTTTATAGAGATGGCGGTCTAGATATTTCCATGTTTATACAGATAGCGGTGAAGATATTTCCATGTTTATACAGATAGCTGTGTAGATATTTCCATGTTTATACAGATAGCAGTGTAGATATTTCCATGTTTAGAGATAGTGGTGTAGATAATTTCAATTTTATACCGAGAGCAGTGTAGATATTTCCAAGTTCATACAGATAGCGATGTAGATATTTCCACGTTTATAGAGATGGCGGTGTAGATATTTCCATGTTCATACAGATGGCAGTGTAGATATTTCCATGTTCATACAAATGGCGGTGTAGATATTTCCGTGTTCATAGAGATGGCGGTGTAGATATTTCCATGTTTATGCAGATAGCGGTATAGATATTTACATGTTTATACAGATGGTGGTGTAGATATTTCCATGTTTATAGAGATGGCGGTCTAGATATTTCCATGTTTATAGAGATAGTGGTGTAGTTATTTACAAGTTTATAGAGACAGCGTTGTAGATATTTCCATGTTTATACAGATAGTGGTGAAGTTATTTCCATGTTTATACAGATAGCGGTGTAGATATTTTCATGTTTATACAGATAACAGTGTAGATATTTCCATGTTTATAGAGATAGTGGTGTAGATAATTTCAATTTTATACAGATAGCAGTGTAGATATTTCCAAGTTCATACAGATAGCGGTGTAGATATTTCCACGTTTATAGAGATGGCGGTGTAGATATTTCCATGTTCATACAGATGGCGGTGTAGATATTTCCATGTTTATAGAGATGGCGTTGCAGATATTTCCATGTTTACACAGATGGCGGTTTAGATATTTCCATGTTTACACAGATAGCGGTGAAGACATTTCCATGTTTACACAGATAGCGGTGTGGATATTTCCATGTTTATGCAGATAGCTGTGTAGATATTTCCATGTTCATGCAGATAGCGGTGTAGATATTTACATGTTCATCCAGATGCCAGCGTAGATATATCCATGCTCATACAGATGGCGGTGAAGATATTTCCATGTTCATACAGATGGCGGTGTAGATATTTCCATGTTCATACAAATGGCGGTGTAGATATTTCCATGTTCATAGAGATGGCGGTGTAGATATTTCCATGTTTATACAGATAGCAGTGTAGTTATTTCCATGTTTATAGAGATAGCAGTGTAGATATTTCCATTGATATACAGACAGCTGTGTAGATATTTGCAAGTTCATACAGATAGCGGTGTATATATTTCCATGTTCATACAGAAGGCGGTGCAGATATTTCCATGTTCATAGAGATAGCGGTGTAGATATTTCCATGTTCATACAGATAGCGGTGTAGATATTTCCATGTTCATACCAATAGCGGTGTAGATATTTCCATGTTCATACAGTTAGCGGTGTAGATATTTCCATGTTCATACAGATGGAGGTGTAGATATTTACATGTTCATACAGATGGCGGTGTAGATATTTCCATGTTCGTACGGATGGCAGTGTAGATATTTCCATGTTCATACAGGTGGCGGTGTAGATATTTCCATGTTTATACAGATAGCAGTGTAGTTATTTCCATGTTCATAGAGATAGCAGTGTAGATATTTCCATTGATATACAGATAGCTGTGTAGATATTTGCATGTTCATACAGATAGCAGTGTAGATATTTCCATGTTCGTACAGACAGCGGTGTAGATATTTCCATGTTCATACAGATAGCGGTGTAGTTATTTCCATGTTCATACAGATAGCGGTGTAGATATTTACATGTTCATACAGATAGTGGTGTAGATATATCCATGTTCGTACAGATGGCGGTGTAGATATTTCCATGTTCATAGAGAAGGCGGTGTGGATATTTCCATGTTTATGCAGATAGCCGTATAGATATTTCCATGTTTATACAGATAGCGGTGAAGATATTTCCATGTTTATACAGATAGCGGTGTAGATATTTCCATGTATAAACAGATAGCAGTGTAGATATTTCCTTGTTTATAGAGATAGTGGTGTAGATCATTTCAATTTTATAGAGAGAGCAGTGTAGATACTTCCAAGTTCATACAGATAGCGGTGTAGATATTTCCACGTTTATAGAGATGGCGGTGTAGATATTTCCATGTTCATACAGATGGCGGTGTAGATATTTCCATGTTAAAGGGGATGGCGTTGTAGATATTTTCATGTTTACACAGATGGCGGTGTAGATATTTCCATGTTTACACAGATAGCGGTGTAGACATTTCCATGTTTACACAGATAGCGGTGTGGATATTTCCATGTTTATGCAGATAGCAGTGTAGATATTTCCATGTTTATACAGATAGCGGTGCGGATATTTCCATGTTTATACAGATAGTTGGGCAGATATTTCCATGTTTATACAGATAGCGGTGTAGATATTTCCATCTTAATACAGATGGCGGTGTAGATATGTCCATGTTTGTACAGATGGCAGTGTAGATATTTCCATGTTCATACAGATGGCGGTGTAGATATTTCGAAGTTTATAGAGATAGCGCTGTAGTTATTTCCATATTTATAGAGAAATCAGAAGATCTTTCCATGTATATTCAGATAGCTGTTTAGATATTTCCATGATCATGCAGATAACGGTGTAGATATTTCCATGTTCATCCAGATGCCGGTGTAGATATATCCATGTTCATACAGATGGCGGTGAAGATATTTCCATGTTCATACAGACGGCGGTGTAGATATTTCCATGTCTTTACAGATAGCAGTGTAGTTATTTCCATGTTTATAGAGATAGTGGTGTAGATAATTTCAATTTTATACAGATAGCTGTGTAGATATTTGCATGTTCATACAGATAGCGGTGTAGATAATTCCATGTTCATACAGATAGCGGTGTAGATATTTCCATGTTCATACAGATAGCGGTGTAGATATTTCCATGTTCATACAGATAGCGGTGTAGATATTTCCATGTTCATACCAATAGCGGTGTAGATATTTCCATGTCCATACAGTTAGCCTTGTAGATATTTCCATGTTCATACAGGTGGCGGTGTATATATATACATGTTCATATAGATGGCGGTGTAGATATTTCCATGTTCGTACGGAAGGCAGTGTAGATATTTCCATGTTCATACAGGTGGCGGTGTAGATATTTCCATGTTTATACTGATAGCAGTGTAGTTATTTCCATTTTTATAGAGATAGCAGTGTAGATATTTCCATTGACACACAGATATCGGTGTAGATATTTCCATGTTCGTATAGATAGCGGTGTAGATATTTCCATGTTCATACAGATAGCGGTGTAGATATTTCCATGTTTATACAGATAACGGTGTAGATATTTCCATGTTCATACAGATAGCGTTGTAGATATTTCCATGATCATACAGGTAGCGGTGTAGATATTTCCATGTTCATACAGATGGCGGTGTAGATATTTACATGTTCATACAGATGGCGGTGTAGATATTTCCATATTCGTACAGAAGGCGGTGTAGATATTTCCATGTTCATAGAGATGGCGGTGTAGATATTTCCATGTTTATGCAGATAGCGGTATAGATATTTCCATGTTTATACAGATGGTGGTGTAGATATTTCCATGTTTATAGAGATGGCGGTCTAGATATTTCCATGTTTTTACAGATAGCGGTGAAGGTATTTCCAAGTTTATACAGATAGCGTTGTAGATATTTCCATGTTTATACAGATAGCAGTGTAGATATTTCCATGTTTATAGAGATAGTGGTGTAGATAATTTCAATTTTATAACGAGAGCAGTGTAGATATTTCCAACTTCACACTGATAGGGATGTAGATATTTACACGTTTATAGAGTTGGCGGTGTAGATATTTCCATGTTCATACAAATGGCGGTGTAGATATTTCCATGTTCATAGAGATGGCGGTGTAGATATTTCCATGTTCATACAAAGGGCGGTGTAGATATTTCCATATTTATACAGATTACAGTGTAGTAATTTTCATGTTTATAGAGATAGCAGTGTAGATATTTCCACTGATATACAGATGGCTGTGTAGATATTTGCATATTCATACAGATAGCGGTGTAGATATTTGCATGTTCATACAGATAGCGGTGTAGATATTTCCATGTTCATACAGATAGCGGTGTAGATATTTCCATGTTCATACAGATAGTGGTGTAGATATTTCCATGTTCATACAGATAGCGGTGTAGATATTTAAATGTTCATACAGTTAGCGGTGTAGATATTTCCATGTTCATACAGATGGCGGTGTAGATATTTACATGTTCATAGAGATGGTGGTGTAGATATTTCCATGTTCGTACGGATGGCAGTGTTGATATTTCCATGTTCATACAGGTGGCGGTGTAGATATTTCCATGTTTATACAGATAGCAGTGTAGTTATTTCCATGTTTATAAAGATAGTAGTGTAGATATTTCCTTTGATATACAGATAGCCGTGTAGATATGTGCATGTTCATAAAGATAGCGGTGTAGATATTTCCGTGTTCATATAGATAACGGTGTAGATATTTCCATATTCATAAAGATAGCGGTGTAGATATTTCCATGTTCATACAGTTAGCGGTGTAGATATTTCCATGTTCATACAGATGGTGGTGTAGATATTTACATGTTCATACAGATGGCGGTGTAGATATTTCCATGTTCGTACAGATGGCCGTGTAGATATTTCCATGTTCATAGAGATGGCGGTGTAGATATTTCCATGTCTATGCAGATAGCGGTATAGATATTTCCATGTTTATACAGATGGTGGTGTAGATATTTCCATGTTTGTAGAGATAGCGGTCTAGATAGTTCCATGTTTATAGAGATAGTGGTGTAGCTATTTCCAAGTTTATAGAGACAGCGTTGTAGATATTTCCATGTTTATACAGATAGCGGTGAAGATATTTCCATGTTTATACAGATAGCGGTGTAGATATTTTCATGTTTATACAGATAACAGTGTAGATATTTCCATGTTTATAGAGATACTGGTGTAGATAATTTCAATTTTATACAGATAGCAGTGTAGATATTTCCAAGTTCATACAGATAGCGGTGTAGATATTTCCACGTTTATAGAGATGGCGGTGTAGATATTTCCATGTTCATACAGACGGCGGTGTAGATATTTCCATGTTTATAGAGATGGCGGTGTAGATATTTCCATGTTTACACAGATGGCGGTGTAGATATTTCCATGATCATGCAGATAACGGTGTAGATATTTCCATGTTCATCCAGATGCCGGTGTAGATATATCCATGTTCATACAGATGGCGGTGAAGATATTTCCATGTTCATACAGATGGCGGTGTACATATTTCCATGTTCATAGAGATGGCGGTGTAGATATTTCCATGTTCATACAGATAGCGGTGTAGATAATTCCATGTTCATACAGATAGCGGTGTAGATATTTCCATGTTCATACAGATAGCGGTGTAGATATTTCCATGTTCATACAGATAGCGGTGTAGATATTTCCATGTTCATACCAATAGCGGTGTAGATATTTCCATGTCCATACAGTTAGCCTTGTAGATATTTCCATGTTCATACAGGTGGCGGTGTATATATATACATGTTCATATAGATGGCGGTGTAGATATTTCCATGTTCGTACGGAAGGCAGTGTAGATATTTCCATGTTCATACAGGTGGCGGTGTAGATATTTCCATGTTTATACTGATAGCAGTGTAGTTATTTCCATTTTTATAGAGATAGCAGTGTAGATATTTCCATTGACATACAGATATCGGTGTAGATATTTCCATGTTCGTATAGATAGCGGTGTAGATATTTCCATGTTCATACAGATAGCGGTGTAGATATTTCCATGTTTATACAGATAACGGTGTAGATATTTCCATATTCATACAGATAGCGTTGTAGATATTTCCATGATCATACAGGTAGCGGTGTAGATATTTCCATGTTCATACAGATGGCGGTGTAGATATTTACATGTTCATACAGATGGCGGTGTAGATATTTCCATATTCGTACAGAAGGCAGTGTAGATATTTCCATGTTCATAGAGATGGCGGTGTAGATATTTCCATGTTTATGCAGATAGCGGTATAGATATTTCCATGTTTATACAGATGGTGGTGTAGATATTTCCATGTTTATAGAGATGGCGGTCTAGATATTTCCATGTTTTTACAGATAGCGGTGAAGGTATTTCCAAGTTTATACAGATAGCGTTGTAGATATTTCCATGTTTATACAGATAGCAGTGTAGATATTTGCATTTTTAAAGAGATAGTGGTGTAGATAATTTCAATTTTATACCGAGAGCAGTGTAGATATTTCCAACTTCACACTGATAGGGATGTAGATATTTACACGTTTATAGAGTTGGCGGTGTAGATATTTCCATGTTCATACATATGGCGGTGTAGATATTTCCATGTTCATACAAATGGCGGTGTAGATATTTCCATGTTCATAGAGATGGCGGTGTAGATATTTCCATGTTCATACAAAGGGCGGTGTAGATATTTCCATGTTCATAGAGATGGCGGTGTAGATATTTCCATATTTATACAGATTACAGTGTAGTAATTTCCATGTTTATAGAGATAGCAGTGTAGATATTTCCACTGATATACAGATGGCTGTGTAGATATTTGCATATTCATACAGATAGCGGTGTAGATATTTGCATGTTCATACAGATAGCGGTGTAGATATTTCCATGTTCATACAGATAGCGGTGTAGATATTTCCATGTTCATACAGATAGCGGTGTAGACATTTCCATGTTCATACAGATAGCGGTGTAGATATTTAAATGTTCATACAGTTAGCGGTGTAGATATTTCCATGTTCATACAGATGGCGGTGTAGATATTTACATGTTCATAGAGATGGTGGTGTAGATATTTGCATGTTCGTACGGATGGCAGTGTTGATATTTCCATGTTCATACAGGTGGCGGTGTAGATATTTCCATGTTTATACAGATAGCAGTGTAGTTATTTCCATGTTTATAGAGATAGTAGTGTAGATATTTCCTTTGATATACAGATAGCCGTGTAGATATGTGCATGTTCATAAAGATAGCGGTGTAGATATTTCCGTGTTCATATAGATAACGGTGTAGATATTTCCATATTCATAAAGATAGCGGTGTAGATATTTCCATGTTCATACAGTTAGCGGTGTAGATATTTCCATGTTCATACAGATGGTGGTGTAGATATTTACATGTTCATACAGATGGCGGTGTAGATATTTCCATGTTCGTACAGATGGCCGTGTAGATATTTCCATGTTCATAGAGATGGCGGTGTAGATATTTCCATGTCTATGCAGATAGCGGTATAGATATTTCCATGTTTATACAGATGGTGGTGTAGATATTTCCATGTTTGTAGAGATAGCGGTCTAGATAGTTCCATGTTTATAGAGATAGTGGTGTAGCTATTTCCAAGTTTATAGAGACAACGTTGTAGATATTTCCATGTTTATACAGATAGCGGTGAAGATATTTCCATGTTTATACAGATAGCGGTGTAGATATTTTCATGTTTATACAGATAACAGTGTAGATATTTCCATGTTTATAGAGATACTGTTGTAGATAATTTCAATTTTATACAGATAGCAGTGTAGATATTTCCAAGTTCATACAGATAGCGGTGTAGATATTTCCATGTTTATGCAGATAGCGGTGTAGATATTTCCATGTATAAACAGATAGCAGTGTAGATATTTCCTTGTTTATAGAGATAGTGGTGTAGATCATTTCAATTTTATAGAGAGAGCAGTGTAGATACTTCCAAGTTCATACAGATAGCGGTGTAGATATTTCCACGTTTATAGAGATGGCGGTGTAGATATTTCCATGTTCATACAGACGGCGGTGTAGATATTTCCATGTTTATGCAGATAGCGGTGTAGATATTTCCATGTTTATACAGATAGCGGTGCGGATATTTCCATGTTTATACAGATAGTTGGGCAGATATTTCCATGTTTATGCAGATAGGGGTGTAGATATTTCCATCTTAATACAGAAGGCGGTATAGATATTTCCATGTTCCTACAGATGGCAGTGTAGATATTTCCATGCTCATACAGATGGCGGTGTAGATATTTTGAAGTTTATAGAGATAGCGCTGTAGTTATTTCCATATTTATAGAGAAATCTGTGTAGATATTTCCATGTATATGCAGATAGCTGTGTAGATATTTCCATGTTCATGCAGATAGCGGTTTAGATATTTCCATGTTCATCCAGATGCCGGTGTAGATGTATCCATGTTCATACAGATGGCGGTGAAGATATTTCCATGTTCACACAGATGGCGGTGTAGATATTTCCATGTTCATACAAATGGCGGTGTAGATATTTCCATGTTCATAGAGATGGCGGTGTAGATATTTCCATGTTCATACAAATGGCGGTGTACATATTTCCATGTTCATAGAGATGGCGGTGTAGATATTTCCATGTTTATACAGATAGCAGTGTAGATATTTCCATGTTTATAGAGATAGTGGTGTAGATCATTTCAATTTTATACAGAGAGCAGTGTAGATATTTCCAAGTTCATACAGATAGCGGTGTAGATATTTCCACGTTTATAGAGATGGCGGTGTAGATATTTCCATGTTCATACAGATGGCGGTGTAGATATTTCCATGTTAACGGGGATGGCGTTGTAGATATTTTCATGTTTACACAGATGGCGGTGTAGATATTTCCATGTTTACACAGATAGCGGTGTGGATATTTCCATGTTTATGCAGATAGCAGTGTAGATATTTCCATGTTTATACAGATAGCGGTGCGGATATTTCCATGTTTATACAGATAGTTGGGCAGATATTTCCATGTTTATACAGATAGCGGTGTAGATATTTCCATCTTAATACAGATGGCGGTGTAGATATGTCCATGTTTGTACAGATGGCAGTGTAGATATTTCCATGTTCATACAGATGGCGGTGTAGATATTTCGAAGTTTATAGAGATAGCGCTGTAGTTATTTCCATATTTATAGAGAAATCTGAAGATCTTTCCATGTATATTCAGATAGCTGTTTAGATATTTCCATGTTCATGCAGATAACGGTGTAGATATTTCCATGTTCATCCAGATGCCGGTGTAGATATATCCATGTTCATACAGATGGCGGTGAAGATATTTCCATGTTCATACAGATGGCGGTGTAGATATTTCCATGTCTTTACAGATACCAGTGTAGTTATTTCCATGTTTATAGAGATAGTGGTGTAGATAATTTCAATTTTATACAGATAGCTGTGTAGATATTTGCATGTTCATACAGATAGCGGTGTAGATAATTCCATGTTCATACAGATAGCGGTGTAGATATTTCCATGTTCATACAGATAGCGGTGTAGATATTTCCATGTTCATACAGATAGCGGTGTAGATATTTCCATGTTCATACCAATAGCGGTGTAGATATTTCCATGTCCATACAGTTAGCCTTTTAGATATTTCCATGTTCATACAGGTGGCGGTGTATATATATACATGTTCATACAGATGGCGGTGTAGATATTTCCATTTTCGTACGGATGGCAGTGTAGATATTTCCATGTTCATACAGGTGGCGGTGTAGATATTTCCATGTTAATACAGATAGCAGTGTAGTTATTTCCATTTTTATAGAGATAGCAGTGTAGATATTTCCATTGACATACAGATATCGGTGTAGATATTTCCATGTTCGTATAGATAGCGGTGTAGATATTTCCATGTTCATACAGATAGCGGTGTAGATATTTCCATGTTTATACAGATAACGGTGTAGATATTTCCATGTTCATACAGATAGCGTTGTAGATATTTCCATGATCATACAGGTAGCGGTGTAGATATTTCCATGTTCATACAGATGGCGGTGTAGATATTTACATGTTCATACAGATGGCGGTGTAGATATTTCCATGTTCGTACAGATGGCGGTGTAGATATTTCCATGTTCATAGAGATGGCGGTGTAGATATTTCCATGTTTATGCAGATAGCGGTATAGATATTTCCATGTTTATACAGATGGTGGTGTAGATATTTCCATGTTTATAGAGATGGCGGTCTAGATATTTCCATGTTTTTACAGATAGCGGTGAAGGTATTTCCAAGTTTATGCAGATAGCGTTGTAGATATTTCCATGTTTATACAGATAGCAGTGTAGATATTTCCATGTTTATTGAGATAGTGGTGTAGATAATTTCAATTTTATACCGAGAGCAGTGTAGATATTTCCAACTTCACACAGATAGCGATGTAGATATTTCCACGTTTATAGAGATGGCGGTGTAGATATTTCCATGTTCATACATATGGAGGTGTAGATATTTCCATGTTCATACAAATGGCGGTGTAGATATTTCCATGTTCATAGAGATGGCGGTGTAGATATTTCCATGTTCATACAAAGGGCGGTGTACATATTTCCATGTTCATAGAGATGGCGGTGTAGATATTTCCATATTTATACAGATAGCAGTGTAGAAATTTCCATGTTTATAGAGATAGCAGTGTAGATATTTCCACTGATATACAGATGGCTGTGTAGATATTTGCATGTTCATACAGATAGCGGTGTAGATATTTGCATGTTCATACAGATAGCGGTGTAGATATTTCCATGTTCATACAGATAGCGGTGTAGATATTTCCATGTTCATACAGATAGCGGTGTAGATATTTCCATGTTCTTACAGATAGCGGTGTAGATATTTAAATGTTCATACAGTTAGCGGTGTAGATATTTCCATGTTCATACAGATGGCGGTGTAGATATTTACATGTTCATAGAGATGGCGGTGTAGATATTTCCATGTTCGTACGGATGGCAGTGTTGATATTTCCATGTTCATACAGGTGGCGGTGTAGATATTTCCATGTTTATACAGATAGCAGTGTAGTTATTTCCATGTTTATAGAGATAGTAGTGTAGATATTTCCTTTGATATACAGATAGCCGTGTAGATATGTGCATGTTCATAAAGATAGCGGTGTAGATATTTCCGTGTTCATATAGATAACGGTGTAGATATTTCCATATTCATACAGATAGCGGTGTAGATATTTCCATGTTCATACAGTTAGCGGTGTAGATATTTCCATGTTCATACAGATGGTGGTGTAGATATTTACATGTTCATACAGATGGCGGTGTAGATATTTCCATGTTCGTACAGATGGCCGTGTAGATATTTCCGTGTTCATAGAGATGGCGGTGTAGATATTTCCATGTCTATGCAGATAGCGGTATAGATATTTCCATGTTTATACAGATGGTGGTGTAGATATTTCCATGTTTGTAGAGATAGCGGTCTAGATAGTTCCATGTTTATAGAGATAGTGGTGTAGCTATTTCCAAGTTTATAGAGACAGCGTTGTAGATATTTCCATGTTTATACAGATAGCGGTGAAGATATTTCCATGTTTATACAGATAGCGGTGTAGATATTTTCATGTTTATACAGATAACAGTGTAGATATTTCCATGTTTATACAGATGGCGGTGTAGATATTTCCATGATTATTGAGATGGCGGTCTAGATATTTCCATGTTTACAGAGATAGTGGTGTAGTTATTTCCAAGTTTATAGAGAGAGCGGTGTAGATCTTTCCATGTTTATACAGATAGTGGTGTAGTTACTTATATGTTTTTAAAGATAGCAGTGTAGAAATTTCCATTGATATACAGATATCTGTGTAGATACTTCCATGGTCATACAGATATCGGTGTAGATATTTCCATGTTCATACAGATAGCGGTGTAGATATTTGCATGTTCATACAGTTAGCGGTGTAGGTATTTCCATGTGCATACAGATGGCGGTGAAGATATTTCCATGTGCATACAGATGGCGGTGAAGATATTTCCATGTTCATACAGATGGCTGAGTAGATATTTCCATGTTCCTACAGATGGCGGTGTAGATATTTCCGTGTTCATACAGATAGCGGTGTAGTTATTTCCATGTTTATAGAGAAAGCTGTGTAGATATTTCCATGTATATGCAGATAGCTGTGTAGATATTTCCATGTTCATACAGACAGCGGTGAAGATATTTCCATGTTCATACAGATGGCGGTGTAGATATATCCATGTTCATACAGATGGCGGTGAAGATATTTCCATGTTCATACAGATAGCGGTGTAGTTATTTCCATGTTTATAGAGAAAGCTGTGTAGATATTTCCATGTATATGCAGATACCTGTGTAGATATTTCCATGTTCCTTCAGATGGCGGTGTAGATATTTCCATGTTCATACAGATGGCGGTGTACATACTTCCATGTTCATACAGATGGCGGTATAGCTATTTCCATGTTCCTACAGTTAGCGGTGTAGATATTTCCATGTTCATACAGAAGGCAGTGAAGATATTTCCATGTCCATAGAGATGGCGGTGTTGATATTTCCATGTTCATATAGATGGCAGTGTAGATATTTCCATGTTCCTACAGATGGTGGTGTAGATATTTTCATGTTCATACAGATAGCGGTGTAGTTATTTCCATGTTTTTTAGAGAAAGCTGTGTAGATATTTCCATGTACATGCAGATAGCTGTGTAGATATTTCCATGTTCATACAGATGCCTTTGAAGATATTTACATGTTCATACAGATGGCGGTGTAGATATTTCCATGTTCAATCAAATGGCGGTGTAGATATTTCCATGTTCATAGAGATGGCGGTGTAGATATTTCCTTGTTTATACCGATAGCGGTGTAGTTATTCCCATGTTTATAGAGATAGCAGTGTAGATATTTCCATTGATATACAGATAGCTGTGTAGATATATCCATGTTCGTACAGATAGCGGTGTAGATATTTCCATGTTCATACAGATAGCGGTGTAGATATTTCCATGTTCATAGAGTTAGCGGTGGAGATATTTCCATGTTCATACAGATGGCGGTGTAGATATTTCCATGTTCATATAGATGGCGGTGAAGATATTTACATGTTCAAACAGATGGCCGTGTAGATACTTCCATGTTCATAGAAACGGCGGTGCAGATATTACCATGCTCATAGAGACGGCGGTGTAGATATTCCCATGTTCCTACAGATGGCGGTGTAGGTATTTCCATGTTCATACAGATAGCGGTGTAGATATTTCCATGTTCATTCAGATAGCGGTTTAGATATTTCCATGTTCATACAGATGGCGGTGTAGATATTTCCATGTTCATAAAGATGGCAGTGAAGATATTTACATGTTGAAACAGATGGCGGTTTGGATATTTCCATGTTCATAGAGATGGCGGTGTAGATATTACCATGCTCATAGAGATAGAGAAGTAGATGTTTCCATGTTCTTACGGATGGTGGTGTAGATGTTTCCATGATAATACGGATGGCGGTGTAGATATTTCCATGTTTATACAGAGTTCGGTTTAGATATTTCCATGTTTACATAGATAGCGGTGTAGATATTTCCATGTTGATACACTAAGTTGTGTAGATATTTCCAAGATTATAGAGGTAGCGGTGTAGATATTTCCATGATTATAATGATAGCGTGGTAGATATTTCCATGTTTATACAGATAGCGGTATAGATATTTCCATGTTTATACAGACGGCCGTGTAGATATTTCCATGATTATAGAGATGGCGGTCTAGATATTTCCATGTTTACAGCGATAGTGGTGTAGTTATTTCCAAGTTTATAGGGAGAGCGGTGTAGATATATCCATGTTTATACAGATAGCGGTGTAGTTATTTTCATGTTTATAAAGATAGCAGTGTAGATATTTCCATTGATATACAGATATCTTTGTAGATATTTCCATGTTCATACAGATAGCGGTGTAGATATTTCCATGTTCATACAGATAGCGGTGTAGATATTTGCATGCTCATACAGTTAGCGGTGTAGATACTTCCATTTTCATACAGATGGCGGTGAAGATATTTGCAAGTTCATACAGATAGCGGTGTAGATATTTCCATGTTCCTACAGATGGCGGTGTAGATATTTCCAATTTCATACAGATAGCGGTGTAGTTATTTCCATGTTTATACAGAAAGCTGTGTAGATATTTCCATGTATATGCAGATAGCTGTGTAGACATTTCCATGTTCATACAGACAGCGCTGTAGATATTTCCATGTTCATACAGATGGCGGTTTAGATATATCCATGTGCATACAGATGGCGGTGAAGATATTTCCATGTTCATACAGATAGCGGTGTAGTTACTTCCATGTTTATAGAGAAAGCTGTGTATATATTTCCATGTATATGCAGATAGCTGTGTAGAAATTTCCGTGTTCATACAGATAGCGGTGTAGATATTTCCATGTTCATCCAGATGGCGGTGTAGATATATCCATGTTCATACCGATGGCCGTGAAGATATTTCCATGATCATACAGATGGCGGTGTAGATAATTCCATGTTCATACAAATGGCGGTGTAGATAATTCCATGTTCATAGAGATGGTGGTGTAGATATTTCCATGTTTATTCAGATGGCGGTGTAGATATTTCCATGTTTATAGAGATAGCGGTGTAGATATTCCCATGTTCATACAGATGGCGGTGTAGATATTTCCATGTTCATGGAGATGGCGGTGTAGATATTTCCATGTTCCTACAGATGGCGGTGTAGATATTTCCATGTTCATCCAGATAGCGATGTAGATATTTCCATGTTCATCCAGATGGCGGTGTAGATATATCCATGTTCATACAGATGGCGGTGAAGATATTTACATGTTCATACAGATGGCGGTGTAGATATTTCCATGTTCAATCAAATGGCGGTGTAGATATTTCCATGTTCATAGAGATGGCGGTGTAGATATTTCCACGTTTATACCGATAGCGGTGTAGTTATTTCCATGTTTATATTGATAGCAGTGTAGATATTTCCATTGATATACAGATAGCTGCGTAGATATATCCATGTTCGTACAGATAGCGGTGTAGATATTTCTATGTTCATGCAGATAGCGGTGTAGATATTTCCATGTTCATACAGATAGCGGTGTAGTTATTTCCATGTTCAAACAGATAGCGGTGTAGATATTTCCATGTTCTTAGAGTTAGCGGTGTAGATATTTCCATGTTCATACAGATGGCGGTGAAGATATTTCCATGTTCATATAGATGGCGGTGAAGATATTTACATGTTCAAACAGATGGCGGTGTAGATATTTCCATGTTCATAGAAACGGCGGTGCAGATATTACCAAGCTCATAGAGATGGCGGTGTAGATATTGCCATGTTCCTACAGATGGCGGTGTAGGTATTACCATGTTCATACAGAGAGCGGTGTAGATATTTCCATGTTCATTCAGATAGCGGTGTAGATATTTCCATGTTCATACAGATACCGCTGTAGATATTTCCATGTTCTTACAGATAGCGGTGTAGATATTTCCAAGTTCATGCAGATGGCGGTGTAGATATTTCCATGTTCATACAGATGGCAGTGTACGTATTTCCATATTCATACAGTTATCGGTGTAGGTATTTCCATGTTCATAGAGATGGAGGTGAAGATATTTCCATGTTCCTACAGATGTCAGTGTAGATATTTCCATGTTCCTACAGATAGCGGTGTAGTTATTTCCATTTATATAGAGAAAGCTGTGTTGATATTTCCATGTATATGTAGATATCTGTGTTGATATTTGAATGTTCATGCAGATTGCGGTGTAGATATTTCCATGTTCATCCTGATGGCTGTGTAGATATATCCATGTTCATACAGATGGCGATGAAGATATTTCCATGTTCATACAGATGGCGGTGTAGATATTTTCATGTTCATACAAATGGCAGTGTAGATATATCCATGTTCATAGAGATGGCGGTGTAGATATTTCCATGTTTATACAGATGGTGGTTTAGATATTCCCATGTTCCTACAGATGGCGGTGTAGATATTTCCATGTTCATTCAGATAGCGGTGTAGATATTTCCATGTTCATACAGATAGCGGTGTAGATATTTCCAAGTTTATAGAGATAGCGGTGTAGTTATTTCCATGTTTATAGAGAAAGCTGTGTAGATATTTCCATGTATATGCAGATAGCTGTGTAGATATTTCCATGTTCATACAGATAGCGGTGTAGGTATTTCCATGTTCATTCAGATGTCGGTGTAGATATATCCATGTTCATACAGATGGCGGTGAAGATATTTCCATGTTCATACAGATGGCGGTGTAGATATTTCCATGTTCATGCAGATAGCGGTGTAGATATTTCCATGTTCATAGAGATGACGGTGTAGATATTTCCATGTTTATACAGATAGCGGTGTAGTTATTTCCATGTTTATAGAGATAGAAGTGCAGATATTTCCATTGATATACAGATAGCTGTGTAGATATATCCATGTTCATACAGATAACGGTGTAGATATTTCCATGTTCAGTTAGCGATGTAGATATTTCCATGTTCATACAAATGGCGGTGTAGATATTTCCATGTTCATAAAGATGGCGGTAAAGATATTTACATGTTGAAACAGATGCCGGTTTGGATATTTCCATGTTCATAGAGATGGCGAAGTAGATATTACCATGCTCATAGAGATGGCGGTGTAGATGTTTCCATGTTCTTACGGATGGTGGTGTAGATGTTTCCATGTTAATTCGGATGGCGGTGTAGATATTTCCATGTTTATACAGAGTTCCGTTTAGATATTTCCATGTTTGCATAGATAGCGGTTTAGATATTTCCATGTTGATACACTAAGTTGTGTAGATATTTCCAAGTTTATAGAGGTAGCGGTGTAGATATTTCCATGATTATAATCATAGCGTGGTAGATATTTCCATGTTTATACAGATAGTGGTATAGATATTTCCATGTTTATACAGATGGCCGTGTAGATATTTCCATGAATATAGAGATGGCGGTCTAGATATTTCCATGTTTACAGAGATAGTGGTGTAGTTATTTCCAAGTTTATAGAGAGAGCGGTGTAGATATATCCATGTTTATACAGATGGCGGTGTAGTTATTTTCATGTTTATAAAGATAGCAGTGTAGATATTTCTATTGATATTCAGATATCTGTGTAGATATTTCCATGATCATACAGATAGCGGTGTAGATATTTCCATGTTCATACAGATAGCGGTGTAGATATTTGCATGTTCATACAGTTAGCGGTGTAGATACTTCCGTTTTCATACAGAAGGCGGTGAAGATATTTGCAAGTTCATACAGATGGCGGTGTAGATATTTCCATGTTCCTACAGATGGCGGTGTAGATAATTCCATGTTCATACAGATAGCGGTGTTGTTATTTCCATGTTTATACAGAAAGCTGTGTAGATATTTCCATGTATATGCAGATAGCTGTGTAGACATTTCCATGTTCATACAGACAGTGCTGTGGATATTTCCATGTTCACACAGATGGCGGTGTAGATATTTCCATGTTCATACAGATGGCGGTGAAAATATTTTCATGTTCAATCAGATGTCAGTGTAGATATTCCCATGTTCATAGAGATGGCGGTGTAGATATTACCATGCTCATAGAGATGGCGGTGTAGATAATTCCATCTTCATACAGATGGCGGTGTAGATATTTCCATGTTTATAGGGATGGCGGTGTAGTTATTTCCATGTTTATACAGAGTTTGGTTTAGATATTTCCATGTTTACACAGATAGCGGTGTAGATATTTCCATGTTGATACACATAGCGGGGTAGATATTTCCAAGTTTATAGAGATAGTGGTGTAGATATTTCCATGTTTATACAGATAGCGGCATAGATATTTCCGTGTTTATACAGATGGCAGTGTAGATATTTCCAAGTTTATAGAGATAGTGGTGTAGATATTTCCATGTTTATACAGATAGCGGCATAGATATTTCCGTGTTTATACAGATGGCAGTGTAGATATTTCCATGTTTATAGAGTTGGCGGTCTAGATATTTCCATGTTCATAGAGATATGGTGTAGTTATTTCCAAGCTTATAGAGAGAGAGGTGTAGATATTTCCATGTTTATACAGATAGCGATGTAGTTATTTTCGTGCTTATAGAGATAGCAGTGTATATATATCCATTGATATACAGATAGATGTGTAGATATTTCCATGTTCATACAGATTGTGGTGTAGATATTTCCATATTCTTACAGATAGCGGTGTAGATATTTACAAGTTTATATAGATAGCGGTGTAGTTATTTCCATGTTTATACAGATGGCGGTGTAGTTATTTCCATGTTTATAGAGATGGCGGTGTAGATATTTCCACGTTTATAGAGATAGTGGTGCAGTTATTTCCAAGTTTATAGAGAGAGCGGTGTAGATATTTCCATGTTTATACAGATAGCAGTGTAGGTATTTCCGTGTTTATACAGATAGCGGGGTATATATTTACATGTTTATAGAGATGGCGGTTTAGATATTTTCTTGTTTATACAGATAGCGGTGTAGATATTTCCATGTTTATGGAGATAGCGGTGTAGGTATTTCCAATATTATACATGTAGCAGTGTAGATATTTCCATGTTAATACAGATAGCGGTGTAGATATTTCCATGTTTACACAGATAGCGTTGTAGATATTTACATGTTTATAGAGATAGCGGTGTAGTTATTTCCATGTTTATACAGATTGCGCTGAAGATATTTCCATGTTTACACAGATAGCGGTGTGGATATTTCCATTTTTATACAGATAGCGGTGTAGATATTACCATCTTAATACAGATGGTGGTTTAGATATTTCCAAGTTCCTACAGATGGCGCTGTAGTTATTTCCATGTTCATACAGATGGCAGTGTAGATATTTCCAAGTTCATAGAGAGAGCGGTGTAGTTATTTCAAAGTTTATAGAGAAAGCTGTGTAGATATTTCCATGTATATGGAGATAGCTGTGTAGATATTTCGATATTCATGCAGGTAGCGGTGTTGATGTTTCCATGTTCCTACAGATAGCGGTGTAGATATTTCCATGTTCATACAGATAACGGTGTAGATATTTCCATGTTCATACAGATGGCGGTGTAGTTATTTCCATGTTCATACAAATAGCGGTGTAGATATTTCCAAGTTCATACAGTTAGCGGTGTAGATATTTCCATGTTCATACAGATGGCGGCGTAGATATTTCCATGTTCATACAGATGGCGGTGAAGATATTTACATGTTGAAACAGATGGCGGTGTAGATATTTCCATGTTTATACAGATAGCGGTATAGATATTTCCATGTTTATACAGATGGCGGTGTAGGTATTTCCATGTTTATAGAGATGGCGGTCTAGATATTTCCAGGTTTACAGAGATAGTGGTGTAGTTATTTCCAAGTTTATAGAGAGAGCGGTGTAGATATATCCGTGTTTATACAGATAGCGGTGTAGTTATTTTCATGTTTATAAAGATAGCAGTGTAGATATTTCCATTGATATACAGATATCTCTGTAGGTATTTCCATGTTAATACAGATATCAGTGTAGATATTTCCATGTTCATACAGATAGCGGTGTAGATATTTCCATGTTCAAACAGATGGCCGTGAAGATATATACATGTTCAAACAGATGGCGGTGTAGATATTTCCATGTTCATAGAGATGGCGGTGTAGATATTACCATGCTCATAGAGATGGCAGTGTAGATGTTTCCATGTTCATACGGATGGCGGTGTAGATATTTCCATGACCATACGGATGGCGGTGTAGATATTTCCATGTTTATACAGAGTTCGGTTTAGATATTCCCATGTTTACACAGATAGCGGTGTAGATATTTCCATGTTCATTCAGATGGCGGTGTAGATATATCCATGTTCATACAGAGGGCGATGAAGTTATTTCCATGTTCATACAGGTGGCGGTGTAGATATTTCCATGTTCATGCAGATGGCGGTGTAGATATTTCCATGTTCATAGAGATGGCGGTGTAGATATTTCCATGTTTATACAGATAGCGGTATAGGTATTTCCATGTATATACAGATGGTGGTGTAGATATTTCCATGATTATAGAGATGGCGGTTTAGATATTTCCATGTTTACAGAGATAGTGGTGTAGTTATTTTCAAGTTTATAGAGAGAGCGGTGTAGATATATCCATGTTTATACAGATAGCAGTGTAGTTATTTTCATGTTTATAAATGTAGCAGTGTAGATATTTCCATGTTCCTACAGATGGCATTGTAGATATTTTCCATGTTCATCCAGATGGCAGTGTAGATATATCCATGTTCATACAGATGGCGGTGAAGATATTTCCATGTTCATACAGATGGCGGTGTAGATATTTCCATGTTCATACAAATGGCGGTGTAGATATTTCCATCTTCATAGAGTTGGCAGGGTAGATATTTCCATGTTTATACATATGGCGGTGTAGATATTTCCATGTTCATACAGTTAGCGGTGTAGATACTTCCGTTTTCATACAGAAGGCGGTGAAGATATTTGCAAGTTCATACAGATGGCGGTGTAGATATTTCCATGTTCCTACAGATGGCGGTGTAGATAATTCCATGTTCATACAGATAGCGGTGTTGTTATTTCCATGTTTATACAGAAAGCTGTGTAGATATTTCCATGTATATGCAGATAGCTGTGTAGACATTTCCATGTTCATACAGACAGTGCTGTGGATATTTCCATGTTCACACAGATGGCGGTGTAGATATTTCCATGTTCATACAGATGGCGGTGAAAATATTTTCATGTTCAATCAGATGTCAGTGTAGATATTCCCATGTTCATAGAGATGGCGGTGTAGATATTACCATGCTCATAGAGATGGCGGTGTAGATAATTCCATCTTCATACAGATGGCGGTGTAGATATTTCCATGTTTATAGGGATGGCGGTGTAGTTATTTCCATGTTTATACAGAGTTTGGTTTAGATATTTCCATGTTTACACAGATAGCGGTGTAGATATTTCCATGTTGATACACATAGCGGGGTAGATATTTCCAAGTTTATAGAGATAGTGGTGTAGATATTTCCATGTTTATACAGATAGCGGCATAGATATTTCCGTGTTTATACAGATGGCAGTGTAGATATTTCCATGTTTATAGAGTTGGCGGTCTAGATATTTCCATGTTCATAGAGATATGGTGCAGTTATTTCCAAGCTTATAGAGAGAGAGGTGTAGATATTTCCATGTTTATACAGATAGCGATGTAGTTATTTTCGTGCTTATAGAGATAGCAGTGTATATATATCCATTGATATACAGATAGATGTGTAGATATTTCCATGTTCATACAGATTGTGGTGTAGATATTTCCATATTCTTACAGATAGCGGTGTAGATATTTACAAGTTTATATAGATAGCGGTGTAGTTATTTCCATGTTTATACAGATGGCGGTGTAGTTATTTCCATGTTTATAGAGATGGCGGTGTAGATATTTCCACGTTTATAGAGATAGTGGTGCAGTTATTTCCAAGTTTATAGAGAGAGCGGTGTAGATATTTCCATGTTTATACAGATAGCAGTGTAGGTATTTCCGTGTTTATACATATAGCGGGGTATATATTTACATGTTTATAGAGATGGCGGTTTAGATATTTTCTTGTTTATACAGATAGCGGTGTAGATATTTCCATGTTTATGGAGATAGCGGTGTAGGTATTTCCAATATTATACATGTAGCAGTGTAGATATTTCCATGTTAATACAGATAGCGGTGTAGATATTTCCATGTTTACACAGATAGCGTTGTAGATATTTACATGTTTATAGAGATAGCGGTGTAGTTATTTCCATGTTTATACAGATTGCGCTGAAGATATTTCCATGTTTACACAGATAGCGGTGTGGATATTTCCATTTTTATACAGATAGCGGTGTAGATATTACCATCTTAATACAGATGGTGGTTTAGATATTTCCAAGTTCCTACAGATGGCGCTGTAGTTATTTCCAATTTCATACAGATGGCAGTGTAGATATTTCCAAGTTCATAGAGAGAGCGGTGTAGTTATTTCAAAGTTTATAGAGAAAGCTGTGTAGATATTTCCATGTATATGGAGATAGCTGTGTAGATATTTCGATATTCATGCAGGTAGCGGTGTTGATGTTTCCATGTTCCTACAGATAGCGGTGTAGATATTTCCATGTTCATACAGATAACGGTGTAGATATTTCCATGTTCATACAGATGGCGGTGTAGTTATTTCCATGTTCATACAAATAGCGGTGTAGATATTTCCAAGTTCATACAGTTAGCGGTGTAGATATTTCCATGTTCATACAGATGGCGGCGTAGATATTTCCATGTTCATACAGATGGCGGTGAAGATATTTACATGTTGAAACAGATGGCGGTGTAGATATTTCCATGTTTATACAGATAGCGGTATAGATATTTCCATGTTTATACAGATGGCGGTGTAGGTATTTCCATGTTTATAGAGATGGCGGTCTAGATATTTCCAGGTTTACAGAGATAGTGGTGTAGTTATTTCCAAGTTTATAGAGAGAGCGGTGTAGATATATCCGTGTTTATACAGATAGCGGTGTAGTTATTTTCATGTTTATAAAGATAGCAGTGTAGATATTTCCATTGATATACAGATATCTCTGTAGGTATTTCCATGTTCATACAGATATCGGTGTAGATATTTCCATGTTCTTACAGATAGCGGTGTAGATATTTCCATGTTCAAACAGATGGCCGTGAAGATATATACATGTTCAAACAGATGGCGGTGTAGATATTTCCATGTTCATAGAGATGGCGGTGTAGATATTACCATGCTCATAGAGATGGCAGTGTAGATGTTTCCATGTTCATACGGATGGCGGTGTAGATATTTCCATGACCATACGGATGGCGGTGTAGATATTTCCATGTTTATACAGAGTTCGGTTTAGATATTCCCATGTTTACACAGATAGAGGTGTAGATATTTCCACGTTCATTCAGATGGAGGTGTAGATATATACATGTTCATACAGAGGGCGATGAAGTTATTTCCATGTTCATACAGATGGCGGTGTAGATATTTCCATGTTCATGCAGATGGCGGTGTAGATATTTCCATGTTCATAGAGATGGCGGTGTAGATATTTCCATGTTTATACAGATAGCGGTATAGGTATTTCCATGTATATACAGATGGTGGTGTAGATATTTCCATGATTATAGAGATGGCTGTTTGGATATTTCCATGTTTACAGAGATAGTGGTGTAGTTATTTTCAAGTTTATAGAGAGAGCGGTGTAGATATATCCATGTTTATACAGATAGCAGTGTAGTTATTTTCATGTTTATAAATGTAGCAGTGTAGATATTTCCATGTTCCTACAGATGGCATTGTAGATATTTTCCATGTTCATCCAGATGGCGGTGTAGATATATCCATGTTCATACAGATGGCGGTGAAGATATTACCATGTTCATACAGATGGCGGTGTAGATATTTCCATGTTCATACAAATGGCGGTGTAGATATTTCCATCTTCATAGAGTTGGCAGGGTAGATATTTCCATGTTTATACATATGGCGGTGTAGATATTTCCATGTTCATACAGAGAGCGGTGTAGATATTTCCATGTTCAAACAGATGGCCGTGAAGATATATACATGTTCAAACAGATGGCGGTGTAGATATTTCCATTTTCATAGAGATGGCAGTGT
The DNA here is from genome assembly GCF_029281585.2 of Gorilla gorilla gorilla. Lineage (NCBI taxonomy): Eukaryota > Metazoa > Chordata > Mammalia > Primates > Hominidae > Gorilla > Gorilla gorilla. Next base: position 131,673,075 of record NC_073238.2, read on the forward strand.
AGATATTACCATGCTCATAGAGATGGCGGTGTAGATATTTCCATGTTTATACAGATAGCGGTATAGGTATTTCCATGTATATACAGATGGTGGTGTAGATATTTCCATGATTATAGAGATGGCGGTCTAGATATTTCCATGTTTACAGAGATAGTGGTGTAGATATTTCCAAGTTTATAGAGAGAGCGGTGTAGATATATCCATGTTTATACAGATAGCAGTGTAGTTATTTTCATGTTTATAAATGTAGCGGTGTAGATATTTCCATGTTCCTACAGATGGCATTGTAGATATTTCCAGGTTCATCCAGATGGCGGTGTAGATATATCCATGTTCATACAGATGGCGGTGAAGATATTTCCATGTTCATACAGATGGCGGTGTAGATATTTCCATGTTCAATCAAATGGCGGTGTAGATATTTCCATGTTCATAGAGATGGCGGTGTAGATATTTCCACGTTTATACCGATAGCGGTGTAGTTATTTCCATGTTTATAGAGATAGCAGTGTAGATATTTCCATTGATATACAGATAGCTGTGTAGATACATCCATGTTCGTACAGATAGCGGTGTAGATATTTCCATGTTCATACAGATAGCGGCGTAGATATTTCCATGTTCATACAGATAGCGGTGTAGTTATTTCCATGTTCAAACAGATAGCGGTGTGGATATTTCCATGTTCATAGAGTTAGCGGTGTAGATATTTCCATGTTCATACAGATGGCGGTGTAGATATTTCCATGTTCATATAGATGGCGGTGAAGATATTTACATGTTCAAACAGATGGCGGTGTAGATATTTCCATGTTCATAGAAACGGCGGTGCCGATATTACCAAGCTCATAGAGATGGCGGTGTAGATATTTCCATGTTTATAGAGATGGCGGTCTACATATTTCCAGGTTAACAGAGATAGTGGTGTAGTTATTTCCAAGTTTATAGAGAGAGCGGTGTAGATATATCCATGTTTATACAGATAGCGGTGTAGTTATTTTCATGTTTATAAAGATAGCATTGTAGATATTTCCATTGATATACAGATATCTCTGTAGGTATTTCCATTGATATACAGATATCTCTGTAGGTATTTCCATGTTCATACAGATATCGGTGTAGATATTTCCATGTTCATACAGATATCGGTGTAGATATTTGCATGTTCCTACAGTTAGCGCTGTAGATATTTCCATGTTCATATAGATGGCGGTGAAGATATTTACATGTTCAAACAGATGGCGGTGTAGATATTTCCATGTTCATAGAGATGGCGGTGTAGATATTACCATGCTCATAGAGATGGCAGTGTAGATGTTTCCATGTTCATACGGATGGCGGTGTAGATATTTCCATGACCATACGGATGGCGGTGTAGATATTTCCATGTTTATACAGAGTTCGGTTTAGATATTCCCATGTTTACACATATAGCGGTGTAGATATTTCCATGTTCATTCAGATGGCGGTGTAGATATATCCATGTTCATACAGAGGGCGATGAAGTTATTTCCATGTTCATACAGGTGGCGGTGTAGATATTTCCATGTTCATGCAGATGGCGGTGTAGATATTTCCATGTTCATAGAGATGGCGGTGTAGATATTTCCATGTTTATACAGATAGCGGTATAGGTATTTCCATGTATATACAGATGGTGGTGTAGATATTTCCATGATTATAGAGATGGCTGTCTAGATATTTCCATGTTTACAGAGATAGTGGTGTAGTTATTTCCAAGTTTATAGAGAGAGCGGTGTAGATATATCCATGTTTATACAGATAGCAGTGTAGTTATTTTCATGTTTATAAATGTAGCAGTGTAGATATTTCCATGTTCCTACAGATGGCATTGTAGATATTTCCATGTTCATCCAGATGGCGGTGTAGATATATCCATGTTCATACAGATGGCGGTGAAGATATTTCCATGTTCATACAGATGGCGGTGTAGATATTTCCATGTACATACAAATGGCGGTGTAGATATTTCCATCTTCATAGAGTTGGCAGGGTAGATATTTCCATGTTTATACATATGGAGGTGTAGATATTTCCATGTTTATAGAGATAGCGGTGTACATATTCCCATGTTCCTGCAGATGGCCGTGTAGTTGTTTCCATGTTCATACAGATGGCGGTGTAGATATTTCCATGTTCCTACAGATGGCGGTGTAGATAATTCCATGTTCATACAGATAGCGGTGTAGATATTTCCAAGTTTATAGAGATAGCGGTGTAGTTATTTCCATGTTTATAGAGAAAGCTGTGTAGATATTTCCATGTATATGCAGATAGGTGTGTAGATATTTCCAAGTTAATACAGATAGCGGTGTAGATATTTCCATGTTCATTCAAATGGTGGTGTAGATATATCCATGTTCATACAAATGGCAGTGAAGATATTTGCATGTTCATACAGATCTCGGTGTAGATATTTCCATGTTCATACAAACGGCGGTGTAGATATTTCCATGTTCACACAGACGGCGGTGTAGATATTTCCATGTTCATACAGATGGCGGTGAAAATATTTCCATGTTCAAACAGATGGCGGTGTAGATATTCCCATTTTCATAGAGATGGCGGTGTAGATATTACCATGCTCATAGAGATGGCGGTGTAGATATTTCCATCTTCATACAGACGGCATTGTAGATATTTCCATGTTTATAGGGATGGCGGTGTAGTTATTTCCATGTTTATACAGAGTTTGGTTTAGATATTTCCATGTTTACACAGATAGCGGTGTAGATATTTGCATGTTGATACACATAGCGGGGTAGATATTTCCAAGTTTATAGAGATAGTGGTGTAGATATTTCCATGTTTATACAGATAGCGGCATGGATATTTCCATCTTTATACAGATGGCAGTGTAGATATTTCCATGTTTATAGAGTTGGCGGTCTAGATATTTCCATGTTCATAGAGATATGGTGTAGTTATTTCCAAGCTTATGGAGAGAGAGGTGTAGATATTTCCATGTTTATAAAGATAGGGATGTAGTTATTTTCATGCTTATAGAGATAGCAGTGTATATATTTCCATTGATATACAGATAGCTTTGTAGATATTTCCATGTTCAAACAGATAGTGGTGTAGATATTTCAATATTCTTACAGATAGCGGTGTAGATATTTACAAGTTTATATAGATAGCGGTGTAGTTATTTCCATGTTTATACAGATGGCGGTGTAGTTATTTCCATGTTTATAATGATGGCGGTGTAGATATTTCCACGTTTATAGAGATAGTGGTGCAGTTATTTCCCAGTTTATAGAGAGAGCGGTGTAGATATTTCCATGTTTATACAGATAGCAGTGTAGGTATTTCCGTGTTTATATAGATAGCGGTGTATATATTTACATGTTTATAGAGATGGCGGGTTAGATATTTTCTTGTTTATACAGATAGCGGTGTAGATATTTCCATGTTTATGGAGATAGCGGTGTAGGTATTTCCAATATTATACATGTAGCAGTGTAGATATTTCCATGTTAATACAGATAGCGGTGTAGATATTCCCATGTTTACACAGATAGCGTTGTAGATATTTACATGTTTATAAAGATAGCGGTGTAGTTATTTCCATGTTTATACAGATTGCGCTGAAGATATTTCCATGTTTACACAGATAGCGGTGTTGATACTTCCATTTATATACAGATAGCGGTGTAGATATTTCCATCTTAATACAGATGGCAGTTTAGATATTTCCAAGTTCCTACAGATGGCGCTGTAGATATTTCCATGTTCATACAGATGGCAGTGTAGATATTTCCAAGTTTATAGAGAGAGCGGTGTAGTTATTTCAAAGTTTATAGAGAAAGCTGTGTTGATATTTCCATGTATATGCAGATAGCTGTGTAGATATTTCGATCTTCATACAGATAGCGGTGTTGATGTTTCCATGTTCCTACAGATAGCGGTGTAGATATTTCCATGTTCATAGAGTTAGCGGTGTAGATATTTCCATGTTCATACAGATGGCGGTGTAGATATTTCCATGTTCATATAGATGGCGGTGAAGATATTTACAAGTTCAAACAGATGGCGGTGTAGATATTTCCATGTTCATAGAAACAGCGGTGCAGATATTACCAAGCTCATAGAGATGGCGGTGTAGATATTCCCATGTTCCTACAGATGACGGTGTAGGTATTACCATGTTCATACAGATAGCGGTGTAGATATTTCCATGTTCATTCAGATAGCGGTGTAGATATTTCCATGTTCATACAGATAGCGCTGTAGATATTTCCATGTTCTTACAGATAGCGGTGTAGATATTTCCATGTTCATACAGATGGCGGTGAAGATATTTCCATGTTCCTACAGTTATCGGTGTAGATATTTCCATGTTCCTTCAGATAGCGGTGTAGTTATTTCCATTTATATAGAGAAAGCTGTGTTGATATTTCCATGTATATGTAGATAGCTGTGTTGATATTTGAATGTTCATACAGATAGCGGTGTAGATATTTCCATGTTCATCCTGATGGCTGTGTAGATATATCCATGTTCATACAGATGGCGATGAAGGTATTTCCATGTTCATACAGATGGCGGTGTAGATATTTCCATGTTCATACAAATGGCAGTGTAGATATATCCATGTTCATAGAGATGGCGGTGTAGATATTTCCATGTTTATACAGATGGTGGTTTAGATATTCCCATGTTCCTACAGATGGCTGTGTAGATATTTCCATATTCATTCAGATAGCGGTGTAGATATTTCCATGTTCATACAGATAGCGGTGTAGATATTTCCAAGTTTATAGAGATAGCGGTGTAGTTATTTCCATGTTTATAGAGAAAGCTGTGTAGATATTTCCATGTATATGCAGATAGCTGTGTAGATATTTCCATGTTCATACAGATAGCGGTGTAGGTATTTCCATGTTCATTCAGATGTCAGTGTAGATATATCCATGTTCATACAGATGGCAGTGAAGATATTTCCATGTTCATACAGATGGCGGTGTAGATATTTCCATGTTCATGCAGATAGCGGTGTAGATATTTCCATGTTCATAGAGATGACGGTGTAGATATTTCCATGTTTATACAGATAGCGGTGTAGTTATTTCCATGTTTATAGAGATAGAAGTGCAGATATTTCCATTGATATACAGATAGCTGTGTAGATATATCCATGTTCATACAGATAACGGTGTAGATATTTCCATGTTCAGTTAGCGATGTAGATATTTCCATGTTCATACAGATGGCGGTGTAGATATTTGAATGTTCATAAAGATGTCGGTAATGATATTTACATGTTGAAACAGATGCCGGTTTGAATATTTCCATGTTCATAGAGATGGCGAAGTAGATATTACCATGCTCATAGAGATGGCGGTGTAGATGTTTCCATGTTCTTACGGATGGTGGTGTAGATGTTTCCATGTTAATTCGGATGGCGGTGTAGATATTTCCATGTTTATACAGAGTTCGGTTTAGATATTTCCATGTTTACATAGATAGCGGTGTAGATATTTCCATGTTGATACACTAAGTTGTGTAGATATTTCCAAGTTTATAGAGGTAGCGGTGTAGATATTTCCATGATTATAATGATAGCGTGGTAGATATTTCCATGTTTATACAGATAGTGGTATAGATATTTCCATGTTTATACAGATGGCCGTGTAGATATTTCCATGACTATAGAGATGGCGGTCTAGATATTTCCATGTTTACAGAGATAGTGGTGTAGTTATTTCCAAGTTTATAGAGAGAGCGGTGTAGATATATCCATGTTTACACAGATGGCGGTGTAGTTATTTTCATGTTTATAAAGATAGCAGTGTAGATATTTCCATTGATATACAGATATCTGTGTAGATATTTCCATGATCATACAGATAGCGGTGTAGATATTTCCATGTTCATACAGATAGCGGTGTAGATATTTGCATGTTCATACAGTTAGCGGTGTAGATAATTCCGTTTTCATACAGAAGGTGGTGAAGATATTTGCAAGTTCATACAGATGGCGGTGTAGATATTTCCATGTTCCTACAGATGGCGGTGTAGATATTTCCATGTTCATACAGATAGCGGTGTAGTTATTTCCATGTTTATACAGAAAGCTGTGTAGATATTTCCATGTATATGCAGATAGCTGTGTAGACATTTCCATGTTCATACAGACAGTGCTGTGGATATTTCCATGTTCACACAGATGGCGGTGTAGATATTTCCATGTTCATACAGATGGCGGTGAAAATATTTCCATGTTCAATCAGATGGCAGTGTAGATATTCCCATGTTCATAGAGATGGCGGTGTAGATATTACCATGCTCATAGAGATGGCGGTTTAGTTATTTCCATCTTCATACAGATGGCGGTGTAGATATTTCCATGTTTATAGGGATGGCGGTGTAGTTATTTCCATGTTTATACAGAGTTTGGTTTAGATATTTCCATGTTTACACAGATAGCGGTGTAGATATTTCCATGTTGATACACATAGCGGGGTAGATATTTCCAAGTTTATAGAGATAGTGGTGTAGATATTTCCATGTTTATACAGATAGCGGAATAGATATTTCCGTGTTTATACAGATGGCAGTGTAGATATTTCCATGTTTATGGAGTTGGCGGTCTAGATATTTCCATGTTCTTAGAGATATGGTGTAGTTATTTCCAAGCTTATAGAGAGAGAGGTGTAGATATTTCCATGTTTATACAGATAGCGATGTAGTTATTTTCGTCCTTATAGAGATAGCAGTGTATATATATCCATTGATATACAGATAGATGTGTAGATATTTCCATGTTCATACAGATTGTGGTGTAGATATTTCCATATTCTTACAGATAGCGGTGTAGATATTTACAAGTTTATATAGATAGCGGTGTAGTTATTTCCATGTTTATACAGATGGCGGTGTAGTTATTTCCATGTTTATAGAGATGGCGGTGTAGATATTTCCACGTTTATAGAGATAGAGGTGCAGTTATTTCCAAGTTTATAGAGAGAGCGGTGTAGATATTTCCATGTTTATACAGATAGCAGTGTAGTTATTTCCGTGTTTATACAGATAGCGGTGTATATATTTACATGTTTATAGAGATGGCGGTTTAGATATTTTCTTGTTTATACAGATAGCGGTGTAGATATTTCCATGTTTATGGAGATAGCGGTGTGGGTATTTCCAATATTATACATGTAGCAGTGTAGATATTTCCATGTTAATACAGATAGTGGTGTAGATATTTCCATGTTTACACAGATAGCGTTGTAGATATTTACATGTTTATAGAGATAGCGGTGTAGTTATTTCCATGTTTATACAGATTGCACTGAAGATATTTCCATGTTTACACAGATAGCGGTGTGGATATTTCCATTTTTATACAGATAGCGGTGTAGATATTACCATCTTAATACAGATGATGGTTTAGATATTTCCAAGTTCCTACAGATGGCGCTGTAGTTATTTCCATGTTCATACAGATGGCAGTGTAGATATTTCCAAGTTCATAGAGAGAGCGGTGTAGTTATTTCAAAGTTTATAGAGAAAGCTGTGTAGATATTTCCATGTATATGGAGATAGCTGTGTAGATATTTCGATATTCATGCAGGTAGCGGTGTTGATGTTTCCATGTTCCTACAGATAGCGGTGTAGATATTTCCATGTTCATACAGATAACGGTGTAGATATTTCCATGTTCATACAGATGGCGGTGTAGTTATTTCCATGTTCATACAAATAGCGGTGTAGATATTTCCAAGTTCATACAGTTAGCGGTGTAGATATTTCCATGTTCATACAGATGGCGGCGTAGATATTTCCATGTTCATACAGATGGCGGTGAAGATATTTACATGTTGAAACAGATGGCGGTGTAGATATTTCCATGTTTATACAGATAGCGGTATAGATATTTCCATGTTTATACAGATGGCGGTGTAGGTATTTCCATGTTTATAGAGATGGCGGTCTAGATATTTCCAGGTTTACAGAGATAGTGGTGTAGTTATTTCCAAGTTTATAGAGAGAGCGGTGTAGATATATCCATGTTTATACAGATAGCGGTGTAGTTATTTTCATGTTTATAAAGATAGCAGTGTAGATATTTCCATTGATATACAGATATCTCTGTAGGTATTTCCATGTTCATACAGATATCGGTGTAGATATTTCCATGTTCATACAGATAGCGGTGTAGATATTTCCATGTTCAAACAGATGGCCGTGAAGATATATACATGTTCAAACAGATGGCGGTGTAGATATTTCCATGTTCATAGAGATGGCGGTGTAGATATTACCATGCTCATAGAGATGGCAGTGTAGATGTTTCCATGTTCATACGGATGGCGGTGTAGATATTTCCATGACCATACGGATGGCGGTGTAGATATTTCCATGTTTATACAGAGTTCGGTTTAGATATTCCCATGTTTGCACAGATAGCGGTGTAGATATTTCCATGTTCATTCAGATGGCGGTGTAGATATATCCATGTTCATACAGAGGGCGATGAAGTTATTTCCATGTTCATACAGATGGCGGTGTAGATATTTCCATGTTCATGCAGATGGCGGTGTAGATATTTCCATGTTCATACAGATGGCGGTGTAGATATTTTCATATTCATACAGTTATCGGTGTAGGTATTTCCATGTTCATACAGATGGAGGTGAAGATATTTCCATGTTCCTACATATGGCGGTGTAGATATTTCCATGTTCCTACAGATAGCGGTGTAGTTATTTCCATTTATATAGAGAAAGCTGTGTTGATATTTCCATGTATATGTAGATAGCTGTGTTGATATTTGAATGTTCATACAGATAGCGGTGTAGATATTTCCATGTTCATTCAGATGGCGGTGTAGATATATCCATGTTCATACAGAGGGCGATGATGTTATTTCCATGTTCATACAGATGGCGGTGTAGATATTTCCATGTTCATGCAGATGGCGGTGTAGATATTTCCATGTTCATAGAGATGGCGGTTTAGATATTTCCATGTTTATACAGATAGCGGTATAGGTATTTCCATGTATATACAGATGGTGGTGTAGATATTTCCATGATTATAGAGATGGCGGTCTAGATATTTCCATGTTTACAGAGATAGTGGTGTAGTTATTTCCAAGTTTATAGACAGAGCGGTGTAGATATATCCATGTTTATACAGATAGCAGTGTAGTTATTTTCGTGCTTATAGAGATAGCAGTATATATATAGCCATTGATATACAGATAGATGTGTAGATATTTCCATGTTCATACAGATTGTGGTGTAGATATTTCCATATTCTTACAGATAGCGGTGTAGATATTTACAAGTTTATATAGATAGCGGTGTAGTTATTTCCATGTTTATACAGATGGCGGTGTAGTTATTTCCATGTTTATAGAGATGGCGGTGTAGATATTTCCACGTTTATAGAGATAGAGGTGCAGTTATTTCCAAGTTTATAGAGAGAGCGGTGTAGATATTTCCATGTTTATACAGATAGCAGTGTAGTTATTTCCGTGTTTATACAGATAGCGGTGTATATATTTACATGTTTATAGAGATGGCGGTTTAGATATTTTCTTGTTTATACAGATAGCGGTGTAGATATTTCCATGTTTATGGAGATAGCGGTGTGGGTATTTCCAATATTATACATGTAGCAGTGTAGATATTTCCATGTTAATACAGATAGTGGTGTAGATATTTCCATGTTTACACAGATAGCGTTGTAGATATTTACATGTTTATAGAGATAGCGGTGTAGTTATTTCCATGTTTATACAGATTGCACTGAAGATATTTCCATGTTTACACAGATAGCGGTGTGGATATTTCCATTTTTATACAGATAGCGGTGTAGATATTACCATCTTAATACAGATGATGGTTTAGATATTTCCAAGTTCCTACAGATGGCGCTGTAGTTATTTCCATGTTCATACAGATGGCAGTGTAGATATTTCCAAGTTCATAGAGAGAGCGGTGTAGTTATTTCAAAGTTTATAGAGAAAGCTGTGTAGATATTTCCATGTATATGGAGATAGCTGTGTAGATATTTCGATATTCATGCAGGTAGCGGTGTTGATGTTTCCATGTTCCTACAGATAGCGGTGTAGATATTTCCATGTTCATACAGATAACGGTGTAGATATTTCCATGTTCATACAGATGGCGGTGTAGTTATTTCCATGTTCATACAAATAGCGGTGTAGATATTTCCAAGTTCATACAGTTAGCGGTGTAGATATTTCCATGTTCATACAGATGGCGGCGTAGATATTTCCATGTTCATACAGATGGCGGTGAAGATATTTACATGTTGAAACAGATGGCGGTGTAGATATTTCCATGTTTATACAGATAGCGGTATAGATATTTCCATGTTTATACAGATGGCGGTGTAGGTATTTCCATGTTTATAGAGATGGCGGTCTAGATATTTCCAGGTTTACAGAGATAGTGGTGTAGTTATTTCCAAGTTTATAGAGAGAGCGGTGTAGATATATCCATGTTTATACAGATAGCGGTGTAGTTATTTTCATGTTTATAAAGATAGCAGTGTAGATATTTCCATTGATATACAGATATCTCTGTAGGTATTTCCATGTTCATACAGATATCGGTGTAGATATTTCCATGTTCATACAGATAGCGGTGTAGATATTTCCATGTTCAAACAGATGGCCGTGAAGATATATACATGTTCAAACAGATGGCGGTGTAGATATTTCCATGTTCATAGAGATGGCGGTGTAGATATTACCATGCTCATAGAGATGGCAGTGTAGATGTTTCCATGTTCATACGGATGGCGGTGTAGATATTTCCATGACCATACGGATGGCGGTGTAGATATTTCCATGTTTATACAGAGTTCGGTTTAGATATTCCCATGTTTGCACAGATAGCGGTGTAGATATTTCCATGTTCATTCAGATGGCGGTGTAGATATATCCATGTTCATACAGAGGGCGATGAAGTTATTTCCATGTTCATACAGATGGCGGTGTAGATATTTCCATGTTCATGCAGATGGCGGTGTAGATATTTCCATGTTCATACAGATGGCGGTGTAGATATTTTCATATTCATACAGTTATCGGTGTAGGTATTTCCATGTTCATACAGATGGAGGTGAAGATATTTCCATGTTCCTACATATGGCGGTGTAGATATTTCCATGTTCCTACAGATAGCGGTGTAGTTATTTCCATTTATATAGAGAAAGCTGTGTTGATATTTCCATGTATATGTAGATAGCTGTGTTGATATTTGAATGTTCATACAGATAGCGGTGTAGATATTTCCATGTTCATTCAGATGGCGGTGTAGATATATCCATGTTCATACAGAGGGCGATGATGTTATTTCCATGTTCATACAGATGGCGGTGTAGATATTTCCATGTTCATGCAGATGGCGGTGTAGATATTTCCATGTTCATAGAGATGGCGGTTTAGATATTTCCATGTTTATACAGATAGCGGTATAGGTATTTCCATGTATATACAGATGGTGGTGTAGATATTTCCATGATTATAGAGATGGCGGTCTAGATATTTCCATGTTTACAGAGATAGTGGTGTAGTTATTTCCAAGTTTATAGACAGAGCGGTGTAGATATATCCATGTTTATACAGATAGCAGTGTAGTTATTTTCGTGCTTATAGAGATAGCAGTATATATATAGCCATTGATATACAGATAGATGTGTAGATATTTCCATGTTCATACAGATTGTGGTGTAGATATTTCCATATTCTTACAGATAGCGGTGTAGATATTTACAAGTTTATATAGATAGCGGTGTAGTTATTTCCATGTTTATACAGATGGCGGTGTAGTTATTTCCATGTTTATAGAGATGGCGGTGTAGATATTTCCACGTTTATAGAGATAGTGGTGCAGTTATTTCCAAGTTTATAGAGAGAGTGGTGTAGATATTTCCATGTTTATACAGATAGCAGTGTAGGTATTTCCGTGTTTATACAGATAGCGGGGTATATATTTACATGTTTATAGAGATGGCGGTTTAGATATTTTCTTGTTTACACAGATAGCGGTGTAGATATTTCCATGTTTATGGAGATAGCGGTGTAGGTATTTCCAATATTATACATGTAGCAGTGTAGATATTTCCATGTTAATACAGATAGCGGTGTAGATATTTCCATGTTTACACAGATAGCGTTGTAGATATTTCCATGTTCAATCAAATGGCGGTGTAGATATTTCCATGTTCATAGAGATGGCGGTGTAGATATTTCCACGTTTATACCGATAGCGGTGTAGTTATTTCCATGTTTATAGAGATAGCAGTGTAGATATTTCCATTGATATACAGATAGCTGTGTAGATATATCCATGTTCGTACAGATAGCGGTGTAGATATTTCCATGTTCATACAGATAGCGGCGTAGATATTTCCATGTTCATACAGATAGCGGTGTAGTTATTTCCATGTTCAAACAGATAGCGGTGTGGATATTTCCATGTTCATAGAGTTAGCGGTGTAGATATTTCCATGTTCATACAGATGGCGGTGTAGATATTTCCATGTTCATATAGATGGCGGTGAAGATATTTACATGTTCAAACAGATGGCGGTGTAGATATTTCCATGTTCATAGAAACGGCGGTGCCGATATTACCAAGCTCATAGAGATGGCGGTGTAGATATTTCCATGTTTATAGAGATGGCGGTCTACATATTTCCAGGTTAACAGAGTTAGTGGTGTAGTTATTTCCAAGTTTATAGAGAGAGCGATGTAGATATATCCATGTTTATACAGATAGCGGTGTAGTTATTTTCATGTTTATAAAGATAGCAGTGTAGATATTTCCATTGATATACAGATATCTCTGTAGGTATTTCCATTGATATACAGATATCTCTGTAGGTATTTCCATGTTCATACAGATATCGGTGTAGATATTTCCATGTTCATACAGATATCGGTGTAGATATTTGCATGATCCTACAGTTAGCGCTGTAGATATTTCCATGTTCAGATAGATGGCGGTGAAGATATTTACATGTTCAAACAGATGGCGGTGTAGATATTTCCATGTTCATAGAGATGGCGGTGTAGATATTACCATGCTCATAGAGATGGCAGTGTAGATGTTTCCATGTTCATACTGATGACGGTGTAGATATTTCCATGACCATACGGATGGCGGTGTAGATATTTCCATGTTTATACAGAGTTCGGTTTAGATATTCCCATGTTTACACAGATAGCGGTGTAGATATTTCCATGTTCATTCAGATGGCGGTGTAGATATATCCATGTTCATACAGAGGGCGATGAAGTTATTTCCATGTTCATACAGATGGCGGTGTAGATATTTCCATGTTCATGCAGATGGCGGTGTAGATATTTCCATGTTCATAGAGATGGCGGTGTAGAGATTTCCATGTTTATACAGATAGCGGTATAGGTATTTCCATGTATATACAGATGGTGGTGTAGATATTTCCATGATTATAGAGATCGCGGTCTAGATATTTCCATGTTTACAGAGATAGTGGTGTAGTTATTTCCAAGTTTATAGAGAGAGCGGTGTAGATATATCCATGTTTATACAGATAGCAGTGTAGTTATTTTCATGTTTATAAATGTAGCAGTGTAGATATTTCGATGTTCCTACAGATGGCATTGTAGATATTTCCATGTTCGTCCAGATGGTGGTGTAGATATATCCAGGTTCATACAGATGGCGGTGTAGATATTTCCATCTTCATAGAGTTGGCAGGGTAGATATTTCCATGTTTATACATATGGCGGTGTAGATATTTCCATGTTTATAGAGATAGCGGTGTACATATTCCCATGTTCCTGCAGATGGCCGTGTAGTTGTTTCCATGTTCATACAGATGGCGGTGTAGATATTTCCATGTTCCTACAGATGGCGGTGTAGATAATTCCATGTTCATACAGATAGCGGTGTTGATATTTCCAAGTTTATAGAGATAGCGGTGTAGTTATTTCCATGTTTATAGAGAAAGCTGTGTAGATATTTCCTTGTATATGCATATAGGTGTGTAGATATTTCCAAGTTAATAAAGATAGCGGTGTAGATATTTCCATGTTCATTCAAATGGTGGTGTAGATATATCCATGTTCATACAAATGGCAGTGAAGATATTTGCATGTTCATACAGATCTCGGTGTAGATATTTCCATGTTCATACAAACGGCGGTGTAGATATTTCCATGTTCACACAGATGGCGGTGTAGATATTTCCATGTTCATACAGATGGCGGTGAAAATATTTCCATGTTCAAACAGATGGCGGTGTAGATATTCCCATTTTCATAGAGATGGCGGTGTAGATATTACCATGCTCATAGAGATGGCGGTGTAGATATTTCCATCTTCATACAGACGGCAGTGTAGATATTTCCATGTTTATAGGGATGGTGGTGTAGTTATTTCCATGTTTATACAGAGTTTGGTTTAGATATTTCCATGTTTACACAGATAGCGGTGTAGATATTTTCATGTTGATACACATAGCGGGGTAGATATTTCCAAGTTTATAGAGATAGTGGTGTAGATATTTCCATGTTTATACAGATAGCGGCATAGATATTTCCATGTTTATACAGATGGCAGTGTAGATATTTCCATGTTTATAGAGTTGGCGGTCTAGATATTTCCATGTTCATAGAGATATGGTGTAGTTATTTCCAAGCTTATGGAGAGAGAGGTGTAGATATTTCCATGTTTATAAAGATAGCAATGTAGTTATTTTCATGCTTATAGAGATAGCAGTGTATATATTTCCATTGATATACAGATAGCTTTGTAGATATTTCCATGTTCAAACAGATAGTGGTGTAGATATTTCAATATTCTTACAGATAGCGGTGTAGATATTTACAAGTTTATATAGATAGCGATGTAGTTATTTCCATGTTTATACAGATGGCGGTGTAGTTATTTCCATGTTTATAATGATGGCGGTGTAGATATTTCCACGTTTATAGAGATAGTGGTGCAGTTATTTCCCAGTTTATAGAGAGAGCGGTGTAGATATTTCCATGTTTATACAGATAGCAGTGTAGATATTTCCGTGTTTATATAGATAGCGGTGTATATATTTACATGTTTATAGAGATGGCGGTTTAGATATTTTCTTGTTTATACAGATAGCGGTGTAGATATTTCCATGTTTATGGAGATAACGGTGTAGGTATTTCCAATATTATACATGTAGCAGTGTAGA
The DNA here is from genome assembly GCF_029281585.2 of Gorilla gorilla gorilla. NCBI lineage: Eukaryota > Metazoa > Chordata > Mammalia > Primates > Hominidae > Gorilla > Gorilla gorilla. Next base: position 131,688,303 of record NC_073238.2, read on the forward strand.
TATTTCCATGTTAATACAGATAGCGGTGTAGATATTCCCATGTTTACACAGATAGCGTTGTAGATATTTACATGTTTATAAAGATAGCGGTGTAGTTATTTCCATGTTTATACAGATTGCGCTGAAGATATTTCCATGTTTACACAGATAGCGGTGTTGATACTTCCATTTATATACAGATAGCGGTGTAGATATTTCCATCTTAATACAGATGGCGGTTTAGATATTTCCAAGTTCCTACAGATGGCGCTGTAGATATTTCCATGTTCATACAGATGGCAGTGTAGATATTTCCAAGTTTATAGAGAGAGCGGTGTAGTTATTTCAAAGTTTATAGAGAAAGCTGTGTTGATATTTCCATGTATATGCAGATAGCTGTGTAGATATTTCGATCTTCATACAGATAGCGGTGTTGATGTTTCCATGTTCCTACAGATAGCGGTGTAGATATTTCCATGTTCATAGAGTTAGCAGTGTAGATATTTCCATGTTCATACAGATGGCGGTGTAGATATTTCCATGTTCATATAGATGGCGGTGAAGATATTTACATGTTCAAACAGATGGCGGTGTAGATATTTCCATGTTCATAGAAACAGCGGTGCAGATATTACCAAGCTCATAGAGATGGCGGTGTAGATATTCCCATGTTCCTACAGATGGCGGTGTAGGTATTACCATGTTCATACAGATAGCGGTGTAGATATTTCCATGTTCATACAGATAGCGGTGTAGATATTTCCATGTTCATACAGATAGCGCTGTAGATATTTCCATGTTCTTACAGATAGCGGTGTAGATATTTCCATGTTCATACAGATGGCGGTGAAGATATTTCCATGTTCCTACATTTATCGGTGTAGATATTTCCATGTTCATACAGATGGAGGTGAAGATATTTCCATGTTCCTACATATGGCGGTGTAGATATTTCCATGTTCCTACAGATAGCGGTGTAGTTATTTCCATTTATATAGAGAAAGCTGTGTTGATATTTCCATGTATATGTAGATAGCTGTGTTGATATTTGAATGTTCATACAGATAGCGGTGTAGATATTTCCATGTTCATCCTGATGGCTGTGTAGATATATCCATGTTCATACAGATGGCGATGAAGGTATTTCCATGTTCATACAGATGGCGGTGTAGATATATCCATGTTCATAGAGATGGCGGTGTAGATATTTCCATGTTTATACAGATGGTGGTTTAGATATTCCCATGTTCCTACAGATGGCTGTGTAGATATTTCCATGTTCATTCAGATAGCGGTGTAGATATTTCCATGTTCATACAGATAGCGGTGTAGATATTTCCAAGTTTATAGAGATAGCGGTGTAGTTATTTCCATGTTTATAGAGAAAGCTGTGTAGATATTTCCATGTATATGCAGATAGCTGTGTAGATATTTCCATGTTCATACAGATAGCGGTGTAGGTATTTCCATGTTCATTCAGATGTCGGTGTAGATATATCCATGTTCATACAGATGGCAGTGAAGATATTTCCATGTTCATACAGATGGCGGTGTAGATATTTCCATGTTCATGCAGATAGCGGTGTAGATATTTCCATGTTCATAGAGATGACGGTGTAGATATTTCCATGTTTATACAGATAGCGGTGTAGTTATTTCCATGTTTATAGAGATAGAAGTGCAGATATTTCCATTGATATACAGATAGCTGTGTAGATATATCCATGTTCATACAGATAACGGTGTAGATATTTCCATGTTCAAACAGTTAGCGATGTAGATATTTCCATGTTCATACAGATGGCGGTGTAGATATTTCCATGTTCATAAAGATGGCGGTAAAGGTATTTACATGTTGAAACAGATGCCGGTTTGAATATTTCCATGTTCATAGAGATGGCGAAGTAGATATTACCATGCTCATAGAGATGGCGGTGTAGATGTTTCCATGTTCTTACGGATGGTGGTGTAGATGTTTCCATGTTAATTCGGATGGCGGTGTAGATATTTCCATGTTTATACAGAGTTCGGTTTAGATATTTCCGTGTTTACATAGATAGCGGTGTAGATATTTCCATGTTGATACACTAAGTTGTGTAGATATTTCCAAGTTTATAGAGGTAGCGGTGTAGATATTTCCATGATTATAATGATAGCGTGGTAGATATTTCCATGTTTATACAGATAGTGGTATAGATATTTCCATGTTTATACAGATGGCCGTGTAGATATTTCCATGACTATAGAGATGGCGGTCTAGATATTTCCATGTTTACAGAGATAGTGGTGTAGTTATTTCCAAGTTTATAGAGAGAGCGGTGTAGATATATCCATGTTTACACAGATGGCGGTGTAGTTATTTTCATGTTTATAAAGATAGCAGTGTAGATATTTCCATTGATATACAGATATCTGTGTAGATATTTCCATGATCATACAGATAGCGGTGTAGATATTTCCATGTTCATACAGATAGCGGTGTAGATATTTGCATGTTCATACAGTTAGCGGTGTAGATACTTCCGTTTTCATACAGAAGGCGGTGAAGATATTTGCAAGTTCATACAGATGGCGGTGTAGATATTTCCATGTTCCTACAGATGGCGGTGTAGATATTTCCATGTTCATACAGATAGCGGTGTAGTTATTTCCATGTTTATACAGAAAGCTGTGTAGATATTTCCATGTATATGCAGATAGCTGTGTAGACATTTCCATGTTCATAAAGACAGTGCTGTGGATATTTCCATGTTCACACAGATGGCGGTGTAGATATTTCCATGTTCATACAGATGGCGGTGAAAATATTTCCATGTTCAATCAGATGGCAGTGTAGATATTCCCATGTTCATAGAGATGGCGGTGTAGATATTACCATGCTCATAGAGATGGCGGTGTAGTTATTTCCATCTTCATACAGATGGCGGTGTAGATATTTCCATGTTTATAGGGATGGCGGTGTAGTTATTTCCATGTTTATACAGAGTTTGGTTTAGATATTTCCATGTTTACACAGATAGCGGTGTAGATATTTCCATGTTGATACACATAGCGGGGTAGATATTTCCAAGTTTATAGAGATAGTGGTGTAGATATTTCCATGTTTATACAGATAGCGGCATAGATATTTCCATGTTTATACAGATGGCAGTGTAGATATTTCCATGTTTATAGAGTTGGCGGTCTAGATATTTCCATGTTCATAGAGATATGGTGTAGTTATTTCCAAGCTTATAGAGAGAGAGGTGTAGATATTTCCATGTTTACAGATAGCGATGTAGTTATTTTCGTCCTTATAGAGATAGCAGTGTATATATATCCATTGATATACAGATAGATGTGTAGATATTTCCATGTTCATACAGATTGTGGTGTAGATATTTCCATATTCTTACAGATAGCGGTGTAGATATTTACAAGTTTATATAGATAGCGGTGTAGTTATTTCCATGTTTATACAGATGGCGGTGTAGTTATTTCCATGTTTATAGAGATGGCGGTGTAGATATTTCCACGTTTATAGAGATAGTGGTGCAGTTATTTCCAAGTTTATAGAGAGAGCGGTGTAGATATTTCCATGTTTATACAGATAGCAGTGTAGTTATTTCCGTGTTTATACAGATAGCGGTGTATATATTTACATGTTTATAGAGATGGCGGTTTAGATATTTTCTTGTTTATACAGATAGCGGTGTAGATATTTCCATGTTTATGGAGATAGCGGTGTGGGTATTTCCAATATTATACATGTAGCAGTGTAGATATTTCCATGTTCATGCAGATAGCGGTGTAGATATTTCCATGTTCATCCAGATGCCGGTGTAGATATATCCATGTTCATACAGATGGCGGTGAAGATATATCCATGTTCATACAGATGGCGGAGAAAATATTTCCATGTTCATACAAATGCCGGTGTAGATATTTCCATGTTCATAGAGATGGCGGTGTAGATATTTCCATGTTCATACAAATGGCGGTGTAGATATTTCCATGTTCATAGAGATGGCGGTGTAGATATTTCCATGTTTATACAGATAGCAGTGTAGTTATTTCCATGTTTATAGAGATAGCATTGTAGATATTTCCACTGATATACAGATAGCTGTGTAGATATTTGCATGTTCATACAGATAGCGGTGTAGATATTTCCATGTTCATACAGATAGCGGTGTAGATATTTCCATGTTCATACAGATTGCGGTGTAGATATTTCCATGTTCATACAGGTGGCGGTGTAGATATTTCCATGTTCATACAGATAGCGGTGAAGATATTTCCATGTCCATACAGATAGCGGTGTAGATATTTCCATGTTCATACAGATAGCTGTGCAGATATTTCCATGTTCATACAGTTAGCGGTGTAGATATTTCCATGTTCATACAGATGGCGGTGTAGATATTTCCATGTTCATAGAGATGGCGGTGTAGTTATTTCCAAGTTTATAGAGACAGCTTTGTAGATATTTCCATCTTTATACAGATAGCGGTGAAGATATTTTCATGTTTATACAGATAGCGGTGTAGATATTTCCATGTTTGTACAGATATCGTTGTAGATATTTCCATGTTTATAGAGATAGTGGTGTAGATAATTCCAATTTTAGACAGATAGCAGTGTAGATATTTCCAAGTTCATACAGATAGCGGTGTAGATATTTCCACGTTTATAGAGATGGCGGTGTAGATATTTCCATGTTCATACAGATGGCAGTGTAGATATTTCCATGTTCATACAGATGGCGGTGTAGATATTTCGAAGTTTATAGAGATAGCACTGTAGTTATTTCCATATTTATAGAGAAATCTGTGTAGATATTTCCATGTATATGCAGATAGCTGTGTAGATATTTCCATGTTCATGCAGAAAGCGGTGTAGATATTTCCATGTTCATCCAGATGTCGGTGTAGATATATCCATGTTCATACAGATGGCGGTGAAGATATTTCCATGTTCATACAGATGGCGGTGTAGATATTTCCATGTTCATACAAATGGCGGTGTAGATATTTCCATGTTCATGGAGATGGCGGTGTAGATATTTCCATGTTCATACAAATGGCGGTGTAGATATTTCCATGTTCATAGAGATGGCGGAGTAGATATTTCCATGTTTATACAGATAGCAGTGTAGTTATTTCCATGTTTATAGAGATAGCATTGTACATATTTCCATTGATATACAGATAGCTCTGTAGATATTTGCATGTTCATACAGATAGCGGTGTAGATATTTCCATGTTCATACAGATGGCGGTGTAGATATTTCCATGTTCGTATGGATGGCAGTGTAGATATTTCCATGTTCATACAGGTGGCGGTGTAGATATTTCCATGTTTATACAGATAGCAGTGTAGTTATTTCCATGTTTATTGAGATAGCAGTGAAGATATTCCCATTGATATACAGATAGCTATGTAGATATTTGCGTGTTCATACAGATAGCAGTGTAGATATTTCCATGTTCATACAGATAGCGGTGTAGATATTTCCATGTTCATAGAGATAGCGGTGTAGATATTTCCATGTTCATACAGTTAGCGGTGTAGATATTTCCATGTTCATACAGATGGCCGTGTAGATATTTACATGTTCATACAGATGGCGGTGTAGATATTTCCATGTTCGTAAAGATGTTGGTGTAGATATTTTCGTGTTCATAGAGATGGCGGTATAGATATTCCCATATTTATACTGATGGTGCTCTAGGTATTTACATGTTTATAGAGATGGCGGTCTTGATATTTCCATGTTTATAGAGATAATGGTGTAGTTATTTCCAAGTTTATAGAGACAGCATTGTAGATATTTCCATGTTTATACAGATAGCAGTGAAGATACTTCCATGTTTATACAGATTGCGGTGTAGATATTTCCATGTTTATACAGATGGCAGTGTACATATTTCCATGTTTATAGAGTTGGCGGTCTAGATATTTCCATGTTCATAGAGATATGGTGTAGTTATTTCCAAGCTTATAGAGAGAGAGGTGTAGATATTTCCATGTTTATAAAGATAGCGATGTAGTTATTTTCATGCTTATAGAGATAGCAGTGTATATATTTCCATTGATATACAGATAGCTTTGTAGATATTTCCATGTTCATACAGATAGTGGTGTAGATATTTCCATATTCTTACTGATAGCGGTGTAGATATTTACAAGTTTATATAGATAGCGGTGTAGTTATTTCCATGTTTATACAGCTGGCGGTGTAGTTATTTCCATGTTTATAGAGATGGCGGTGTAGATATTTCCACGTTTATAGAGATAGTGGTGCAGTTATTTCCCAGTTTATAGAGAGAGCGGTGTAGATATTTCCATGTTTATACAGATAGCAGTGTAGTTATTTCCGTGTTTATATAGATAGCGGTGTATATATTTACATGTTTATAGAGATGGCGGTTTAGATATTTTCTTGTTTATACAGATAGTGGTGTAGATATTTCTATGTTTATTGAGATAGCAGTGTAGGTATTTCCAATATTATACATGTAGCAGTGTAGATATTTCCATGTTCATACAGATATCGGTGTAGATATTCCCATGTTTACACAGATAGCGTTGTAGATATTTACATGTTTATAGAGATAGCGGTGTAGATATTTCCATGTTTATACAGATTGCGCTGAAGATATTTCCATGTTTACACAGATAGCGGTGTGGATACTTCCATTTATATACAGATAGCGGTGTAGATATTTCCATCGTAATACAGATGGCGGTTTAGATATTTCCAAGTTCCTACAGATGGCGCTGTAGATATTTCCATGTTCATACAGATGGCAGTGTAGATATTTCCAAGTTTATAGAGAGAGCGGTGTAGTTATTTCAAAGTTTATAGAGAAAGCTGTGTAGTTATTTCCATGTATATGCAGATAGCTGTGTAGATATTTCGATGTTCATACAGATAGCGGTGTTGATGTTTCCATGTTCCTACAGATAGCGGTGTAGACATTTCCATGTTCATACAGATAGCGGTGTAGATATTTCCATGTTCATACAGATGGCGGTGTAGATATTTCCATGTTCATACAGATAGCGGTGTAGATATTTCCATGTTCATACAGTTAGCGGTGTAGATATTTCCATGTTCATACAGATGGCGGTGTAGATATTTCCATGTTCATACAGATGGCGGTGAAGATATTTACATGTTGAAACAGATGGCGGTGCAGATATTTCCATGTTTATACAGATAGGGGTATAGATATTTCCATGTTTATACAGATGGCGGTGTAGATATTTCCATGTTTATAGAGATTGCGGTCTACATATTTCCAGGTTTACAGAGATAGTGGTGTAGTTGTTTCCAAGTTTATAGAGAGAGCGGTGTAGATATTTCCATGTTTATACAGATAGCGGTGTAGTTATTTTCATGTTTATAAAGATAGCAGTGTAGATATTTCCATTGATATACAGATATCTCTGTTGGTATTTCCATTGATATACAGATATCTCTGTAGGTATTTCCATGTTCATACAGATATCGGTGTAGATATTTCCATGTTCATACAGATAGCAGTGTAGATATTTGCATGTTCTTACAGTTAGCGGTGTAGATATTTCCATGTTCATATAGATGGCGGTGAAGATATTTCCATCTTCATACAGATGGCGGTGTAGATATTTCCATGTTTATAGGGATGGCAGTGTAGTTATTTCCATGTTTATACAGAGTTCGGTTTAGATATTTCCATGTTCACATATAGCGGTGTAGATATTTCCAAGTTTATAGAGATAGCGGTGTAGATATTTCCATGTTTATAGAGAAAGCTGTGTAGATATTTCCAGGTATATGCAGATAGCTTTGTAGTTATTTCCCTGTTCATCCAGATGTCAGTGTAGATATATCCATGTTCATGCAGTGGGCGGGGAAGATATTTCCATTTTCATACAGATGGCGGTGTTGATATTTCCATGTACATACAAATGGCGGTGTAGATATTTCCATGTTCATAGAGATGTCGGTGCAGATATTTCCATGTTTATACAGATGGAGGTGTAGATATTTCCATGTTCATACAGATGGCGGTGGAGATATTTCCATGTTTATAGAGATGGCGGTGTAGATATTTCCTTGTTTATACAGAAAGCGGTGTAGATATTTCCATGTTTACAAAGGTAGTGGTGTAGACCTTTCCATGCTTACACAGATAGTGTTGTAGATATTTACATGTTTATAGAGATAGTCGTCTAGTTATATCCTTGTTTATACAGATGGCGGTGAAGATATTTCCATGTTCCTACAGATAGCGGTGTAGATATTTCCAAGTTTATACAGTTAGCGGTGTAGATATTTCCATGTTCATACAAATGGCGGTGTAGATATTTCCATGTTCATATAGATGGCGGTGAAGATATTACCATACTCATAGAGATGTTGGTGTAGATATTTACATGTTCATACGGATGGCGGTGTAGATATTTCCATATTCCTATAGATGGCGGTGTAGGTATTTCCACGTTCATACAGATAGCGATGTAGATATTTACATGTTCATTCAGATAGCGGTGTAGATATTTCCATGTTCGTACAGATAGCGCTGTAGATATTTCCATGTTCATACAGATAGCGGTGTAGATATTTCCATGTTCATACATATGGCAGTGAAGATATTTCCATGTTCATACAGATGGCGGTGTAGATATTTCCATGTTCATACAGATGGTGGTGTAGATATTTCCATGTTCATGCAGATGGTGGTGTAGATATTTCTATGTTCCTACAGATGGCGGTGTAGATATTTCCATGTTCATACAGATGGCAGTGTGGATATTTCCATGTTCATATAGATGGCGGTGTATATATTTCCGTGTTCATACAGATGGCGGTGTAGATATTTCCATGTTCATTCAGATAGCGGTGTAGATAATTCCATCTTCAAACAGTTAGCGGTGTAGATATATCCATGTTCATACAGATGGTGGTGTAGATATTTCCATGTTCATATGGATGGCGGTGAAGATATTTACATGCTCAAACAGATGACGGTGTAGATATTTGCATGTTCATAGAAATGGCGGTGTAGATATTACCATGCTCATAGAGATGGTGGTGTAGTTATTTCCATGTTCATACGGATGGCGGTGTAGATATTTCCATGTTCCTACGGATGGCGGTGTAGATATTTCCATATTCATAGAGATAGTGGTGTAGATACTTCCATGTTCATTCAGATAGCGGTGTAGATATTTCCACGTTCATACAGATAGCGGTGTAGATATTTCCATGTTCATACAGATAGCGGTGTAGATATTTCCACGTTGATACAGATAGCGGTGTAGATATTTCCATGTACATACAGATAGCGGTGTAGATATTTCCATGTTCATCCAGTTAGCGGTGTAGATATTTCCATGTTCATACAGATGGCGGTGTAGATATTTCCATGTTCATATAGATGGCGGTGAAGATATTTGCATGTTCAGATGGCGGTGTATATATTTCCATGTTCGTAGAAATGGCGGTGTAGATATTACCAAGCTCATAGAGATCGTGGTGTAGATATTTCCATGTTCATACGGATGGCGGTGTAGATATGTCCATGTTCCTACAGATGGCGGTATAGCTATTTCCATGTTCATACAGATAGCGGTGTAGATATTTCCATGTTCATTCAGATAGTGGTGTTGATATTTCCATGTTCATACAGATAGCGCTGTAGATATTTCCATGTTCATACAGATAGCGGTGTACATATTTCCATGTTCATACAGATGGCGATGAAGACATTTCCATGTTCATACAGATGGCGGTGTAGATATGTCCATGTTCATGCAGATGGCGGTGTACATATTTCCAAGTTCCTACAGATGGCGGTGTAGATTTTTCCATGTTCATACAGATAGCGGTGTAGTTATTTCCATGTTTATAGAGAAATCTGTGTAGATATTTCCATGTATATGCAGATAGCTGTGTAGATATTTCCATGTTCATACAGACAGCGGTGTAGATATTTCCATGTTCATACAGATGGCGGTGAAGATATTTCCATGTTCCTACAGATAGCGGTGTAGATATTTCCAAGTTTATACATTTAGCGGTGTAGATATTTCCATGTTCATACAAATGGCGGTGTAGATATTTCCATGTTCATATAGATGGCGGTGAAGATATTACCATGCTCATAGAGATGTTGGTGTAGATATTTACATGTTCATATGGATGGCGGTGTAGATATTTCCATATTCCTATAGATGGCGGTGTAGGTATTTCCACGTTCATACAGATAGCGATGTAGATATTTACATGTTCATTCAGATAGCGGTGTAGATATTTCCATGTTCGTACAGATAGCGCTGTAGATATTTCCGTGTTCATACAGATAGCGGTGTAGATATTTCCATGTTCATACATATGGCAGTGAAGATATTTCCATGTTCATACAGATGGCGGTGTAGATATTTCCATGTTCATACAGATGGTGGTGTAGATATTTCCATGTTCATGCAGATGGTGATGTAGATATTTCTATGTTCCTACAGATGGCGGTGTAGATATTTCCATGTTCATACAGATGGCAGTGTGGATATTTCCATGTTCATACAGATGGCGGTGTATATATTTCCGTGTTCATACAGACGGCGGTGTAGATATTTCCATGTTCATTCAGATAGCGGTGTAGATAATTCCATCTTCAAACAGTTAGCGGTGTAGATATATCCATGTTCATACAGATGGTGGTGTAGATATTTCCATGTTCATATAGATGGCGGTGAAGATATTTACATGGTCAAACAGATGACGGTGTAGATATTTGCATGTTCATAGAAATGGCGGTGTAGATATTACCATGCTCATAGAGATGGTGGTGTAGTTATTTCCATGTTCATACGGATGGCGGTGTAGATATTTCCATGTTCCTACGGATGGCGGTGTAGATATTTCCATTTTCATAGAGATAGTGGTGTAGATACTTCCATGTTCATTCAGATAGCGGTGTAGATATTTCCACGTTCATACAGATAGCGGTGTAGATATTTCCACGTTCATACAGATAGCGGTGTAGATATTTCCACGTTCATACAGATAGCGGTGTAGATATTTCCATGTACATACAGATAGCGGTGTAGATATTTCCATGTTCATACAGTTAGCGGTGTAGATATTTCCATGTTCATACAGATGGCGGTGTAGATATTTCCATGTTCATATAGATGGCGGTGAAGATATTTGCATGTTCAGATGGCGGTGTATATATTTCCATGTTCATAGAAATGGCGGTGTAGATATTACCAAGCTCATAGAGATCGTGGTGTAGATATTTCCATGTTCATACGGATGGCGGTGTAGATATGTCCATGTTCCTACAGATGGCGGTATAGCTATTTACATGTTCATACAGATAGCAGTGTAGATATTTCCATGTTCATTCAGATAGTGGTGTTGATATTTCCATGTTCATACAGATAGCGGTGTAGATATTTCCATGTTCATACAGTTAGCGGAGTAGATATTTCCATGTTCATACAGATGGCGGTGTAGATATTTCCATGTTCATACAGATGGCGGTGAAGATATTTACATGTTGAAACAGATGGCGGTGCAGATATTTCCATGTTTATACTGATAGGGGTATAGATATTTCCATGTTTATACAGATGGCGGTGTAGATATTTCCATGTTTATAGAGATGGCGATCTACATATTTCCAGGTTTACAGAGATAGTGGTGTAGTTATTTCCAAGTTTATAGAGAGAGCGGTGTAGATATATCCATGTTTATACAGATAGCGGTGTAGTTATTTTCATGTTTATAAAGATAGCAGTGTAGATATTTCCATTGATATACAGATATCTCTGTAGGTATTTCCATTGATATACAGATATCTCTGTAGGTATTTCCATGTTCATACAGATATCGGTGTAGATATTTCCATGTTCATACAGATAGCGGTGTAGATATTTGCATGTTCCTACAGTTAGCGATGTAGATATTTCCATGTTCATATAGATGGCGGTGAAGATATTTCCATGTTCATACAGATGGCGGTGTAGATATTTCCATGTTTATAGGGATGGCAGTGTAGTTATTTCCATGTTTATACAGAGTTCGGTTTAGATATTTCCATGTTTACATATAGCGGTGTAGATATTTCCAAGTTTATAGAGATAGCGGTGTAGATATTTCCATGTTTATAGCGAAAGCTGTGTAGATATTTCCAGGTATATGCAGATAGCTTTGTAGTTATTTCCATGTTCGTACAGATAGCGGTGTAGATATTTCCCTGTTCATCCAGATGGCGGTGTAGATATATCCATGTTCATGCCGATGGCCGTGAAGATATTTCCATGATCATACAGATGGCGGTGTAGATATTTCCATGTTCATACAAATGGCGGTGTAGATATTTCCATGTTCATAGAGACGGTGGTGTAGATATTTCCATGTTTATTCAGATGGCGGTGTAGATATTTCCATGTTTATAGAGATAGAGGTGTAGATATTCCCATGTTCATACAGATGGCGGTGTAGATATTTCCATTTTCATGGAGATGGCAGTGTAGATATTTCCATGTCCCTACAGATGCTGGTGTAGATATTTCCATGTTCATCCAGATAGCGGTGTAGATATTTCCATGTTCATCCAGATGGCGGTGTAGATATATCCATGTTCATACAGATGGCGGTGAAAATATTTACATGTTCATACAGATGGCGGTGTAGATATTTCCATGTTCAATCAAATGGCGGTGTAGATATTTCCATGTTCATAGAGATGGCGGTGTAGATATTTCCACGTTTATACCGATAGCGGTGTAGCTATTTCCATGTTTATAGAGATAGCAGTGTAGATATTTCCATTGATATACAGATAGCTGTGTAGATATATCCATGTTCGTACAGATAGCGGTGTAGATATTTCCATGTTCATACAGATAGCGGCGTAGATATTTCCATGTTCATACATATAGCGGTGTAGTTATTTCCATGTTCAAACAGATAGCGGTGTAGATAATTCCATGTTCATAGAGTTAGCGGTGTAGATATTTCCATGTTCATACAGATGGCAGTGTAGATATTTCCATGTTTATAAAGATAGCGATGTAGTTATTTTCATGCTTATAGAGATAGCAGTGTGTATATTTCCATTGATATACAGATAGCTTTGTAGATATTTCCATGTTCAAACAGATAGTGGTGTAGATATTTCAATATTCTTACAGATTGCGGTGTAGATATTTACAAGTTTATATAGATAGCGGTGTAGTTATTTCCATGTTTATACAGATGGCGGTGTAGTTATTTCCATGTTTATAAACATGGCGGTGTAGATATTTCCACGTTTATAGAGATAGTGCTGCAGTTATTTCCCAGTTTATAGAGAGAGCGGTGTAGATATTTCCATGTTTATACAGATAGCAGTGTAGGTATTTCCGTGTTTATATAGATAGCGGTGTATATATTTACATGTTTATAGAGATGGCGGTTTAGATATTTTCTTGTTTATACAGATAGCGGTGTAGATATTTCGATGTTTATGGAGATAGCGGTGTAGGTATTTCCAATATTATACATGTAGCAGTGTAGATATTTCCATGTTCATACAGATAGCGGTGTAGATATTCCCATGTTTACACAGATAGCGTTGTAGATATTTACATGTTTATAGAGATAGCGGTGTAGTTATTTCCATGTTTATACAGATAGCGGTATAGATATTTCCATGTTTATACAGATGGCGGTATAGGTATTTCCATGTTTATAGAGATGGCGGTCTAGATATTTCCAGGTTTACAGAGATAGTGGTGTAGTTATTTCCAAGTTTATAGAGAGAGCGGTGTAGATATATCCATGTTTATACAGATAGCGGTGTAGTTATTTTCATGTTTATAAAGATAGCAGTGTAGATATTTCCATTGATATACAGATATCTCTGTAGGTATTTCCATGTTCATACAGATATCGGTGTAGCTATTTCCATGTTCATACAGATAGCGGTGTAGATATTTCCATGTTCAAACAGATGGCCGTGAAGATATATACATGTTCAAACAGATGGCGGTGTAGATATTTCCATGTTCATAGAGATGGCGGTGTAGATATTACCATGCTCATAGAGATGGCAGTGTAGATGTTTCCATGTTCATACGGATGGCGGTGTAGATATTTCCATGACCATACGGATGGCGGTGTAGATATTTCCATGTTTATACAGAGTTCGGTTTAGATATTCCCATGTTTACACAGATAGCGGTGTAGATATTTCCATGTTCATTCAGATGGCGGTGTAGATATATCCATGTTCATACAGAGGGCGATGAAGTTATTTCCATGTTCATACAGATGGCGGTGTAGATATTTCCATGTTCATGCAGATGGCGGTGTAGATATTTCCATGTTGATACAGATGGCGGTGTAGATATTTTCATATTCATACAGTTATCGGTGTAGATATTTCCATGTTCATACAGATGGAGGTGAAGATATTTCCATGTTCCTACATATGGCGGTGTAGATATTTCCATGTTCCTACAGATAGCGGTGTAGTTATTTCCATTTATATAGAGAAAGCTGTGTTGATATTTCCATGTATATGTAGATAGCTGTGTTGATATTTGAATGTTCATACAGATAGCGGTGTAGATATTTCCATGTTCATCCTGATGGCTGTGTAGATATATCCATGTTCATACAGATGGCGATGAAGACATTTCCATGTTCATACAGATGGCGTTGTAGATATTTCCATGTTCATACAAATGGCAGTGTAGATATATCCATGTTCATAGAGATGGCGGTGTAGATATTTCCATGTTTATACAGATGGTGGTTTAGATATTCCCATGTTCCTACAGATGGCGGTGTAGATATTTCCATGTTCATTCAGATAGCGGTGTAGATATTTCCATGTTCATACAGATAGCGGTGTAGATATTTCCACGTTTATAGAGATAGCGGTGTAGTTATTTCCATGTTTATAGAGAAAGCTGTGTAGATATTTCCATGTATATGCAGATAGCTGTGTAGATATTTCCATGTTCATACAGATAGCGGTGTAGGTATTTCCATGTTCATTCAGATGTCGTTGTAGATATATCCATGTTCATACAGATGGCGGTGAAGATATTTCCATGTTCATACAGATGGCGGTGTAGATATTTCCATGTTCATGCAGATAGCGGTGTAGATATTTCCATGTTCATAGAGATGATGGTGTAGATATTTCCATGTTTATACAGATAGCGGTGTAGTTATTTCCATGTTTATAGAGATAGAAGTGCAGATATTTCCATTGATATACAGATAGCTGTGTAGATATATCCATGTTCATACAGATAACGGTGTAGATATTTCCATGTTCAAACAGTTAGCGATGTAGATATTTCCATGTTCATACAGATGGCGGTGTAGATATTTCCATGTTCATAAAGATGGCGGTAAAGATATTTACATGTTGAAACAGATGCCGGTTTGAATATTTCCATGTTCATAGAGATGGCGAAGTAGATATTACCATGCTCATAGAGATGGCGGTGTAGATGTTTCCATGTTCTTACGGATGGTGGTGTAGATGTTTCCATGTTAATTCGGATGGCGGTGTAGATATTTCCATGTTTATACAGAGTTCGGTTTAGATATTTCCATGTTTACATAGACAGCGGTGTAGATATTTCCATGTTGATACACTAAGTTGTGTAGATATTTCCAAGTTTATAGAGGTAGCGGTGTAGATATTTCCATGATTATAATGACAGAGTGGTAGATATTTCCATGTTTATACAGATAGTGGTATAGATATTTCCATGTTTATACAGATGGCCGTGTAGATATTTCCATGATTATAGAGATGGCGGTCTAGATATTTCCATGTTTACAGAGATAGTGGTGTAGTTATTTCCAAGTTTATAGAGAGAGCGGTGTAGATATATCCATGTTTATACAGATGGCGGTGTAGTTATTTTCATGTTTATAAAGATAGCAGTGTAGATATTTCCATTGATATACAGATATCTGTGTAGATATTTCCATGATCATACAGATAGCGGTGTAGATATTTCCATGTTCATACAGATAGCGGTGTAGATATTTGCATGTTCATACAGTTAGCGGTGTAGATACTTCCGTTTTCATACAGAGGGCGGTGAAGATATTTGCAAGTTCATACAGATGGCGGTGTAGATATTTCCATGTTCCTACAGATGGCGGTGTAGATATTTCCATGTTCATACAGATAGCGGTGTAGTTATTTCCATGTTTATACAGAAAGCTGTGTAGATATTTCCATGTATATGCAGATAGCTGTGTAGACATTTCCATGTTCATACAGACAGTGCTGTGTATATTTCCATGTTCACACAGATGGCGGTGTAGATATTTCCATGATCATACTGATGGCGGTGAAAATATTTCCATGCTCAATCAGATGGCATTGTAGATATTCCCATGTTCATAGAGATGGCGGTGTAGATATTACCATGCTCATAGAGATGGCGGTGTAGATATTTCCATCTTCATACAGATGGCGGTGTAGATATTTCCATGTTTATAGGGATGGCGGTGTAGTTATTTCCATGTTTATACAGAGTTTGGTTTAGATATTTCCATGTTTACACAGATAGCGGTGTAGATATTTCCATGTTGATACACATAGCGGGGTAGATATTTCCAAGTTTATAGAGATAGTGGTGTAGATATTTCCATGTTTATACAGATAGCGGCATAGATATTTCCGTGTTTATACAGATGGCAGTGTAGATATTTCCATGTTTATAGAGTTGGCGGTCTAGATATTTCCATGTTCATAGAGATATGGTGTAGATATTTCCAACCTTATAGAAAGAGTGGTGTAGATATTTCCATGTTTATACAGATAGCGATGTAGTTATTTTCGTGCTTATAGAGATAGCAGTGTATATATATCCATTGATATACAGATAGATGTGTAGATATTTCCATGTTCATACAGATTGTGGTGTAGATATTTCCATATTCTTACAGATAGCGGTGTAGATATTTACAAGTTTAAATAGATAGCGGTGTAGTTATTTCCATGTTTATACAGATGGCGGTGTAGTTATTTCCATGTTTATAGAGATGGCGGTGTAGATATTTCCACGTTTATAGAGATAGTGGTGCAGTTATTTCCAAGTTTATAGAGAGAGCGGTGTAGATATTTCCATGTTTATACAGATAGCAGTGTAGTTATTTCCGTGTTTATACAGATAGCGGTGTATATATTTACATGTTTATAGAGATGGCGGTTTAGATATTTTCTTGTTTATACAGATAGCGGTGTAGATATTTCCATGTTTATGGAGATAGCGGTGTGGGTATTTCCAATATTATACATGTAGCAGTGTAGATATTTCCATGTTAATACAGATAGCGGTGTAGATATTTCCATGTTTACACAGATAGCGTTGTAGATATTTACATGTTTATAGAGATAGCGGTGTAGTTATTTCCATGTTTATACAGATTGCCCTGAAGATATTTCCATGTTTACACAGATAGCGGTGTGGATATTTCCATTTTTATACAGATAGCGGTGTAGATATTACCATCTTAATACAGATGGTGGTTTAGATATTTCCAAGTTCCTACAGATGGCGCTGTAGTTATTTCCATGTTCATACAGATGGCAGTGTAGATATTTCCAAGTTCATAGAGAGAGCGGTGTAGTTATTTCAAAGTTTATAGAGAAAGCTGTGTAGATATTTCCATGTATATGGAGATAGCTGTGTAGATATTTCGATATTCATGCAGGTAGCGGTGTTGATGTTTCCATGTTCCTACAGATAGCGGTGTAGATATTTCCATGTTCATACAGATAACGGTGTAGATATTTCCATGTTCATACAGATGGCGGTGTAGTTATTTCCATGTTCATACAAATAGCGGTGTAGATATTTCCAAGTTCATACAGTTAGCGGTGTAGATATTTCCATGTTCATACAGATGGCGGCGTAGATATTTCCATGTTCATACAGATGGCGGTGAAGATATTTACATGTTGAAACAGATGGCGGTGTAGATATTTCCATGTTTATACAGATAGCGGTATAGATATTTCCATGTTTATACAGATGGCGGTGTAGGTATTTCCATGTTTATAGAGATGGCGGTCTAGATATTTCCAGGTTTACAGAGATAGTGGTGTAGTTATTTCCAAGTTTATAGAGAGAGCGGTGTAGATATATCCGTGTTTATACAGATAGCGGTGTAGTTATTTTCATGTTTATAAAGATAGCAGTGTAGATATTTCCATTGATATACAGATATCTCTGTAGGTATTTCCATGTTCATACAGATATCAGTGTAGTTATTACCATGTTCATTCAGATAGCGGTGTAGATATTTCCATGTTCAAACAGATGGCCGTGAAGATATATACATGTTCAAACAGATGGCGGTGTATATATTTCCATGTTCATAGAGATGGCGGTGTAGATATTACCATGCTTATAGAGATGGCAGTGTAGATGTTTCCATGTTCATACGGATGGCGGTGTAGATATTTCCATGACCATATGGATGGCGGTGTAGATATTTCCATGTTTATACAGAGTTCGGTTTAGATATTCCCATGTTTACACAGATAGCGGTGTAGATATTTCCATGTTCATTCAGATGGCGGTGTAGATATATCCATGTTCATAAACATAGCGGTGTAGATATTTCCATGTTCATACAGATGGCGGTGTAGATATTTCCATGTTCATGCAGATGGCGGTGAAGATATTTCCATGTTCATAGAGATGGCGGTGTAGATATTTCCATGTTTATACAGATAGCGGTATAGGTATTTCCATGTATATACAGATGGTGGTGTAGATATTTCCATGATTATAGAGATGGCGGTCTAGATATTTCCATGTTTACAGAGATAGTGGTGTAGTTATTTCCAAGTTTATAGACAGAGCGGTGTAGATATATCCATGTTTATACAGATAGCAGTGTAGTTATTTTCATGTTTATAAATGTAGCAGTGTAGATATTTACATGTTCATACAGATGGCATTGTAGATATTTCCAGGTTCATCCAGATGGCGGTGTAGATATATCCATGTTCATACATTTGGCGGTGAAGATATTTCCATGTTCATACAGATGGCGGTGTAGATATTTCCATGTTCATAGAAATGGCGGTGTAGATATTTCCATCTTCAAAGAGTTGGCAGGGTAGATATTTCCATGTTTATACATATGGCGGTGTAGATATTTCCATGTTTATAGAGATAGCGGTGTACATATCCCCGTGTTCCTGCAGATGTCCGTGTAGTTGTTTCCATGTTCATACAGATGGCGGTGTAGATATTTCCATGTTCCTACAGATGGCGGTGTAGATAATTCCATGTTCATACAGATAGCGGTGTAGATATTTCCAAGTTTATAGAGATAGCGGTGTAGTTATTTCCATGTTTATAGAGAATGCTGTGTAGATATTTCCATGTATATGCAGATAGGTGTGTAGATATTTCCATATTCATACAGATAGCGGTGTAGATATTTCCATGTTCATTCAAATGGTGGTGTAGATATATCCATCTTCATACAGATGGCGGTGAAGATATTTGCATGTTCTTACAGATCTCGGTGTAGATATTTCCATGTTCATACAAACGGCGGTGTAGATATTTCCATGTTCACACAGATGGCGGTGTAGATATTTCCATGTTCATACAGATGGCGGTGAAAATATTTCCATGTTCAAACAGATGGCGGTGTAGATATTCTCATGTTCATAGAGATGGCGGTGTAGATATTACCATGCTCATAGAGATGGCGGTGTAGATATTTCCATCTTCATACAGACGGCGGTGTAGATATTTCCATGTTTATAGGGATGGCGGTGAAGTTATTTCCATGTTTATACAGAGTTTGGTTTAGATATTTCCATGTTTACACAGATAGTGGTGTAGATATTTGCATGTTGATACACATAGCGGGGTAGATATTTCCAAGTTTATAGAGATAGTGGTGAAGATATTTCCATGTTTATACAGATAGCGGCATAGATATTTCCATGTTTATACAGATGTCAGTGTACATATTTCCATGTTTATAGAGTTGGCGGTCTAGATATTTCCATGTTCATAGAGATATGGTGTAGTTATTTCCAAGCTTATAGAGAGAGAGGTGTAGATATTTCCATGTTTATAAAGATAGCGATATAGTTATTTTCATGCTTATAGAGATAGCAGTGTATATATTTCCATTGATATACAGATAGCTTTGTAGATATTTCCATGTTCATACAGATAGTGGTGTAGATATTTCCATATTCTTACAGATAGCGGTGTAGATATTCACAAGTTTATATAGATAGCGGTGTAGTTATTTCCATGTTTATACAGCTGGCGGTGTAGTTATTTCCATGTTTATAGAGATGGCGGTGTAGATATTTCCACGTTTATAGAGATAGTGGTGCAGTTATTTCCCAGTTTATAGAGAGAGCGGTGTAGATATTTCCATGTTTATACAGATAGCAGTGTAGTTATTTCCGTGTTTATATAGATAGCGGTGTATATATTTACATGTTTATAGAGATGGCGGTTTAGATATTTTCTTGTTTATACAGATAGCGGTGTAGATATTTCCATGTTTATGGAGATAGCGGTGTAGGTATTTCCAATATTATACATGTAGCAGTGTAGATATTTCCATGTTCAAACAGTTAGCGGTGTAAATATTTCCATGTTCATACAGATGGCGGTGTAGATATTTCCATGTTCATATAGATGGCGGTGAAGATATTTACATGTTCAAACAGGTGGCGGTGTAGATATTTCCATGTTCATAGAAATGGCAGTGTAGATATTACCATGCTCATAGAGATGGTGGTATAGATATTTCCATGTTCATACGGATGGCAGTGTAGATATTTCCATGTTCCTACAGATGGCGTTGTAGATATTTCCATGTTCATACAGATAGCGGTGTTGATATTTCCATGTTCATTCAGATAGCGGTGTAGATATTTCCATGTTCGTACAGATAGCGGTGTAGATATTTCCATGTTCATACAGTTAGCTGTGGAGATATTTCCATGTTCATACAGATGGCGGTGAAGATACTTCCATGTTCATACAAATGCCGGTGAAGATATTTCCATGTTCATACAGATGTTGGTGTAGATATTTCCATGTTCATGCAGATGGTGGTGTAGATATTTCTATGTTTCTACAGATGGCGGAGTAAATATTTCCATGTTCATACAGATGGCAGTGTAGATATTTCCATGTTCATACATATGGCGGTGTATATATTTCCGTGTTCATACAGATGTCGGTGTAGATATTTCCATGTTCATTCAGATAGCGGTGTAGATAATTCCATCTTCAAACAGTTAGTGGTGTAGATATATACATGTTCATACAGATGGTGGTGTAGATATTTCCATGTTCATATAGATGGCGGTGAAGATATTTACATGCTCAAACAGATGGCGGTGTAGATATTTGCATGTTCATAGAAATGGCGGTGTAGATATTACCATGCTCATAGAGATGGTGGTGTAGTTATTTCCATGTTCATACGGATGGCGGTGTAGATATTTCCATGTTCCTACGGATGGCGGTGTAGATATTTCCATTTTCATACAGATAGTGGTGTAGATACTTCCATGTTCATTCAGATAGCGGTGTAGATATTTCCATGTTCATACAGATAGCGGTGGAATTATTTCCATGTTTATAGAGAAAGCTGTGTAGATATTTCCATGTATATGCAGATAGCTGTGTAGATATTTCCATGTTCATCCAGATGGCGGTGTAGATATATCCATGTTCATACAGATGGCAGGGAAGTTATTTCCATGTTCATACAGATGGCGGTGTAGATACTTCCATGTTCATACAAATGGCGGTTTGGATATTTCCATGTTCATAGAGATGGCGGTGTAGATATTTCCATGTTTATACAGATAGCGGTGTAGTTATTTCCATGTTTATAGAGATAGCAGTGTAGATATTTCCATTGATATTCACATAGCTGTGCAGATATATCCATGTTCATACAGATAGCGGTGTAGATATTTCCATGTTCATACAGATAGCGTTGTAGTTATTTCCATGTTTATAGAGAAAGCTGTGTAGATATTTCCATGTAAATGCAGATAGCTGTGTTGATATTTCAATGTTCCTACAGATAGCGGTGTAGATATTTCCATGTTCATCCAGATAGCGGTGTAGATATTTCCATGTTCATCCAGATGGCGGTGTAGATATATCCATATTCATACTGATGGCGGTGAACATATTTCCATGTTCATACAGATGGCGGTGTAGATATTTCCATGTTCATAGAGATGGTGGTGTAGATATTTCCATGTTTATACAGATAGCGGTGTAGTTATTTCCATGTTTATAGAGATAGCAGTGTAGATATTTCCATTGATATACAGATAGCTTCGTAGATATATCCATGTTCATACAGATAGCGGTGTAGATATTTCCATGTTCATACAAATGGCAGTGTAGATATTTCCATTTTCATACAGATGGCGGTGTAGATATTTCCATGTTCCTACAGATGGCGGTGTGGATATTTCCATGTTCATACAGATAGCGGTGTAGTTATTTCCATGTGTATAGAGAAAGATGTGTAGATATTTCCATGTATATACAGATAGCTGTGTTGATATATCAATGTTCATACTGATAGCTGTGTAGAGATTTCCATGTTCATCCAGATAGCGGTGTAGATATTTCCATGTTCATATAGATGGCGGTGAAGATATTTACATGTTCAAACAGATGGCGGTGTAGATATTTCCATGTTCATAGAAATGGCAGTGTAGATATTACCATGCTCATAGAGATGGTGGTATAGATATTTCCATGTTCATACGGATGGCGGTGTAGATATTTCCATGTTCCTACAGATGGCGTTGTAGATATTTCCATGTTCATACAGATAGCGGTGTAGATATTTCCATGTTCATTCAGATAGCGGTGTAGATATTTCCATGTTCGTACAGATAGCGGTGTAGATATTTCCATGTTCATACAGTTAGCTGTGGAGATATTTCCATGTTAATACAGATGGCGGTGAAGTTACTTCCATGTTCATACAAATGCCGGTGAAGATATTTCCATGTTCATACAGATGGTGGTGTAGATATTTCCATGTTCATGCAGAAGGTGGTGTAGATATTTCTATGTTTCTACAGATGGCGGAGTAAATATTTCCATGTTCATACAGATGGCAGTGTAGATATTTCCATGTTCATACATATGGCGGTGTATATATTTCCGTGTTCATACAGATGGCGGTGTAGATATTTCCATGTTCATTCAGATAGCGGTGTAGATAATTCCATCTTCAAACAGTTAGTGGTGTAGATATATACATGTTCATACAGATGGTGGTGTAGATATTTCCATGTTCATATAGATGGCGGTGACGATATTTACATGCTCAAACAGATGGCGGTGTAGATATTTGCATGTTCATAGAAATGGCGGTGTAGATATTACCATGCTCATAGAGATGGTGGTGTAGTTATTTCCATGTTCATACGGATGGCGGTGTAGATATTTCCATGTTCCTACGGATGGCGGTGTAGATATTTCCATTTTCATACAGATAGTGGTGTAGATACTTCCATGTTCATTCAGATAGCGGTGTAGATATTTCCATGTTCATACAGATAGCGGTGGAATTATTTCCATGTTTATAGAGAAAGCTGTGTAGATATTTCCATGTATATGCAGATAGCTGTGTAGATATTTCCATGTTCATCCAGATGGCGGTGTAGATATATCCATGTTCATACAGATGGCAGGGAAGTTATTTCCATGTTCATACAGATGGCGGTGTAGATATTTCCATGTTCATACAAATGGCGGTTTGGATATTTCCATGTTCATAGAGATGGCGGTGTAGATATTTCCATGTTTATACAGATAGCGGTGTAGTTATTTCCATGTTTATAGAGATAGCAGTGTAGATATTTCCATTGATATTCAGATAGCTGTGCAGATATATCCATGTTCATACAGATAGCGGTGTAGATATTTCCATGTTCATACAGATAGCGTTGTAGTTATTTCCATGTTTATAGAGAAAGCTGTGTAGATATTTCCATGTAAATGCAGATAGCTGTGTTGATATTTCAATGTTCCTACAGATAGCGGTGTAGATATTTCCATGTTCATCCAGATAGCGGTGTAGATATTTCCATGTTCATCCAGATGGCGGTGTAGATATATCCATATTCATACAGATGGCGGTGAACATATTTCCATGTTCATACAGATGGCGGTGTAGATATTTCCATGTTCATAGAGATGGTGGTGTAGATATTTCCATGTTTATACAGATAGCGGTGTAGTTATTTCCATGTTTATAGAGATAGCAGTGTAGATATTTCCATTGATATACAGATAGCTTCGTAGATATATCCATGTTCATACAGATAGCGGTGTAGATATTTCCATGTTCATACAAATGGCAGTGTAGATATTTCCATTTTCATACAGATGGCGGTGTAGATATTTCCATGTTCCTACAGATGGCGGTGTGGATATTTCCATGTTCATACAGATAGCGGTGTAGTTATTTCCATGTGTATAGAGAAAGATGTGTAGATATTTCCATGTATATACAGATAGCTGTGTTGATATATCAATGTTCATACTGATAGCGGTGTAGAGATTTCCATGTTCATCCAGATAGCGGAGTAGATATTTCCATGTTCATCCAGATGACGGTGTAGATATATCCATGTTCATACAAATGGCGGTGAAGATATTTCCATGTTCCTACAGATGGCGGTGTAGATATTTCCATGTTCATACAGATAGTGGTGTTGTTATTTCCATGTTTATAGGGAAAGCTGTGAAGATATTTCCATTTATATGCAGATAGCTGTGTAGATATTTACATGTTCATACAGATAGCGGTGTAGATATTTCCGTGTTCATTCAGATGGCGGTGTAGATATATCCATGTTCATACAGATGGCGGTGAAGATATTTCCATGTCCATACAGATGGCGGAGTAGATATTTCCATGTTCATGCAAATGGCGGTGTTGATATTTCCATGTTCATAGAGATGGCGGTGTAGATATTTCCATGTTCCTACAGATGGCGTTTTAGATATTTCCAAGTTCATCCAGATAGCGGTGTAGATATTTCCATGTTCATTCAGTTAGCGGTGTAGATATTTCCATGTTCATACAGATAGCGCTGCAGATGTTTCCATGTTCATACATATAGCGGTGTAGATATTTCCATGTTCATACAGATGGCGGTGAAGATATATCCATGTTCATACAGATGGCGGTGTAGATATCTCCATGTTCACGGAGATGGCGGTGTAGATATTTCCATGCTCCTACAGATGGAGGTGTAGATATTTCCATGTTCATACAGATGGCGGTGTAGATATTTCCATGTTTATGGAGATAGCGGTGTAGGTATTTCCAATATTATACATGTAGCAGTGTAGATATTTCCATGTTTATACAGATATCGGTGTAGATATTCCCATGTTTACACAGATAGCGTTGTAGATATTTACATGTTTATAGGGATAGCGGTGTAGATATTTCCATGTTTATACAGATTGCGCTGAAGATATTTCCATGTTTACACTGATAGCGGTGTGGATACTTCCATTTATATACAGATAGCGTTGTAGATATTTCCATCTTAATACAGATGGCGGTTTAGATATTTCCAAGTTCCTACAGATGGCGCTGTAGATATTTCCATGTTCATACAGATGGCAGTGTAGATATTTCCAAGTTTATACAGAGAGCGGTGTAGTTATTTCAAAGTTTATAGAGAAAGCTGTGTAGATATTTCCATGTTTATACAGATAGCAGTGTAGATATTTCCATGTTTATAGAGATAGTGGTGTAGATAATACCAATTTTATACAGATAGCAGTGTAGATATTTCCAAGTTCTTACAGAAGGCGGTGTACATATTTCCATGTTCATACAGATGGTGGTGAAGATATTTACATGTTCACACAGATGGCGTTGAAGATATTTCCATGTTCGTTCAGATGGCGGTGTAGATATTTCCATGTTCATAGAGATGGCAGTGTAGATATTTCCATGATCATACAAATGGCGGTGTAGATATTTCCATGTTTATAGAGATGGCGGTGTAGATATTTCCATGTTTATACAGAGGGCACTTTAGATATTTCCATGTTTACACAAATAGAGGTTTAGATATTTCAATGTTGATACACATAGCGGTGTAGACATTTCCAAGTTTATAGAGATAGCGGTGTAGATATTTCCATGTTTATAGAGATAGCGATGTAGATTTTCCATGTTTATTCAGATGGTGGTGTAGATATTTCCATGTTTATAGAGATGGCCGTCTAGATGTTTCCATGTTTATAGAGATAGTGGGGTAGTTATTTACAAGTTTATTGAGATAGCGTTGTAGATATTTCCATGTTTATACAGACAGCGGTGAAGATATTTCCATGTTTATATGGATAGCGGTGTAGATATTTCCATGTTTATACAGATAGCGGTGTAGATACTTACATGTTTATAGAGATGGCCGCCTAGATATTTTCTTGTTTATACAGATAGCGGTGTGGATATTTCCTTGTTTATAGAGATAGCGGTGTAGATAATTCCAATTTTATGCAGATAGCAGTGTAGATATTTCCTTGTACATACAGATAGCGGTGTAGATATTTAAACGTTTATAGAGATGTCGGTGTAGATATTTCCATGTTCATACTGACGGTGGTGTAGATATTTCCTTGTTTATAGAGATGGAGGTGTAGATAGTTCCATGTTTATACAGATAGCTGTGTAGATATTTCCATGTTTATAGAGATGGCTGTGTAGATATTTCCATGTTTATACAGATAGCGGTGTAGATATTTCCATGTTCATAGAGATCGCGGTGTAGTTATTTCCATGTTCATACAAATGGCGGTGTATGTATTTCCATGTTCATACAGATGGCGGTGTAGATATTTCCATATTCATACACAAGGCGGTGTTGATATTTCCATGTTCATAGAGATGGCGGTGTAGATATTTCCATGATCATACAAATGGCGGTGTAGATATTTCCATGTTCATAGAGGTGGTGGTGTAGATATTTCCATGTTTACACAGATAGCAGTGTAGTTATTTCCATTTTTATAGAGATAGCAGTGTAGATATTTCCATTGATATATAGATAGCTGTGTAGATATTTGCATGTTCATACAGATAGCTGTGTAGATATTTCCATGTTCATACAGATAGCGGTGTAGATATTTCCATGTTCATACAGATAGCGGTGTAGATATTTCCATGTTCATACAGCTAGCGATGTTGATATTTCCATGTTCATACAGATGGCGGTGTAGATATTTCCATTGATATACAGATAGCTGTGTAGATATTTGCATGTTCATACAGATAGCGGTGTAGATATTTCCATGTTCGTACAGATAGCGGTGTAGATATTTCCATGTTCATACAGATAGCGGTGAAGATATTTCCATGTTCATACAGATAACGGTGTAGATATTCACATGTTCATACAGATAGCGGTGTAGATATTTCCATGTTCATACAGTTAGCGTTGTAGATATTTCCATGTTCATACAGATGGCGGAGTAGGTACTTCCATGTTCATACAGAGAGCGGTGTAGAAATTTCCTTGTTCCTACAGATAGCGGTGTACATATTTCCATGTTCACACAGATAGCGGTGTAGATATTTCCATGTTCATACAGATTGCGGTGTATATATTTCCATGTTCATCTAGATGGCGGTGAAGATATTTCCATGTTCATACAGATGGCAGTGAAGATATTTCCATATTCATACAGATGGCGTTGTAATTATTTCCATGTTTATAGAGATGGAGGTGTAGATATTTCCATGTTTATACAGATAGCGGTGCAGATATTTCCATGTTTATAGAGATGGCAGTGTAGATATTTCCATGTTAATACAGATAGCGGTATAGATATTTCCATGTTTACACAGATAGTGGTGTGTATATCTCCATGTTTATACAGATAGCGGTGTAGATATTTCCATCTTAATACAGATGGCGGTGTAGATAATTCCATGTTCCTACAGATGGCGGAGTAGATATTTCCATGTTCCTACAGATGGCGGTGTAGATATTACCAAGTTTATAGCGATAGCGTTGTAGTTATTTCCATGTTTATAGAGAAAGCTGTGTAGATATGTCCATGTATATGCAGATAGCTGTGTAGATATTTCCATGTTCACACAGATAGCAGTGTAGATAATTCCACCTTTATAGAGATGGCGGTGTAGGTATTTCTATGTTCATACAGATGGCGGTGTAGGTATTTCCATATTTATAGAGACGGCAGTGTAGATATTTCCATGTTTATACAGATGGCGGTGTAGATATTTCTATGTTTATAGAGATGGCGGTGTAGATATTTCCATGTTTATAGAGAAAGCGGTGTAAATATTTCCATGTTTACACAGACAGCGGTGTAGACCTTTCCATGTTTACAGAGATAGCGTTGTAGACATTTACATGTTTATAGAGATAGTAGTGTAGTTATTTCCATGTTTATACAGATATCGCTGAAGATATTTCCATGTTTACACAGATAACGGTGTGGATACTTCCATGTTTATGCACATAGCGGTGTAGATATTTCCATCTTAATACAGATGGCGGTGTAGATGTTTCCATGTTCCTACAGATGGCGGTGTAGATATTTCCATGTTCATACAGATGGCGGTGTAGATATTTTGAAGTTTATAGAGAGAGTGGTGTAGTTATTTCCATGTTTATAGAGAAATCTGTGTAGATATTTCCATGTATATGCAGATAGCTGTGTACATATTTCCATGCTCATGCAGATAGCGGTGTTCATATTTCCATGTTCATCCAGATGCAGGTGTAGATATATCCATGTTCATACAGATGGCGGTGAAGATATTTCCATGTTCATACAGATGGCGGTGTAGATATTTCCATGTTCATAGAGATGGCGGTGTAGATATTTCCATGTTCATACAGATAGCGGTGTAGATATTTCCAAGTTTATAGAGATAGCGGTGTAGTTATTTCCATGTTTATAGAGAAAGCTGTGTAGATATTTCCATCTTCATACATATAGCGGTGTAGATAATTCCATATTCATCCAGATGGTGGTGTAGATATATCCATGTTCATACAGATGGCGGTGAAGTTATTTCCATATTGATACAAATGGCGGTGTAGATATTTCCATGTTCCTGCAGATAGCGGTGTAGATATTTCCATGTTCATACAGTTAGCGGTGTAGATATTTCCAAGTTCTTACAGAAGGCGGTGTACATATTTCCATGTTCATACAGATGGTGGTGAAGATATTTACATGTTCACACAGATGGCGTTGAAGATATTTCCATGTTCGTTCAGATGGCGGTGTAGATATTTCCATGTTCATAGAGATGGCGGTGTAGATGTTTGCATGTTCATACAGATGGCGGTGTAGATATTTCCATGTTCATAGAGATGGCGGTGTAGATATTTCCATGTTCATACAGATAGCGGTGTAGATATTTCCAAGTTTATAGAGATAGCGGTGTAGTTATTTCCATGTTTATAGAGAAAGCTGTGTAGATATTTCCATGTTCATACATATAGCGGTGTAGATAATTCCATATTCATCCAGATGGCGGTGTAGATATATCCATGTTCATACAGATGGCGGTGAAGTTATTTCCATATTGATACAGATGGCGGTGTAGATATTTCCATGTTCCTGCAGATAGCCGTGTAGATATTTCCATGTTCATACAGTTAGCGGTGTAGATATTTCCAAGTTCTTACAGAAGGCGGTGTACATATTTCCATGTTCATACAGATGGTGGTGAAGATATTTACATGTTCACACAGATGGCGTTGAAGATATTTCCATGTTCGTTCAGATGGCGGTGTAGATATTTCCATGTTCATAGAGATGGCAGTGTAGATATTTCCATGATCATACAAATGGCGGTGTAGATATTTCCATGTTTATAGAGATGGCGGTGTAGATATTTCCATGTTTATACAGAGGGCACTTTAGATATTTCCATGTTTACACAAATAGAGGTTTAGATATTTCAATGTTGATACACATAGCGGTGTAGACATTTCCAAGTTTATAGAGATAGCGGTGTAGATATTTCCATGTTTATAGAGATAGCGATGTAGATTTTCCATGTTTATTCAGATGGTGGTGTAGATATTTCCATGTTTATAGAGATGGCCGTCTAGATGTTTCCATGTTTATAGAGATAGTGGGGTAGTTATTTACAAGTTTATTGAGATAGCGTTGTAGATATTTCCATGTTTATACAGACAGCGGTGAAGATATTTCCATGTTTATACGGATAGCGGTGTAGATATTTCCATGTTTATACAGATAGCGGTGTAGATACTTACATGTTTATAGAGATGGCCGCCTAGATTTTTTCTTGTTTATACAGATAGCGGTGTGGATATTTCCTTGTTTATAGAGATAGCGGTGTAGATAATTCCAATTTTATGCAGATAGCAGTGTAGATATTTCCTTGTACATACAGATAGCGGTGTAGATATTTAAACGTTTATAGAGATGTCGGTGTAGATATTTCCATGTTCATACTGACGGTGGTGTAGATATTTCCTTGTTTATAGAGATGGAGGTGTAGATAGTTCCATGTTTATACAGATAGCTGTGTAGATATTTCCATGTTTATAGAGATGGCTGTGTAGATATTTCCATGTTTATACAGATAGCGGTGTAGATATTTCCATATTCATAGAGATCGCGGTGTAGTTATTTCCATGTTCATACAAATGGCGGTGTATGTATTTCCATGTTCATACAGATGGCGGTGTAGATATTTCCATATTCATACACAAGGCGGTGTTGATATTTCCATGTTCATAGAGATGGCGGTGTAGATATTTCCATGATCATACAAATGGCGGTGTAGATATTTCCATGTTCATAGAGGTGGTGGTGTAGATATTTCCATGTTTACACAGATAGCAGTGTAGTTATTTCCATTTTTATAGAGATAGCAGTGTAGATATTTCCATTGATATATAGATAGCTGTGTAGATATTTGCATGTTCATACAGATAGCTGTGTAGATATTTCCATGTTCATACAGATAGCGGTGTAGATATTTCCATGTTCATACAGATAGCGGTGTAGATATTTCCATGTTCATACAGCTAGCGATGTTGATATTTCCATGTTCATACAGATGGCGGTGTAGATATTTCCATTGATATACAGATAGCTGTGTAGATATTTCCATGTTTATACAGATAGCGGTGTAGATATTTCCATGTTCATACAGATAGCGGTGTAGATATTTCCATGTTCATACAGATAGCGGTGAAGATATTTCCATGTTCATACAGATAACGGTGTAGATATTTCCATGTTCATACAGATGGCAGAGTAGGTACTTCCATGTTCATACAGAGAGCGGTGTAGAAATTTCCTTGTTCCTACAGATAGCGGTGTACATATTTCCATGTTCACACAGATAGCGGTGTAGATATTTCCATGTTCATACAGATTGCGGTGTATATATTTCCATGTTCATCCAGATGGCGGTGAAGATATTTCCATGTTCATACAGATGGCAGTGAAGATATTTCCATATTCATACAGATGGCGTTGTAATTATTTCCATGTTTATAGAGATGGAGGTGTAGATATTTCCATGTTTATACAGATAGCGGTGCAGATATTTCCATGTTTATAGAGATGGCAGTGTAGATATTTCCATGTTAATACAGATAGCGGTATAGATATTTCCATGTTTACACAGATAGTGGTGTGTATATCTCCATGTTTATACAGATAGCGGTGTAGATATTTCCATGTTTATACAGATAGCGGTGCAGATATTTCCATCTTAATACAGATGGCGGTGTAGATAATTCCATGTTCCTACAGATGGCGGAGTAGATATTTCCATGTTCCTACAGATGGCGGTGTAGATATTACCAAGTTTATAGCGATAGCGTTGTAGTTATTTCCATGTTTATAGAGAAAGCTGTGTAGATATGTCCATGTATATGCAGATAGCTGTGTAGATATTTCCATGTTCACACAGATAGCAGTGTAGATAATTCCACCTTTATAGAGATGGCGGTGTAGGTATTTCTATGTTCATACAGATGGCGGTGTAGGTATTTCCATATTTATAGAGACGGCAGTGTAGATATTTCCATGTTTATACAGATGGCGGTGTAGATATTTCTATGTTTATAGAGATGGCGGTGTAGATATTTCCATGTTTATAGAGAAAGCGGTGTAAATATTTCCATGTTTACACAGACAGCGGTGTAGACCTTTCCATGTTTACAGAGATAGCGTTGTAGACATTTACATGTTTATAGAGATAGTAGTGTAGTTATTTCCATGTTTATACAGATATCGCTGAAGATATTTCCATGTTTACACAGATAACGGTGTGGATACTTCCATGTTTATGCACATAGCGGTGTAGATATTTCCATCTTAATACAGATGGCGGTGTAGATGTTTCCATGTTCCTACAGATGGCGGTGTAGATATTTCCATGTTCATACAGATGGCGGTGTAGATATTTTGAAGTTTATAGAGAGAGTGGTGTAGTTATTTCCATGTTTATAGAGAAATCTGTGTAGATATTTCCATGTATATGCAGATAGCTGTGTACATATTTCCATGCTCATGCAGATAGCGGTGTTCATATTTCCATGTTCATCCAGATGCAGGTGTAGATATATCCATGTTCATACAGATGGCGGTGAAGATATTTCCATGTTCATACAGATGGCGGTGTAGATATTTCCATGTTCATAGAGATGGCGGTGTAGATATTTCCATGTTCATACAGATAGCGGTGTAGATATTTCCAAGTTTATAGAGATAGCGGTGTAGTTATTTCCATGTTTATAGAGAAAGCTGTGTAGATATTTCCATCTTCATACATATAGCGGTGTAGATAATTCCATATTCATCCAGATGGTGGTGTAGATATATCCATGTTCATACAGATGGCGGTGAAGTTATTTCCATATTGATACAGATGGCGGTGTAGATATTTCCATGTTCCTGCAGATAGCGGTGTAGATATTTCCATGTTCATACAGTTAGCGGTGTAGATATTTCCAAGTTCTTACAGAAGGCGGTGTACATATTTCCATGTTCATACAGATGGTGGTGAAGATATTTACATGTTCACACAGATGGCGTTGAAGATATTTCCATGTTCGTTCAGATGGCGGTGTAGATATTTCCATGTTCATAGAGATGGCGGTGTAGATGTTTGCATGTTCATACAGATGGCGGTGTAGATATTTCCATGTTCATAGAGATGGCGGTGTAGATATTTCCATGTTCATACAGATAGCGGTGTAGATATTTCCAAGTTTATAGAGATAGCGGTGTAGTTATTTCCATGTTTATAGAGAAAGCTGTGTAGATATTTCCATGTTCATACATATAGCGGTGTAGATAATTCCATATTCATCCAGATGGCGGTGTAGATATATCCATGTTCATACAGATGGCGGTGAAGTTATTTCCATATTGATACAGATGGCGGTGTAGATATTTCCATGTTCCTGCAGATAGCCGTGTAGATATTTCCATGTTCATACAGTTAGCGGTGTAGATATTTCCAAGTTCTTACAGAAGGCGGTGTACATATTTCCATGTTCATACAGATGGTGGTGAAGATATTTACATGTTCACACAGATGGCGTTGAAGATATTTCCATGTTCGTTCAGATGGCGGTGTAGATATTTCCATGTTCATAGAGATGGCAGTGTAGATATTTCCATGATCATACAAATGGCGGTGTAGATATTTCCATGTTTATAGAGATGGAGGTGTAGATATTTCCATGTTTATACAGAGGGCACTTTAGATATTTCCATGTTTACACAAATAGAGGTTTAGATATTTCAATGTTGATACACATAGCGGTGTAGACATTTCCAAGTTTATAGAGATAGCGGTGTAGATATTTCCATGTTTATAGAGATAGCGATGTAGATTTTCCATGTTTATTCAGATGGTGGTGTAGATATTTCCATGTTTATAGAGATGGCCGTCTAGATGTTTCCATGTTTATAGAGATAGTGGGGTAGTTATTTACAAGTTTATTGAGATAGCGTTGTAGATATTTCCATGTTTATACAGACAGCGGTGAAGATATTTCCATGTTTATACGGATAGCGGTGTAGATATTTCCATGTTTATACAGATAGCGGTGTAGATACTTACATGTTTATAGAGATGGCCGCCTAGATATTTTCTTGTTTATACAGATAGCGGTGTGGATATTTCCTTGTTTATAGAGATAGCGGTGTAGATAATTCCAATTTTATGCAGATAGCAGTGTAGATATTTCCTTGTACATACAGATAGCGGTGTAGATATTTAAACGTTTATAGAGATGTCGGTGTAGATATTTCCATGTTCATACTGACGGTGGTGTAGATATTTCCTTGTTTATAGAGATGGAGGTGTAGATAGTTCCATGTTTATACAGATAGCTGTGTAGATATTTCCATGTTTATAGAGATGGCTGTGTAGATATTTCCATGTTTATACAGATAGCGGTGTAGATATTTCCATGTTCATAGAGATGGCGGTGTAGTTATTTCCATGTTCATACAAATGGCGGTGTATGTATTTCCATGTTCATACAGATGGCGGTGTAGATATTTCCATATTCATACACAAGGCGGTGTTGATATTTCCATGTTCATAGAGATGGCGGTGTAGATATTTCCATGATCATACAAATGGCGGTGTAGATATTTCCATGTTCATAGAGGTGGTGGTGTAGATATTTCCATGTTTACACAGATAGCAGTGTAGTTATTTCCATTTTTATAGAGATAGCAGTGTAGATATTTCCATTGATATATAGATAGCTGTGTAGATATTTGCATGTTCATACAGATAGCTGTGTAGATATTTCCATGTTCATACAGATAGCGGTGTAGATATTTCCATGTTCATACAGATAGCGGTGTAGATATTTCCATGTTCATACAGCTAGCGATGTTGATATTTCCATGTTCATACAGATGGCGGTGTAGATATTTCCATTGTTATACAGATAGCTGTGTAGATATTTGCATGTTCATACAGATAGCGGTGTAGATATTTCCATGTTCGTACAGATAGCGGTGTAGATATTTCCATGTTCATACAGATAGCGGTGAAGATATTTCCATGTTCATACAGATAACGGTGTAGATATTTCCATGTTCATACAGATAGCGGTGTAGATATTTCCATGTTCATACAGTTAGCGTTGTAGATATTTCCATGTTCATACAGATGGCGGAGTAGGTACTTCCATGTTCATACAGAGAGCGGTGTAGAAATTTCCTTGTTCCTACAGATAGCGGTGTACATATTTCCATGTTCACACAGATAGCGGTGTAGATATTTCCATGTTCATACAGATTGCGGTGTATATATTTCCATGTTCATCCAGATGGCGGTGAAGATATTTCCATGTTCATACAGATGGCAGTGAAGATATTTCCATATTCATACAGATGGCGTTGTAATTATTTCCATGTTTATAGAGATGGAGGTGTAGATATTTCCATGTTTATACAGATAGCGGTGCAGATATTTCCATGTTTATAGAGATGGCAGTGTAGATATTTCCATGTTAATACAGATAGCGGTATAGATATTTCCATGTTTACACAGATAGTGGTGTGTATATCTCCATGTTTATACAGATAGCGGTGTAGATATTTCCATGTTTATACAGATAGTGGTGCAGATATTTCCATCTTAATACAGATGGCGGTGTAGATAATTCCATGTTCCTACAGATGGCGGAGTAGATATTTCCATGTTCCTACAGATGGCGGTGTAGATATTACCAAGTTTATAGCGATAGCGTTGTAGTTATTTCCATGTTTATAGAGAAAGCTGTGTAGATATGTCCATGTATATGCAGATAGCTGTGTAGATATTTCCATGTTCACACAGATAGCAGTGTAGATAATTCCACCTTTATAGAGATGGCGGTGTAGGTATTTCTATGTTCATACAGATGGCGGTGTAGGTATTTCCATATTTATAGAGACGGCAGTGTAGATATTTCCATGTTTATACAGATGGCGGTGTAGATATTTCTATGTTTATAGAGATGGCGGTGTAGATATTTCCATGTTTATAGAGAAAGCGGTGTAAATATTTCCATGTTTACACAGACAGCGGTGTAGACCTTTCCATGTTTACAGAGATAGCGTTGTAGACATTTACCTGTTTATAGAGATAGTAGTGTAGTTATTTCCATGTTTATACAGATATCGCTGAAGATATTTCCATGTTTACACAGATAACGGTGTGGATACTTCCATGTTTATGCACATAGCGGTGTAGATATTTCCATCTTAATACAGATGGCGGTGTAGATGTTTCCATGTTCCTACAGATGGCGGTGTAGATATTTCCATGTTCATACAGATGGCGGTGTAGATATTTTGAAGTTTATAGAGAGAGTGGTGTAGTTATTTCCATGTTTATAGAGAAATCTGTGTAGATATTTCCATGTATATGCAGATAGCTGTGTACATATTTCCATGCTCATGCAGATAGCGGTGTTCATATTTCCATGTTCATCCAGATGCAGGTGTAGATATATCCATGTTCATACAGATGGCGGTGAAGATATTTCCATGTTCATACAGATGGCGGTGTAGATATTTCCATGTTCATAGAGATGGCGGTGTAGATATTTCCATGTTCATACAGATAGCGGTGTAGATATTTCCAAGTTTATAGAGATAGCGGTGTAGTTATTTCCATGTTTATAGAGAAAGCTGTGTAGATATTTCCATCTTCATACATATAGCGGTGTAGATAATTCCATATTCATCCAGATGGTGGTGTAGATATATCCATGTTCATACAGATGGCGGTGAAGTTATTTCCATATTGATACAGATGGCGGTGTAGATATTTCCATGTTCCTGCAGATAGCGGTGTAGATATTTCCATGTTCATACAGTTAGCGGTGTAGATATTTCCAAGTTCTTACAGAAGGCGGTGTACATATTTCCATGTTCATACAGATGGTGGTGAAGATATTTACATGTTCACACAGATGGCGTTGAAGATATTTCCATGTTCGTTCAGATGGCGGTGTAGATATTTCCATGTTCATAGAGATGGCGGTGTAGATGTTTGCATGTTCATACAGATGGCGGTGTAGATATTTCCATGTTCATAGAGATGGCGGTGTAGATATTTCCATGTTCATACAGATAGCGGTGTAGATATTTCCAAGTTTATAGAGATAGCGGTGTAGTTATTTCCATGTTTATAGAGAAAGCTGTGTAGATATTTCCATGTTCATACATATAGCGGTGTAGATAATTCCATATTCATCCAGATGGCGGTGTAGATATATCCATGTTCATACAGATGGCGGTGAAGTTATTTCCATATTGATACAGATGGCGGTGTAGATATTTCCATGTTCCTGCAGATAGCCGTGTAGATATTTCCATGTTCATACAGTTAGCGGTGTAGATATTTCCAAGTTCTTACAGAAGGCGGTGTACATATTTCCATGTTCATACAGATGGTGGTGAAGATATTTACATGTTCACACAGATGGCGTTGAAGATATTTCCATGTTCGTTCAGATGGCGGTGTAGATATTTCCATGTTCATAGAGATGGCAGTGTAGATATTTCCATGATCATACAAATGGCGGTGTAGATATTTCCATGTTTATAGAGATGGCGGTGTAGATATTTCCATGTTTATACAGAGGGCACTTTAGATATTTCCATGTTTACACAAATAGAGGTTTAGATATTTCAATGTTGATACACATAGCGGTGTAGACATTTCCAAGTTTATAGAGATGGCGGTGTAGATATTTCCATGTTCATACAGATGGCGGTGTAGATATTTCCATGTTCATACAGATGGCGGTGTAGATATTTCCATATTCATACACAAGGCGGTGTTGATATTTCCATGTTCATAGTGATGGCGGTGTAGATATTTCCATGATCATACAAATGGCGGTGTAGATATTTCCATGTTCATAGAGGTGGTGGTGTAGATATTTCCATGTTTACACAGATAGCAGTGTAGTTATTTCCATTTTTATAGAGATAGCAGTGTAGATATTTCCATTGATATATGGATAGCTGTGTAGATGTTTGCATGTTCATACAGATAGCTGTGTAGATATTTCCATGTTCATACAGATAGCGGTGTAGATATTTCCATGTTCATACAGATAGCGGTGTAGATATTTCCATGTTCATACAGCTAGCGATGTTGATATTTCCATGTTCATACAGATGGCGGTGTAGATATTTCCATTGATATACAGATAGCTGTGTAGATATTTGCATGTTCATACAGATAGCGGTGTAGATATTTCCATGTTCGTACAGATAGCGGTGTAGATATTTCCATGTTCATACAGATAGCGGTGAAGATATTTCCATGTTCATACAGATAACGGTGTAGATATTTCCATGTTCATACAGATAGCGGTGTAGATATTTCCATGTTCATACAGTTAGCGTTGTAGATATTTCCATGTTCATACAGATGGCGGAGTAGATATTTACATGTTCTTGCAGATGGCGGTGTAGATATTTCCAAGTTCGTACAGATGGCGGTGTAGATACTTCCATGTTCATACGGATGGCGGTGTAGATATTTCCATGTTCATACAGTTGGCAGTGTAGATATTTCCATGTTTACAGAGATAGCGCTGTAGATATTTCCATGTTTATACACATAGCAGTGTAGTTATTTCCAAGTTTATTGAGATAGCGGTGTAGATATTTCCATGTTTATAATGATAGCGTTGTAGATATTTCCAGGTTTATACAGATAGTGGTATAGGTATTTCCATGCTTATACAGATGGCGGTGTAGATATTTCCATGTTTATAGAGATGGCGGTTTAAATATTTCCATGTTTATACAGAAAGCAGTGTAGTTATTTCCATGTTTATAGAGATAGCGGTGTAGATAATTTCAATTTTATACAGATAGCTGGGTAGATATTTCCATGTTCAAACAGATAGCGGTGTAGATATTTCCATGTTCATACAGATGGCGGTGTAGATATTTACATGTTCATAGAGATGGCGGTGTAGATATTTCCATGTTCGTACGGATGGCATTTTAGATATTTCCATGTTCATACAGGTGGCGGTGTAGATATTTCCATGTTTACAGATAGCAGTGTAGTTATTTCCCTGTTTATAGAGATAGCAGTGTAGATATTTCCATTGATATACAGATAGCTGTGTAGATATTTGCATGTTCCTACAGATAGCGGGGTAGATATTTCCATGTTCGTACAGATAGCGGTGTAGGTATTTCCATGTTCATACAGATAGCGGTGTAGATATTTCGATGTTCATACAGATAACGGTGTAGATATTTCCATGTTCATACAGATAGCGGTGTAGATATTTCCATGTTCATACAGTTAGCGGTGTAGATATTTCCATGTTCATACAGATGGCGGTGTAGATATTTACATGTTCATACAGATGGCGGTGTAGATATTTCCATGTTCGTACAGATGGCGGTGTAGATATTTCCATGTTCATACAGATGGCGATGTTGATATTTCCATGTTTTTAGAGATAGCGATGTAGTTATTTCCATGTTTATAGAGATACCGGTGTAGATATTTCCATTTATATACAGATAGTTGTGTAGATATTTCCATGTTCATACAGATAGTGGTGTAGATTTTCCATGTTCATACAGATAGTGGTGTAGATGTTTCCATGTTCATACAGATAGCGGTGTAGATATTTCCATGTTCTTACAGATAGCGGTGTAGATATTTCCATGTTCATACAGATAGAGTTGTAGATAATTCCACCTTCATGGAGATGGCGGTGTAGATATTTCTATGTTCATACAGAGGTCTTTGTAGTTATTTCCATGTTTATAGCGATGGGGGTGTAGATGTTTCCATGTTTATACAAATGGCGGTGTGGATATTTCCATGTTTATAGAGATGGCGGTGTAGATATTTCCATGTTTATACAGATGGCGGTGTGGATATTTCCATGTTTATAGAGATGGCGATGTAGTTATTTCCACGTTTATACAGAAAGCGGTGTAGGTATTTAAATGTTTACACAGATAGTGGTGTAGACCTTTCCATGTTTACACAGATAGCGTTGTAGATATTTACATGTATATAGAGATAACGGTGTAGTTATTTCCTTGTTTATACAGATAGCGGTGAAGATATTTCCATGTTTACACACATAGGGGTGTGGATATTTCCATGAGTATAAAACAGCGGTGTAGATATTTCCATGTTTATACTGGTAGCGGTGTAGATATTTCCAAGTTTATACAGATAGCGGTAGAGATATTTCCATGTTTATTCAGATTGCGGTGTAGATATTTCCATCTTAATACAGATCGCGATGCAGATATTTCCATGTTCCTACAGATGGCGGTGTAGATATTTCCATGTTCATACAGATGGTGGTGTATATATTTCCAAGTTTATAGAGATAGCGCTGTAGTTATTTCCATGTTTATAGAGAAAGCTGTGTAGATATATCCAAGTATATGCAGATAGCTGTGTAGTTATTTCCATATTCATACAGATAGCGGTGTAGATATTTTCCTGTTCATCCAGATGGCGGTGAGGTTATATCCATGTTCATACAGATGGCGGTGAAGATATTTCCATGTTCATACAGATGGCGGTGTAGATATTCCCCTGTTCATCCAGATGGCGGTGAGGTTATATCCATGTTCATACAGATGGCGGTGAAGATATTTCCATGTTCATACAGATGGCGGTGTAGATATTTCCATGTTCCTACAAATGGCGGTGTAGATATTTCCATGTTCATAGAGATGGCGGTGTAGATTTTTCCATGTTTATACAGATGGCGGTGTAGATATTTCCATGAGTATAGAGATGGCGGTGTAGATATTTCCATGTTCCTACAGATGGCGGTGTAGATGTTTCCATGTTCATACACATGGTGGGGTAAATATTTCCATCTTCCTACAGATGGCGGTGTAGATATTTCCATGTTCATACAGATAGCGGTGTAGATATTTCAAAGTTTATAGAGATAGCGGTGTAGTTATTTCCATGTTTATACAGATAGTGGTGAAGATATTTCCATGTTTATACAGATAGCTGTGTAGATATTTCCATGTTTATACAGATAGCGGTGTAGATATTTCCTTGTTTGTAGAGATAGCGGTGTAGATATTTCCATGTTTATACAGATAGCGGTGTGGATATTTCCATGTTTATGGTGATGGCGGTCTAGATATTTCCATGTGTATTGAGATAGCGGTGTAGTCATTTCCATGTTTATTGAGATTGAAGTGTGGATATTTCCATGTTTATACAGATAGCGGTGTAGGTATTTCCATGTTTGTAGAGATAGCGGTGTAGATATTTCTATGTTTTTACAGATAGCGGTGTGGATATTTCCATGTTTATAGAGATGGCGGTCTAGATATTTCCATGTTTATAGAAATAGCGGTGTAGGTATTTCCATGGTTATAGAGATAGCTTTATAGATATTTCCATGTTTATACAGAGTGTGGTGTAGATATTTCCATGTTGATACAGATGGTGGTGCAGATATTTCCATGTTTATACAGATAGCTGTGTAGATATTTCCATGTTCATACAGTTGGCGGTGTAGGTATTTCCATGTTCGTACAGATGACAGTGAAGATATTTCCATGTTTATACAGATAGCTGTGTAGATGTTACTTGTTCATACAGATGGCTGTGTAGATATTTTCATGTTCATACAGATGGCGGTGTAGATATTTCCATGTTCATACAGATAACGGCGTAGGTATTTCCATGTTTATACAGATGGCGGTGTTGATATTTCTATGTTCATGCCGATGGCGGTGTAAGTACTTCCATGTTCATACAGATGGCGGTGTAGATATTTCCGTGTTTATAGAGATAGCGGTGTAGTTATTTCCATGTTTGTAGAGATGGCGGTGTAGATATTTCCATGTTTATAGAGGTGGCGTAGTAGATATTTACATGTTTATATAGATAGCGTTGTAGATATTTCAATGTTCATACAGACAGCCTTGTAGATATTTCCATGTTTATACAGGTAGCAGTGTACGTATTTCCATGTTTATAGAGATAGCAGTGTAGATATTTCCCTGTTTTACATATAGCAGTGTAGATATTTCCATGTTTCTACAGATAGCGGTGTAGATATTTCTATGTTTATAGAGATAGCGGTGTAGCTATTTCCATGTATTTACAGATGCCGGTGTAGATATTTCCTTGTTTATACGGATAGCGGTGTAGATATTTCCATGTTTATACAGATGCAGGTGAAGGTATTTCCATGTTTATAGAGATAGCAGTGTAGTTATTTCCATGTTTATACAGATAACTGTGTAGATATTTCCATGTTTATACAGATAGAGGTGCAGATATTTCCATCTTAATACAGATGGCGGTGTAGATATTTCCATGCTCGTACAGATGGCGGTGTAGATATTTCCAAGTTTATAGAGATAGCGGTGTAGTTATTTCCATGTTTATAGAGAAAGCTGTGTAGATATGTCCATGTATATGCAGATAGCTGTGTAGATATTTCCATGTTCATACAGATAGCGGTGTAGATAATTCCACCTTTATAGAGATGGCGGTGTAGATATTTCTATGTTCATACAGATGGCGGTGTAGATATTTCCATGTTTATAGAGACGGCAGTGTAGATATTTCCATGTTTATACAGATGGCGGT
The DNA here is from genome assembly GCF_029281585.2 of Gorilla gorilla gorilla. Lineage (NCBI taxonomy): Eukaryota > Metazoa > Chordata > Mammalia > Primates > Hominidae > Gorilla > Gorilla gorilla. Next base: position 131,730,991 of record NC_073238.2, read on the forward strand.
GTAGATATTTCTATGTTTATAGTGATGGCGGTGTAGATATTTCCATGTTTATACAGAAAGCGGTGTAGATATTTCAATGTTTACACAGATAGCGGTGTAGATATTTCCATGTGTATATAGATAGTAGTGTTATTTCCATGTTTATACAGATAGCGCTGAAGATATTTCCATGTTTACACAGATAGCGCTGTGGATATTTCCATGTTTATGCAGATAGCGGTGTAGATATTTCCATCTTAATACAGATGGCGGTGTAGATATTTCCATGTTCCTAGAGATGGCTGTGTAGATATTTTCATGTTCCTTCAGATGGCGGTGTACATATTTTGAAGTTTATAGAGATAGTGGTGTAGTTATTTCCATGTTTATAGAGAAATCTGTGTAGATATTTCCATGTATGTGTAGATAGCTGTGTAGATATTTCCATGTTCATGCAGATAGCAGTGTAGATATTTCCATGTTCATCCAGATGCCGGTGTAGATATATCCATGTTCATACAGATGGCGGTGAGGATATTTCCATGTTCATACAGATGGCGGTGTATATATTTCCATGTTCATACAAATGGCGGTGTAGATATATCCATGTTCATAGAGATGGCGGTGTAGACATTTCCATGTTCATACAAATGGCGGTGTAGGTATTTCCAAGTTCATAGAGATGGCGGTGTAGATATTTCCATGTTCATACAGATGGCGCTGTAGATATTTCCATGTTCATACATATAGTGGTGTAGATATTTCCATGTTTATAGAGATAGCGGTGTAGATATTTCCAGGTTTATACTGATAGCGGTGTAGATATTTTCATGTTCATACAGATACCAGTGTATATATTTCCACCTTTATACAGATTGAGGTGTAGATATTTCCATGTTTATGAAGATGGCTGCCTAGATATTTCCATGTTTATAGAGATGGCAGTGTAGTTATTTCCATGTTTATAGAGACCGCGGTTTAGAAATTTCCATGTTCATACAGATAGCGGTGTCGATATTTCCACGTTCATACAGATAGCGTTGTACATATTTCCATATTCATACAGATAGCGGTGTAGATATTTCCATGTTAATATAGATGTCGGTAATGATATTTCCATGTTTATACAGATGGCGGTGTAGATATTTCTATGTTCATACAGGTGGCGGTGTAAGTACTTCCATGTTCATACAGATGGCGGTGTAGATATTTCCATGTTTATAGAGATAGCCGTGTAGTTATTTCCATGTTTGTAGAGATGGTGGTGTAGATATTTCCATGTTTATAGAGGTGCCGGTGTAGATATTTTCATGTTTATATAGATAGAGTTGTAGATATTTCAATGTTCATACAGACAGCCGTATACCTATTTCCATGTTTATACAGGTAGCAGTGTATATATTTCCATGTTTATAGAGATAGCGGTGTAGATATTTCCCTGTTTTACATATAGCAATGTAGATATTTCCATGTTTATATGGATAGCGGTGTAGATATTTGTATGTTTATAGAGATAACGGTGTAGTTATTTCCAGGTATTTACAGATGCAGTTGTAGATATTTCCATGTTTATACTGATAGCGGTGTAGATATTTCCATGTTTATACAGATGCAGGTGAAGATATTTCGATGTTTATAGAGATAGCAGTGTAGTTATTTTCATGTTTATACAGATAACTGTGTAAATATTTCCATGTTTACATGGATAACAGTGTAGGTATTTCCATGTATATGCAGAGAGCGGTGTAGTTATTTCCATGTTTATACAGATGGCAGTGTAGATATTTCCAACTTTATAGAGATGGCGGTGTAGATATTTCCAAGTTTATAGAGATGGTGGTGTAGATATTTCCTTGTGTATACAGATAGCGGTGTAGATATTTCCATGTTCATACAGATAGCGGTATAGATATTTCCATGTTCATCCAGATAGCGGTGTAGATAATTCCACATTCATAGAGATGGCGGTGTAGATATTTCTATGTTCCTACAGAGGGCTGTGTAGTTATTTAAATGTTTATAGAGATGGCGATGTAGATATTTCCATGTTTACACAAATGGCGGCGTAGTTATTTCCATGTTAATGGAGATGGCGGTGTAGATGTTTCCATGTTTATACAGATGGCGGTGTGGATATTTCCATGTTTATAGAGATAGCAATGTAGATATTTCCACGTTTATACAGAAAGCGGTGTAGATATTTCCATGTTTACACAGATAGTGGTGTAGACCTTTCCATGTTTCCACAGATAGCGTTGTAGATATTTACATGTTTATAGAGATAACGGTGTAGTTATTTCCTTCTTTATACAGATAGCAGTGAAGATATTTCCATGTTTACACACATAGCGGTGCGGATATTTCCATGATTATACAGATAGCGGTGCAGATATTTCCATGTTTATACAGATAGCGGTGCAGATATTTCCATGTTTATAATGATAGCGGTGTAGATATTTCCATGTTTACACAGGTAGCGGTGTAGATATTTCCAAGTTTATACAGATGGCGGTGTAGACATTTCCATGTTTATAAAGATAGCGGTGTAGATATTTTCATCTTAATACAGATGGCGGTGCAGAAATTTCCAGATTCCTACAGATGGCGGTGTAGATATTTCCATGTTCATACAGTTAGCTGTGTTGTCATTTCCAGGTTCATACAGATGGCAGTGTAGATATTTCCATGTTTATACAGATAGCGGTGTAGTTATTTCCATCTTTATAGAGATAGCAGTGTAGATATTTCCATTGATATGCAGTTAGCTGTGTAGATATTTCCATGTTCATACAGATGGCGGTGTAGATATTTCCATGTTCATACAGATGGCGGTGAAGATATTTACATGTTCATACAGATGGTGGTGAAGATATTTCCATGTTCATAGAGATGGCGGTGCAGATATTTCCATGTTCATACGTATGGCGGTGTTGGTATTTCAATGTTCATACCGATGGCGGTGTAGATATTTCCATGTTTATAGAGATGGCGGTGTAGGTATTTCCATGTTGATACACAGGGCGGTTAAGATATTTCCATGTTTACACAGATAGCAGTGTAGGTATTTCCATGTTGATACACATAGCGGTGTAGATATTTCCAAGTTTATAGAGATAGTGGTGTAGATATTTCCATGTTTATAGTGATAGTGTTGTAGATATTTCCATGTTTATACAGACAGCCGTATAGATATTTCCATGTTTATACAGAACGCGGTGTAGATATTTCCATGTTTATAGAGATAGCGTTGTAGATATTTCCTTGTTTTTAGAGATGGCAGTCTAGATATTTCCATGTTTATAGAGATAGTGGTGTAGATATTTCCAAGTATATAGAGAGAACAGTGTAGATATTTCCATGTTTATACAGATAGCGGTATAGATATTTCCATGTTTATACAGATAGCGGTGTAGACCTTTACATGTTTACAGAGATGGCGGTCTAGATATTTTCTTCTTTATACAGATAGCGGTGTAGATATTTCCATGTTTATAGAGATAGCGGTGAAGTTATTTCCATGTTTATAGAGATAGCACTGTAGGTACTTCCAATTTTCTACTGATAGCAGTGTAGAAATTTCCATGTTCATATACATAGCGGTGTAGATATTTCCACGTTTATAGAGATGGCGGTGTAGATATTTCCATGTTTATACAGAAAGCGGTGTAGATATTTCCATGTTTACACAGATAGTCCTGTAGACATTTCCATGTTTACACCGATAACGTTGTAGATATTTACATGTTTATAGAGATAGTGGTGTAGTTATTTCCATGTTTGTACAGATAGCGGTGAAGATATTTCCATGTTTACACACATAGCGGTGTGGATATTTCCATGATTATACTGATAGAGGTGCAGATATTTCCATGATTATACATATAGCGGTGCAGATATTTCCATGTTTGTAAAGATAGCGGAGTAGATATTTCCATGTTTATACAGTTAGCGGTGTAGATATTTCCACGTTTACACAGATAGCGGTGTAGATATTTCCATATTTATACAGATAGCGGTGTATATATTTCCATGTATATGCAGATAGATGTGTAGTTATTTCCATGTTCATATAGATAGCGGTGTAGATATTTCCCTGTTCATCCAGATAGTGGTGTAGATATATCCATGTTCCTACAGATGGCAGTGAAGATATTTAGATGTTCATACAGATGGCGGTGTAGATATTTCCATGTTCATACAAATATCGGTGTAGATATTTCCATGATCATAGAGATGGCGGTGTAGATATTTCCATGTTTATACAGACAGCGGTGTAGATATTTCCATGTTCATACAGATAGCGGTGTAGATATTTCCATGTTCATACAGATAGCGGTGTAGATATTACCATGTTTATACAGACAGCGGTGTAGATATTTCCATGTTCATACAGATAGCGGTGTAGATATTTCCATGTTCATACAGATAGCGGTGTAGATATTACCATGTTCATACACATAGCGGTCTAGTTATTTCCATATTCATACAGATATCGGTGTAGATATTTCCATGTTCATACAGTTAGCGGTATAGATATTTCCATGTTAATACAGGTGGCGGTGAAGGTATATCCATGTTTATAGAGATGGCGGTCTAGATATTTTCTTGTTTATACAGATAGCGGTGTAGATATTTCCATGTTTATGGAGATAGCGGTGTAGATATTTCCAATTTTAGAAAGATAGCAGTGAATGTTTTTCCATGTTCATACATATAGCGGTGTAGACATTTCCATGTTTACACAGATAGCGCTGTGGATATTTACAGGTTTATAGAGATAGCGGTGTAGTTATTTCCATGTTTATACAGATAGCGGTGAAGATATTTCCATGTTTACACAGATAGCGGTGTAGATATTTCCATGTTTATACAGATAGCGGGGTAGATATTTCCATGTTCATACAGATAGAATTGTAGATATTTCCATGTTCATACAGATGGCGGTGTAGATATTTCCATGTTCATAGTGATAGTGGTGTAGATATTTCCATATTCATACAGATAGCGGTGTAGATATTTCCAAGTTCATACAGGTAGCGGTGTAGATATTTCCATGTTCATACAGATAGCGGTGTTGATATTTCCATGTTCATACACATAGCGGTGGAGATATTTCCATATTCATACAGAGTGCGGTGTAGGTATTTCCATGCTTATAGAGATAGCGGTGTAGTTATTTCCATGTTTATACAGATAGCGGTGTAGATATTTCCATGTTTATACAGATAGCGGTGTAGATATTTTCATGTTTATACAGATGGCGGCCTAGATATTTTCTTGTTTATACAGATAGCGGTGTAGGTATTTCCATGTTTATAGAGATAGCATTGTAGATATTTCCAATTTTATACAGATAGCAGTGTAGATATTTCCATGTTCATACAGATAGCGGTGTAGACATTTCCAAGCTTACACAGATAGCGTTGTAGATATTTACGTGTTCATAGAGATAGCGGTGTAGATATTTCCATGTTTATACAGATAGCGCAGTAGATATTTCCATCTTAATTCAGATGGCGGTGTAGATATTTCCATGTTCACACAGATGGCGGTGCAGATATTTCCATGTTCATACAAATGGCGACGTAGATATTTCCAAGTTTATAGAGATAGCGATGTAGTTATTTCCATGTTTATGGAGATAGCGGTGTAGATATTTCCATGTATATACAGATATCGGGGTAGATATTTCCATGTTCATACAGATAGCGGTGTAGATATTTCCATGTTCAAACAGATAGCGGTGTAGATATTTCCATGTTCATACAGATAGCGGTGTAGACATTTGCATGTTCATACAGAAAGCGGTGTAGCTATTTCCAAGTTTACACAGGTAGCGGTGTAGATATTTCCAAGGTTATGTAGATAGCGGTGTAGATATTTCCATGTTTATACAGATAGCGGTGTAGATATTTCCATCTTAATACAGATCGCGGTGTAGATATTTCCATGTTCCTACAGATGGCGGTGTAGATATTTCCATGTTCATACAGATGGCGGTGTAGATATTTCCAAGTTTATAGAGATAGCGGTGTAGATATTTCCATGTTTATAGAGAAAGCTGTGCAGATATATCCAAGTATATGCAGATAGCAGTGTAGTTATTTACATGTTCATACAGATAGCGGTGTAGATATTTCCCTGTTCATCCGGATGGTGGTGTAGATATATCCATGTTCATAGAGATGGCGGTGAAGATATTTCCATGTTCATACACATGGCGGTATGGATATTTCCATGTTCATACAAATGGCGGTGTAGATATTTCCATGTTCATAGAGATGGCGGTGTAGATATTTCCATGTTTATACAGATGGCATTGTAGATATTTCCACGTTTATACAGATGGCGGTGTAGATATTTCCATGTTCCTACAGATGGCGGTGTAGATATTTCCATGTTCATACAGATGGCGGTGTACATATTTCCAAGTTTATAGAGATAGCGGTGTAGATATTTCCATGTTTATAGAGAAAGCTGTGCAGATATATCCAAGTATATGCAGATAGCAGTGTAGTTATTTCCATGTTCGTACAGATAGCGGTGTAGATATTTCCCTGTTCATCCAGATGGCGGTGTAGATATATCCATGTTCATAGAGATGGCGGTGAAGATATTTCCATGTTCATACACATGGCGGTATGGATATTTCCATGTTCATACAAATGGCGGTGTAGATGTTTCCATGTTCATACAGATGGCGGTGTAGATATTACCATGTTACTACAGATGGCGGAGGCGATATTTCCATGTTCATACAGATAGCGGTGTAGATATTTCAAAGTTTATAGAGATAGCGATGTAGTTATTTCCATGTTTATAGAGAAAGCTGTGTAGATATTTCCACGTATATGCAGACAGCTGTGTAGATATTTCCATGTTCATACAGATAGCGGTCTAGATGTTGCCATGTTCATACAGATAGCGGTGTAGATATTTCCATGTTCATACAAATAGCGGTGTGGATATTTCCATGTTCATACAGATAGCGGTGTAGATATTTCCATGTTCATACAGATAGTGGTGTAAATAATTCCACTTTCATAGAGAGGGCGGTGTAGATATTTCTATGTTCATACAGAGGGCGGTGTAGATATTTCCATGTTTATACAGATAGCGGTGTAGTTAATTCCATGTTTATAGAGATAGCAGTGTAGATATTTCCATTGATATGCAGATAGCTGTGTAGATATTTCCATGTTCATACAGATGGCGGTGTAGATATTTCCATGTTCATACAGATGGCGGTGAAGATATTTACATGTTCATACAGATGGCGGTGAAGATATTTCCATGTTCATAGAGATGGCGGTGTAGATATTTCCATGTTCATACGTATGGCGGTGTAGGTATTTCCATGTTCATACCGATGGCTGTGTTGATATTTCCATGTTTATAGAGATGGCGGTGTAGGTATTTCCATGTTGATACACAGGGCGGTTTAGATATTTCCATGTTTACACAGATAGCAGTGTAGGTATTTCCATGTTGATACACATAGCGGTGTAGATATTTCCAAGTTTATAGAGATAGCGGTGTAGATATTTCCATGTTTATAGTGATAGTGTTGTAGATATTTCCATGTTTATACAGACAGCGGTATAGATATTTCCATGTTTATACAGAAGGCGGTGTAGATATTTCCATGTTTATAGAGATAGCGTTGTAGATATTTCCTTGTTTATAGAGATGGCAGTCTAGATATTTCCATGTTTATAGAGATAGTGGTGTAGATATTTCCAAGTATATAGAGAGAATGGTGTAGATATTTCCATGTTTATACAGATAGCGGTAAAGATATTTCCATGTTTATACAGATAGCGGTGTAGACCTTTACATGTTTATAGAGATGGCGGTCTAGATATTTTCTTCTTTATACAGATAGCGGTGTAGATATTTCCATGTTTATACAGATAGCGGTGAAGTTATTTCCATGTTTATAGAGATAGCGGTGTAGATACTTCCAATTTTCTACTGATAGCAGTGTAGAAATTTCCATGTTCATACACATAGTGGTGTAGATATTTCCACGTTTATAGAGATGGCGGTGTAGATATTTCCATGTTCCTACAGATGGCGGTGTAGATATTTCCATGTTCATACAGATGGCGGTGTAGATATTTCCAAGTTTATAGAGATAGCGGTGTAGATATTTCCATGTTTATAGAGAAAGCTGTGCAGATATATCCAAGTATATGCAGATAGCAGTGTAGTTATTTCCATGTTCATACAGATAGCGGTGTAGATATTTCCCTGTTCATCCAGATGGCGGTGTAGATATATCCATGTTCATAGAGATGGCGGTGAAGATATTTCCATGTTCATACACATGGTGGTATGGATATTTCCATGTTCATACAAATGGCGGTGTAGGTGTTTCCATGTTCGTACAGACGGCGGTGTAGATATTACCATGTTACTACAGATGGCAGAGGAGATATTTCCATGTTCATACAGATAGCGGTGTAGATATTTCAAAGTTTATAGAGATAGCGATGTATTTATTTCCATGTTTATAGAGAAAGCTGTGTAGATATTTCCACGTATATGCAGACAGCTGTGTGGATATTTCCATGTTCATACAGATAGCGGTGTAGATATTTCCATGTTCATACAGATAGCGGTGTAGGTATTTCCATGTTCATACAGATAGCGGTGTGGATATTTCCATGTTCATACAGATAGCAGTGTAGATATTTCCATGTTCATGCAGATAGTGGTGTAGATAATTCCACTTTCATAGAGATGGCGGTGTAGATATTTCTATGTTCATACTGAGTGCGGTGTAGATATTTCCATGTTTATAGAGATGTCGGTGTAGATATTTCCATGTTTATACAAATGACGGTGTAGACATTTCCATGTTTATAGAGATGGACTTTGTAGATATTTCCATCTTTATACAGAAAGCGGTGTAGATATTTCCATGTTTACACAGTTAGCCGTGTAGACCTTTCCATGTTTACACAGATTTTTTTGTAGATGTTTACATGTTTATAGAGATAGTGGTGTAGTTATTTCCATGTTTATACAGACAGTGCTGAAGATATTTCCATGTTTACACAGATAGCGGTTTGGATATTTCCATTTTTATACTGATAGCGGTGTAGATATTTCCATCTTAATACAGATGGCCGTGTAGACATTTCTATCTTCCTACAGATGGCAGTGTAGATATTTCCATGTTCATACAGATGGCAGTGTAGATATTTCCATGTTCCAACAGATGGCGGAGTAGATATTTCGATGTTCATACAGATGGCGGTGTAGATATTTCCAAGTTTATAGAGATAGCGGTGTAGTTATTTCCATGTTTATAGAGAAAGCTGTGTAGGTATTTCCATGTATATGCAGGTAGCTCTGTAGATATTTCGATGTTCATACAGATAGCGGTGTAAATATTTCCATGTTCATACAGATAGCGGTGTAGATATTTCCATGTTCATACAGATAGCGGTGTAGATATTTCCTTGTTCATACAGATAGCGGTGTAGTTATTTCCATATTCATACAGATATCGTTGTAGATATTTCCATGTTCTTCCAGTTAGCGGTATAGATATTTCCATGTTCATACAGATGGCGGTGAAGGTATTTCCATGTTTACAGAGATGGCGCTCTAGATATTTTCTTGTTTATACAGATAGCGGAGTAGTTATTTCCATGTTTATAGAGATAGCGGTGTAGATAGTTCCAATTTTATACAGATAGCAGTGTAGATATTTCCATGTTCATACAGATAGTGGTGTAGACATTTCCATGTTTACACAGATAGCGTTGTAGATATTTATGTGTTTATAGAAATAGCGGTGTAGATATTTCCATGTATATACACATATCTGTGTAGATATTTCTATGTTCATACAGACGGCAGTGTAGATATTTCCATGTTCATACAGATAGCGGTGTAGATATTTCAATGTTCATACAGATAGCAGTGTAGATATTTCCATGTTCATAAAGATAGCGGTGTACATAGTTCCACCTTCATAGAGATGACGGTGTAGACATTTCTAAGTTCACACAGAGGGCTGCGTATTTATTTCCATGTTTATAGAGATGGCGGTGTAGATGTCTCCATGTTTATACAAATGACGGTGTAGTTATTTCCATGTTTATAGAGAAAGCTTTGTAGATATTTCCATGTATATGCAGACAGTTGTGTAGATATTTCCATGTTTATACAGATAGCGGTGTAGTTATTTCCATGTTTATAGAGATAGCAGTGTAGATATTTCCATTGATATACAGATAGCTGTGTAGATATATCCATGTTCATACAGATAGCGGTGTAGGTATTTCCATGTTCAAACAGATGGCGGTGTAGATATTTCCATGTTCATACAGATGGCGGTGAAGATATTTACATGTTCGAAGAGATGGTGGTGTAGATATTTCCATGTTCATAGAGATGGTGGTGTAGATATTACCATGATCATAGAGATGGCGGTGTAGATATTTCCAGGTTCATACGGATGGCGGTGTAGATATTTCCATGTTCATACAGATGGCGGTGTAGATATTTCCATGTTTATAGAGATGGTGGTGTAGATATTTCCATGTTTATACAGAGTTCGGTTTAGATATTTCCATGTTTACACAGATAGCGCAATAGATATTTCCATGTTGATACACATTGCGGTGTAGATATTTCCAAGTTTATACAGATAGTGGTGTAGATATTTCCATGTTTATAATGATAGCGTTGTAGATAATTCCATGTTTATACAGATAGCGGTATAGATATTTCCATGTTTATAGAGATAGTGGTGTAGATATTTCCAAGTTTATAGAGAGAGCGGTGTAGATATTTCCATGTGCATACAGATAGTTGTGTAGTTATTTTCATGTTTATAGAAATAGCAGTGTAGATATTTCCATTGATATACAGACAGCTGTGTAGATATTTCCATGTTCATACAGATAGCAGTGTAGCTATTTCCATGTTCATTCAGAGAGCGGTGTAGATATTTCCTTGTTCATACAGATAGCAGTGTAGATATTTCCATGTTCATACAGATAGCGGTGTAGATATTTCCATGTTTATGCAGGTAGCAGTGTAGATATTTCCTAGTTTATATAGATAGCGGTGTAGATATTTCCATGTTTATACAGATAGCGGTGTAGTTATTTCCATCTTAATACAGATCGCGGTGTAGATATTTCCCAGTTCCTACAGATGGCGGTGTAGATATTTCCATGTTCATAAAGATGGCGGTGTAGATATTTCCAAGTTTATAGAGATAGCGGTGTAGATATTTCCATGTTTATACAGACGGCGGTGTAGATATTTCCATGTTTATAGAGATGGCGTTGTAGATATTTCCATGTTCCCACAGATGGCGGTGTAGATGTTTCCATGTTCATATAGATGGCGGTGTAGATATTTCCAAGTTTATAGAGATAGTGGTGTAGTTTTTTCCATTTTTATAGAGAAAGCTGTGTAGATATTTCCACGTATATGCAGATAGCTGTGTAAATATTTCCATGTTCATTCATATAGCGGTGTAGATATTTCCATGTTCATCTACATGGCGGTGTAGATAGATCCATGTTCATACAGATGGCGGTGAAGATATTTCCATGTTTATAGAGATAGCGGTGTAGATATTTCCATGTTTATACAGATAGCGGTATCGATATTTCCATGTTTATACAGATAGAGGTGTAGATATTTGCATGTTTAGAGCGATGGCGGTCTAGATATTTCCATGTATATAGAGATAGCGGTGTAGTTATTTCCTTGTTTATAGAGAAAGCTGTGTAGATATTTCCATGTATATGCAGTTAGCTGTGTAGATATTTCCATGTTCGTACAGATAGTGTTGTAGATATTTCCATGTTCATACAGACAGCGGTGTAGATATTTCCACATTCATACAGATAGCGGTGTAGATATTTCCATGTTCACACAGGTAGCAGTGTAGATATTTCCACGTTCATACAGATGGCGGTGTAGATATATCCATGTTCATCCAGATGGAGGTTTAGATATTTCCAAGTTCATGCAGATGGCGGTGAAGATATTTCCATGTTCATAGAGATGGCGGTGTAGATATTTCCATATTCATACAGATGGCTTTGTAGATGTTTCCATGTTCATAGAGATGGCGGTGTAGATATTTCCATGTTTATAGAGATAGCGGTGTAGTTATTTTCATGTTTATAGAGATAGCTGTGTAGATATTTCCATTTATATATAGACAGCTATGTAGATATTTCCATGTTGATACGGATAGCGGTGTAGATATTTCCATGTTCATACAGAAGGCGGTGCAGATATTTCCATGTTCATCCAGATGGCGGTGAAGATCGTTCCGTGTTCATACAGATGGCGGTGAAGGTATTTCCATGTTTATACAGATAGCGGTGTAGATATTTCCATGTTTATAGAGATGGCAGTCTACATATTTCCATGTTTATAGAGATAGTTGTGTAGTTATTTCCATGTTTATAGAGACAGTGTTGTAGATATTTCCATGTTTATACAGATAGCAGTGAAGATATTTCCATATTTACACAGATAGCGGTGTAGATATTTCCATGTTTATACAGATAGTGGTTTAGATATTTCCATGTTTATAGAGATAGTGGTGTAGATAATTCCAATTTTATACAGATAGCAGTGTAGATATTTCCAAATTCATACAGATAGCGGTGTAGATATTTCCACTTTTATACAGATGGCGTTGTAGATATTTCCATGTTCATACAGATTGCTGTGTAGATATTTCCATGTTTATAGAGAAGGAGGTGCAGGTATTTCCATGTTTATAGAGATGGTGGTGTAGATGTTTCCAAGTTTATAGAGATGGCGGTGTAGATATTTTCATGTTTACACAGATGGCGGTGTGGATATTTCCATGTTTATTCAGATAGCGGTGTAGATATTTCCATGTCTATACAGATAGCGGTGGGGATATTTAAATGTTTATACAGATAGTGGTGCTGATATTTCCATGTTTATGCAGATAGCGTTGTAGGTATTTCCATCTTAGTACTGGTGGCGGTGTAGTTATTTCCATGTTCATACAGATGGCGGTGTAGATATTTCTATGTTCATACAGATATCGGTGTAGATATTTCAAAGTTTATAGAGATTGCGGTGTAGTTATTTCCATGTTTATGGAGAAATCTGTGTAGATATTTCCATGTATATGCAGACAGCTGTGTAGATATTTCCATGTTCATGCAGATAGCGGTGTAGATATTTCCATGTTCATCCAGATGCCGGTGTAGATATATCCATGTTCATACAAATGGCAGTGTATATATTTCCATGTTTATAGAGATAGCGCTGTAGTTATTTCCTGGTTTATAGAGAAAACTGTGTAGCTATTTCCATGTATATGAAGTTAGCGGTGTACATATTTCCATGTTCATACAGATGGCGGTGTAGATATTTCCATGTTCATACAGATAGCGGTGTAGATATTTCCATCTTCATACAGATAGCGGTGTAGATATTTCCATGTTCATGCAGATGGCGGTGTAGATATTTCCATGTTTATACAGATAGCAGTGTAGTTATTTCCATGTTTATAGAGATAGCAGTGTAAATATTTCCATTGATATACAGATAGCTGTGTGGATATTTACAAGTTCATACAGATAGCGGTGGAGATATTTCCATGTTCATACAGATAGCGGTGTAGATATTTCCATGTTCATACAGATGGCGGTGTAGATATTTCCATGATCATACAGATGGCGGTGTAGATATTTCCATGTTCATACAGATGGCGGTGTAGATATTACCATGTTCATAGAGATGGCAGTGTAAGTATTTCCATGTTCATAGGGATGGCGGTGTAGATAATTCCATGTTCATGCGGATGGCGGTGTTGATATTTCCACGTTCATACAGATGGCGGTGTAGATATTTCCATGTTTATAGAGATGGTGGTGTAGATATTTCCATGTTTATACAAAGGGCGGTTTAGATATTTCCATGTTTACACAGATAGCGGTGTAGATATTTCCATGTTGATACACATAGCGGTGTAGGTATCTTCAAGTTTATAGAGATAGCGGTGTAGATATTTCCACGTTTATTGAGACAGCGTTGTAGATATTTCCATGTTTATACAGATAGCGGTATAGATATTTCCATGTTTATACAGATGGCGGTGTAGTTATTTCCATGTTTATAGAGATGGCAGTGTAGATATATCCATGTTCATACAAATGGCGGTGAATATATTTCCATGTTTATAGAGATAGCGCTGTAGTTATTTCCTTGTTTATAGAGAAAGCTGTGTAGCTATTTCCATGTATATGAAGTTAGCGGTGTAGATATTTCCATGTTCATACAGATGGCGGTGTAGATATTTCCATGTTCATACAGATAGCGGTGTAGATATTTCCATGTTCATCCAGATGGCGGTGTAGATATTCCCATGTTCATACAGATGGCGGTGTACATATTTCCATGTTCATGCAGATGGCGGTGAAGGTATTTCCATGTTCATACATATGGCCTTGTAGGTATTTCCATGTTCATACAAATGGTGATGTGGATATTTCCATGTTCATTGAGATGGCGGTGTGGTTGTTTCCATGTTTATAGAGATAGCGGTGTAGTTATTTCCATGTTTATAGAGATAGCTGTGTAGATATTTCCATGTTCATACAGATAGCAGTGTAGCTATTTCCATGTTCATTCAGAGAGCGGTGTAGATATTTCCTTGTTCATACAGATAGCAGTGTAGATATTTCCATGTTCATACAGATAGCGGTGTAGATATTTCCATGTTTATGCAGGTAGCAGTGTAGATATTTCCTAGTTTATATAGATAGCGGTGTAGATATTTCCATGTTTATACAGATAGCGGTGTAGTTATTTCCATCTTAATACAGATCGCGGTGTAGATATTTCCCAGTTCCTACAGATGGCGGTGTAGATATTTCCATGTTCATAAAGATGGCGGTGTAGATATTTCCAAGTTTATAGAGATAGCGGTGTAGATATTTCCATGTTTATACAGACGGCGGTGTAGATATTTCCATGTTTATAGAGATGGCGTTGTAGATATTTCCATGTTCCCACAGATGGCGGTGTAGATGTTTCCATGTTCATATAGATGGCGGTGTAGATATTTCCAAGTTTATAGAGATAGTGGTGTAGTTTTTTCCATGTTTATAGAGAAAGCTGTGTAGATATTTCCACGTATATGCAGATAGCTGTGTAAATATTTCCATGTTCATTCATATAGCGGTGTAGATATTTCCATGTTCATCTACATGGCGGTGTAGATAGATCCATGTTCATACAGATGGCGGTGAAGATATTTCCATGTTTATAGAGATAGCGGTGTAGATATTTCCATGTTTATACAGATAGCGGTATCGATATTTCCATGTTTATACAGATAGAGGTGTAGATATTTGCATGTTTATAGCGATGGCGGTCTAGATATTTCCATGTTTATAGAGATAGCGGTGTAGTTATTTCCTTGTTTATAGAGAAAGCTGTGTAGATATTTCCATGTATATGCAGTTAGCTGTGTAGATATTTCCATGTTCGTACAGATAGTGTTGTAGATATTTCCATGTTCATACAGACAGCGGTGTAGATATTTCCACGTTCATACAGATAGCGGTGTAGATATTTCCATGTTCACACAGGTAGCAGTGTAGATATTTCCACGTTCATACAGATGGCGGTGTAGATATTTCCATGTTCATCCAGATGGCGGTTTAGATATTTCCAAGTTCATGCAGATGGCGGTGAAGATATTTCCATGTTCATAGAGATGGCGGTGTAGATATTTCCATGTTCATACAGATGGCGGTGTAGATGTTTCCATGTTCATAGAGATGGCGGTGTAGTTATTTCCATGTTTATAGAGATAGCGGTGTAGTTATTTTCATGTTTATAGAGATAGCTGTGTAGATATTTCCATTTATATATAGACAGCTGTGTAGATATTTCCATGTTGATACAGATAGCGGTGTAGATATTTCCATGTTCATACAGAAGGCGGTGCAGATATTTCCATGTTCATCCAGATGGCGGTGAAGATCGTTCCGTGTTCATACAGATGGCGGTGAAGGTATTTCCATGTTTATACAGATAGCGGTGTAGATATTTCCATGTTTATAGAGATGGCAGTCTACATATTTCCATGTTTATAGAGATAGTTGTGTAGTTATTTCCATGTTTATAGAGACAGTGTTGTAGATATTTCCATGTTTATACAGATAGCAGTGAAGATATTTCCATATTTACACAGATAGCGGTGTAGATATTTCCATGTTTATACAGATAGTGGTTTAGATATTTCCATGTTTATAGAGATAGTGGTGTAGATAATTCCAATTTTATACAGATAGCAGTGTAGATATTTCCAAATTCATACAGATAGCGGTGTAGATATTTCCACTTTTATAGAGATGGCGTTGTAGATATTTCCATGTTCATACAGATTGCTGTGTAGATATTTCCATGTTTATAGAGAAGGAGGTGCAGGTATTTCCATGTTTATAGAGATGGTGGTGTAGATATTTCCAAGTTTATAGAGATGGCGGTGTAGATATTTTCATGTTTACACAGATGGCGGTGTGGATATTTCCATGTTTATGCAGATAGCGGTGTAGATATTTCCATGTCTATACAGATAGCGGTGGGGATATTTCCATGTTTATACAGATAGTGGTGCTGATATTTCCATGTTTATGCAGATAGCGTTGTAGGTATTTCCATCTTAGTACTGGTGGCGGTGTAGTTATTTCCATGTTCATACAGTTGGCGGTGTAGATATTTCTATGTTCATACAGATATCAGTGTAGATATTTCAAAGTTTATAGAGATTGCGGTGTAGTTATTTCCATGTTTATGGAGAAATCTGTGTAGATATTTCCATGTATATGCAGACAGCTGTGTAGATATTTCCATGTTCATGCAGATAGCGGTGTAGATATTTCCATGTTCATCCAGATGCCGGTGTAGATATATCCATGTTCATACAAATGGCAGTGTATATATTTCCATGTTTATAGAGATAGCGCTGTAGTTATTTCCCGGTTTATAGAGAAAACTGTGTAGCTATTTCCATGTATATGAAGTTAGCGGTGTACATATTTCCATGTTCATACAGATGGCGGTGTAGATATTTCCATGTTCATACAGATAGCGGTGTAGATATTTCCATCTTCATACAGATAGCGGTGTAGATATTTCCATGTTTATACAGATAGCAGTGTAGTTATTTCCATGTTTATAGAGATAGCAGTGTAAATATTTCCATTGATATACAGATAGCTGTGTGGATATTTGCAAGTTCATACAGATAGCGGTGGAGATATTTCCATGTTCATACAGATAGCGGTGTAGATATTTCCATGTTCATACAGATGGCGGTGTAGATATTTCCATGATCATACAGATGGCGGTGTAGATATTTCCATGTTCATACAGATGGCGGTGTAGATATTACCATGTTCATAGAGATGGCAGTGTAGGTATTTCCATGTTCATAGGGATGGCGGTGTAGATAATTCCATGTTCATGCGGATGGCGGTGTTGATATTTCCACGTTCATACAGATGGCGGTGTAGATATTTCCATGTTTATAGAGATGGTGGTGTAGATATTTCCATGTTTATACAGATAGCGGTGTAGATATTTCCATGTTGATACACATAGCGGTGTAGGTATCTTCAAGTTTATAGAGATAGCGGTGTAGATATTTCCACGTTTATTGAGACAGCGTTGTAGATATTTCCATGTTTATACAGATAGCGGTATAGATATTTCCATGTTTATACAGATGGCGGTGTAGTTATTTCCATGTTTATAGAGATGGCAGTGTAGATATATCCATGTTCATACAAATGGCGGTGAATATATTTCCATGTTTATAGAGATAGCGCTGTAGTTATTTCCTTGTTTATAGAGAAAGCTGTGTAGCTATTTCCATGTATATGAAGTTAGCGGTGTAGATATTTCCATGTTCATACAGATGGCGGTGTAGATATTTCCATGTTCATACAGATAGCGGTGTAGATATTTCCATGTTCATCCAGATGGCGGTGTAGATATTCCCATGTTCATCCAGATGGCGGTGTACATATTTCCATGTTCATGCAGATGGCGGTGAAGGTATTTCCATGTTCATACATATGGCCTTGTAGGTATTTCCATGTTCATACAAATGGTGATGTGGATATTTCCATGTTCATACAGATAGCGGTGTAGATATTTCCAAGTTTATAGAGATAGCGGTGTAGTTATTTCCATGTTTATAGAGAAAGCTGTGTAGATATTTCCATGTTCATACATATAGCGGTGTAGATAATTCCATATTCATCCAGATGGCGGTGTAGATATATCCATGTTCATACAGATGGCGGTGAAGTTATTTCCATATTGATACAGATGGCGGTGTAGATATTTCCATGTTCCTGCAGATAGCCGTGTAGATATTTCCATGTTCATACAGTTAGCGGTGTAGATATTTCCAAGTTCTTACAGAAGGCGGTGTACATATTTCCATGTTCATACAGATGGTGGTGAAGATATTTACATGTTCACACAGATGGCGTTGAAGATATTTCCATGTTCGTTCAGATGGCGGTGTAGATATTTCCATGTTCATAGAGATGGCAGTGTAGATATTTCCATGATCATACAAATGGCGGTGTAGATATTTCCATGTTTATAGAGATGGCGGTGTAGATATTTCCATGTTTATACAGAGGGCACTTTAGATATTTCCATGTTTACACAAATAGAGGTTTAGATATTTCAATGTTGATACACATAGCGGTGTAGACATTTCCAAGTTTATAGAGATAGCGGTGTAGATATTTCCATGTTTATAGAGATAGCGATGTAGATTTTCCATGTTTATTCAGATGGTGGTGTAGATATTTCCATGTTTATAGAGATGGCCGTCTAGATGTTTCCATGTTTATAGAGATAGTGGGGTAGTTATTTACAAGTTTATTGAGATAGCGTTGTAGATATTTCCATGTTTATACAGACAGCGGTGAAGATATTTCCATGTTTATATGGATAGCGGTGTAGATATTTCCATGTTTATACAGATAGCGGTGTAGATACTTACATGTTTATAGAGATGGCCGCCTAGATATTTTCTTGTTTATACAGATAGCGGTGTGGATATTTCCTTGTTTATAGAGATAGCGGTGTAGATAATTCCAATTTTATGCAGATAGCAGTGTAGATATTTCCTTGTACATACAGATAGCGGTGTAGATATTTAAACGTTTATAGAGATGTCGGTGTAGATATTTCCATGTTCATACTGACGGTGGTGTAGATATTTCCTTGTTTATAGAGATGGAGGTGTAGATAGTTCCATGTTTATACAGATAGCTGTGTAGATATTTCCATGTTTATAGAGATGGCTGTGTAGATATTTCCATGTTTATACAGATAGCGGTGTAGATATTTCCATGTTCATAGAGATCGCGGTGTAGTTATTTCCATGTTCATACAAATGGCGGTGTATGTATTTCCATGTTCATACAGATGGCGGTGTAGATATTTCCATATTCATACACAAGGCGGTGTTGATATTTCCATGTTCATAGAGATGGCGGTGTAGATATTTCCATGATCATACAAATGGCGGTGTAGATATTTCCATGTTCATAGAGGTGGTGGTGTAGATATTTCCATGTTTACACAGATAGCAGTGTAGTTATTTCCATTTTTATAGAGATAGCAGTGTAGATATTTCCATTGATATATAGATAGCTGTGTAGATATTTGCATGTTCATACAGATAGCTGTGTAGATATTTCCATGTTCATACAGATAGCGGTGTAGATATTTCCATGTTCATACAGATAGCGGTGTAGATATTTCCATGTTCATACAGCTAGCGATGTTGATATTTCCATGTTCATACAGATGGCGGTGTAGATATTTCCATTGATATACAGATAGCTGTGTAGATATTTGCATGTTCATACAGATAGCGGTGTAGATATTTCCATGTTCGTACAGATAGCGGTGTAGATATTTCCATGTTCATACAGATAGCGGTGAAGATATTTCCATGTTCATACAGATAACGGTGTAGATATTCACATGTTCATACAGATAGCGGTGTAGATATTTCCATGTTCATACAGTTAGCGTTGTAGATATTTCCATGTTCATACAGATGGCGGAGTAGGTACTTCCATGTTCATACAGAGAGCGGTGTAGAAATTTCCTTGTTCCTACAGATAGCGGTGTACATATTTCCATGTTCACACAGATAGCGGTGTAGATATTTCCATGTTCATACAGATTGCGGTGTATATATTTCCATGTTCATCCAGATGGCGGTGAAGATATTTCCATGTTCATACAGATGGCAGTGAAGATATTTCCATATTCATACAGATGGCGTTGTAATTATTTCCATGTTTATAGAGATGGAGGTGTAGATATTTCCATGTTTATACAGATAGCGGTGCAGATATTTCCATGTTTATAGAGATGGCAGTGTAGATATTTCCATGTTAATACAGATAGCGGTATAGATATTTCCATGTTTACACAGATAGTGGTGTGTATATCTCCATGTTTATACAGATAGCGGTGTAGATATTTCCATCTTAATACAGATGGCGGTGTAGATAATTCCATGTTCCTACAGATGGCGGAGTAGATATTTCCATGTTCCTACAGATGGCGGTGTAGATATTACCAAGTTTATAGCGATAGCGTTGTAGTTATTTCCATGTTTATAGAGAAAGCTGTGTAGATATGTCCATGTATATGCAGATAGCTGTGTAGATATTTCCATGTTCACACAGATAGCAGTGTAGATAATTCCACCTTTATAGAGATGGCGGTGTAGGTATTTCTATGTTCATACAGATGGCGGTGTAGGTATTTCCATATTTATAGAGACGGCAGTGTAGATATTTCCATGTTTATACAGATGGCGGTGTAGATATTTCTATGTTTATAGAGATGGCGGTGTAGATATTTCCATGTTTATAGAGAAAGCGGTGTAAATATTTCCATGTTTACACAGACAGCGGTGTAGACCTTTCCATGTTTACAGAGATAGCGTTGTAGACATTTACATGTTTATAGAGATAGTAGTGTAGTTATTTCCATGTTTATACAGATATCGCTGAAGATATTTCCATGTTTACACAGATAACGGTGTGGATACTTCCATGTTTATGCACATAGCGGTGTAGATATTTCCATCTTAATACAGATGGCGGTGTAGATGTTTCCATGTTCCTACAGATGGCGGTGTAGATATTTCCATGTTCATACAGATGGCGGTGTAGATATTTTGAAGTTTATAGAGAGAGTGGTGTAGTTATTTCCATGTTTATAGAGAAATCTGTGTAGATATTTCCATGTATATGCAGATAGCTGTGTACATATTTCCATGCTCATGCAGATAGCGGTGTTCATATTTCCATGTTCATCCAGATGCAGGTGTAGATATATCCATGTTCATACAGATGGCGGTGAAGATATTTCCATGTTCATACAGATGGCGGTGTAGATATTTCCATGTTCATAGAGATGGCGGTGTAGATATTTCCATGTTCATACAGATAGCGGTGTAGATATTTCCAAGTTTATAGAGATAGCGGTGTAGTTATTTCCATGTTTATAGAGAAAGCTGTGTAGATATTTCCATCTTCATACATATAGCGGTGTAGATAATTCCATATTCATCCAGATGGTGGTGTAGATATATCCATGTTCATACAGATGGCGGTGAAGTTATTTCCATATTGATACAAATGGCGGTGTAGATATTTCCATGTTCCTGCAGATAGCGGTGTAGATATTTCCATGTTCATACAGTTAGCGGTGTAGATATTTCCAAGTTCTTACAGAAGGCGGTGTACATATTTCCATGTTCATACAGATGGTGGTGAAGATATTTACATGTTCACACAGATGGCGTTGAAGATATTTCCATGTTCGTTCAGATGGCGGTGTAGATATTTCCATGTTCATAGAGATGGCGGTGTAGATGTTTGCATGTTCATACAGATGGCGGTGTAGATATTTCCATGTTCATAGAGATGGCGGTGTAGATATTTCCATGTTCATACAGATAGCGGTGTAGATATTTCCAAGTTTATAGAGATAGCGGTGTAGTTATTTCCATGTTTATAGAGAAAGCTGTGTAGATATTTCCATGTTCATACATATAGCGGTGTAGATAATTCCATATTCATCCAGATGGCGGTGTAGATATATCCATGTTCATACAGATGGCGGTGAAGTTATTTCCATATTGATACAGATGGCGGTGTAGATATTTCCATGTTCCTGCAGATAGCCGTGTAGATATTTCCATGTTCATACAGTTAGCGGTGTAGATATTTCCAAGTTCTTACAGAAGGCGGTGTACATATTTCCATGTTCATACAGATGGTGGTGAAGATATTTACATGTTCACACAGATGGCGTTGAAGATATTTCCATGTTCGTTCAGATGGCGGTGTAGATATTTCCATGTTCATAGAGATGGCAGTGTAGATATTTCCATGATCATACAAATGGCGGTGTAGATATTTCCATGTTTATAGAGATGGCGGTGTAGATATTTCCATGTTTATACAGAGGGCACTTTAGATATTTCCATGTTTACACAAATAGAGGTTTAGATATTTCAATGTTGATACACATAGCGGTGTAGACATTTCCAAGTTTATAGAGATAGCGGTGTAGATATTTCCATGTTTATAGAGATAGCGATGTAGATTTTCCATGTTTATTCAGATGGTGGTGTAGATATTTCCATGTTTATAGAGATGGCCGTCTAGATGTTTCCATGTTTATAGAGATAGTGGGGTAGTTATTTACAAGTTTATTGAGATAGCGTTGTAGATATTTCCATGTTTATACAGACAGCGGTGAAGATATTTCCATGTTTATACGGATAGCGGTGTAGATATTTCCATGTTTATACAGATAGCGGTGTAGATACTTACATGTTTATAGAGATGGCCGCCTAGATTTTTTCTTGTTTATACAGATAGCGGTGTGGATATTTCCTTGTTTATAGAGATAGCGGTGTAGATAATTCCAATTTTATGCAGATAGCAGTGTAGATATTTCCTTGTACATACAGATAGCGGTGTAGATATTTAAACGT
The DNA here is from genome assembly GCF_029281585.2 of Gorilla gorilla gorilla. NCBI lineage: Eukaryota > Metazoa > Chordata > Mammalia > Primates > Hominidae > Gorilla > Gorilla gorilla. The sequence goes on from NC_073238.2 coordinate 131,754,074, forward strand.
TTATAGAGATGTCGGTGTAGATATTTCCATGTTCATACTGACGGTGGTGTAGATATTTCCTTGTTTATAGAGATGGAGGTGTAGATAGTTCCATGTTTATACAGATAGCTGTGTAGATATTTCCATGTTTATAGAGATGGCTGTGTAGATATTTCCATGTTTATACAGATAGCGGTGTAGATATTTCCATATTCATAGAGATCGCGGTGTAGTTATTTCCATGTTCATACAAATGGCGGTGTATGTATTTCCATGTTCATACAGATGGCGGTGTAGATATTTCCATATTCATACACAAGGCGGTGTTGATATTTCCATGTTCATAGAGATGGCGGTGTAGATATTTCCATGATCATACAAATGGCGGTGTAGATATTTCCATGTTCATAGAGGTGGTGGTGTAGATATTTCCATGTTTACACAGATAGCAGTGTAGTTATTTCCATTTTTATAGAGATAGCAGTGTAGATATTTCCATTGATATATAGATAGCTGTGTAGATATTTGCATGTTCATACAGATAGCTGTGTAGATATTTCCATGTTCATACAGATAGCGGTGTAGATATTTCCATGTTCATACAGATAGCGGTGTAGATATTTCCATGTTCATACAGCTAGCGATGTTGATATTTCCATGTTCATACAGATGGCGGTGTAGATATTTCCATTGATATACAGATAGCTGTGTAGATATTTCCATGTTTATACAGATAGCGGTGTAGATATTTCCATGTTCATACAGATAGCGGTGTAGATATTTCCATGTTCATACAGATAGCGGTGAAGATATTTCCATGTTCATACAGATAACGGTGTAGATATTTCCATGTTCATACAGATGGCAGAGTAGGTACTTCCATGTTCATACAGAGAGCGGTGTAGAAATTTCCTTGTTCCTACAGATAGCGGTGTACATATTTCCATGTTCACACAGATAGCGGTGTAGATATTTCCATGTTCATACAGATTGCGGTGTATATATTTCCATGTTCATCCAGATGGCGGTGAAGATATTTCCATGTTCATACAGATGGCAGTGAAGATATTTCCATATTCATACAGATGGCGTTGTAATTATTTCCATGTTTATAGAGATGGAGGTGTAGATATTTCCATGTTTATACAGATAGCGGTGCAGATATTTCCATGTTTATAGAGATGGCAGTGTAGATATTTCCATGTTAATACAGATAGCGGTATAGATATTTCCATGTTTACACAGATAGTGGTGTGTATATCTCCATGTTTATACAGATAGCGGTGTAGATATTTCCATGTTTATACAGATAGCGGTGCAGATATTTCCATCTTAATACAGATGGCGGTGTAGATAATTCCATGTTCCTACAGATGGCGGAGTAGATATTTCCATGTTCCTACAGATGGCGGTGTAGATATTACCAAGTTTATAGCGATAGCGTTGTAGTTATTTCCATGTTTATAGAGAAAGCTGTGTAGATATGTCCATGTATATGCAGATAGCTGTGTAGATATTTCCATGTTCACACAGATAGCAGTGTAGATAATTCCACCTTTATAGAGATGGCGGTGTAGGTATTTCTATGTTCATACAGATGGCGGTGTAGGTATTTCCATATTTATAGAGACGGCAGTGTAGATATTTCCATGTTTATACAGATGGCGGTGTAGATATTTCTATGTTTATAGAGATGGCGGTGTAGATATTTCCATGTTTATAGAGAAAGCGGTGTAAATATTTCCATGTTTACACAGACAGCGGTGTAGACCTTTCCATGTTTACAGAGATAGCGTTGTAGACATTTACATGTTTATAGAGATAGTAGTGTAGTTATTTCCATGTTTATACAGATATCGCTGAAGATATTTCCATGTTTACACAGATAACGGTGTGGATACTTCCATGTTTATGCACATAGCGGTGTAGATATTTCCATCTTAATACAGATGGCGGTGTAGATGTTTCCATGTTCCTACAGATGGCGGTGTAGATATTTCCATGTTCATACAGATGGCGGTGTAGATATTTTGAAGTTTATAGAGAGAGTGGTGTAGTTATTTCCATGTTTATAGAGAAATCTGTGTAGATATTTCCATGTATATGCAGATAGCTGTGTACATATTTCCATGCTCATGCAGATAGCGGTGTTCATATTTCCATGTTCATCCAGATGCAGGTGTAGATATATCCATGTTCATACAGATGGCGGTGAAGATATTTCCATGTTCATACAGATGGCGGTGTAGATATTTCCATGTTCATAGAGATGGCGGTGTAGATATTTCCATGTTCATACAGATAGCGGTGTAGATATTTCCAAGTTTATAGAGATAGCGGTGTAGTTATTTCCATGTTTATAGAGAAAGCTGTGTAGATATTTCCATCTTCATACATATAGCGGTGTAGATAATTCCATATTCATCCAGATGGTGGTGTAGATATATCCATGTTCATACAGATGGCGGTGAAGTTATTTCCATATTGATACAGATGGCGGTGTAGATATTTCCATGTTCCTGCAGATAGCGGTGTAGATATTTCCATGTTCATACAGTTAGCGGTGTAGATATTTCCAAGTTCTTACAGAAGGCGGTGTACATATTTCCATGTTCATACAGATGGTGGTGAAGATATTTACATGTTCACACAGATGGCGTTGAAGATATTTCCATGTTCGTTCAGATGGCGGTGTAGATATTTCCATGTTCATAGAGATGGCGGTGTAGATGTTTGCATGTTCATACAGATGGCGGTGTAGATATTTCCATGTTCATAGAGATGGCGGTGTAGATATTTCCATGTTCATACAGATAGCGGTGTAGATATTTCCAAGTTTATAGAGATAGCGGTGTAGTTATTTCCATGTTTATAGAGAAAGCTGTGTAGATATTTCCATGTTCATACATATAGCGGTGTAGATAATTCCATATTCATCCAGATGGCGGTGTAGATATATCCATGTTCATACAGATGGCGGTGAAGTTATTTCCATATTGATACAGATGGCGGTGTAGATATTTCCATGTTCCTGCAGATAGCCGTGTAGATATTTCCATGTTCATACAGTTAGCGGTGTAGATATTTCCAAGTTCTTACAGAAGGCGGTGTACATATTTCCATGTTCATACAGATGGTGGTGAAGATATTTACATGTTCACACAGATGGCGTTGAAGATATTTCCATGTTCGTTCAGATGGCGGTGTAGATATTTCCATGTTCATAGAGATGGCAGTGTAGATATTTCCATGATCATACAAATGGCGGTGTAGATATTTCCATGTTTATAGAGATGGAGGTGTAGATATTTCCATGTTTATACAGAGGGCACTTTAGATATTTCCATGTTTACACAAATAGAGGTTTAGATATTTCAATGTTGATACACATAGCGGTGTAGACATTTCCAAGTTTATAGAGATAGCGGTGTAGATATTTCCATGTTTATAGAGATAGCGATGTAGATTTTCCATGTTTATTCAGATGGTGGTGTAGATATTTCCATGTTTATAGAGATGGCCGTCTAGATGTTTCCATGTTTATAGAGATAGTGGGGTAGTTATTTACAAGTTTATTGAGATAGCGTTGTAGATATTTCCATGTTTATACAGACAGCGGTGAAGATATTTCCATGTTTATACGGATAGCGGTGTAGATATTTCCATGTTTATACAGATAGCGGTGTAGATACTTACATGTTTATAGAGATGGCCGCCTAGATATTTTCTTGTTTATACAGATAGCGGTGTGGATATTTCCTTGTTTATAGAGATAGCGGTGTAGATAATTCCAATTTTATGCAGATAGCAGTGTAGATATTTCCTTGTACATACAGATAGCGGTGTAGATATTTAAACGTTTATAGAGATGTCGGTGTAGATATTTCCATGTTCATACTGACGGTGGTGTAGATATTTCCTTGTTTATAGAGATGGAGGTGTAGATAGTTCCATGTTTATACAGATAGCTGTGTAGATATTTCCATGTTTATAGAGATGGCTGTGTAGATATTTCCATGTTTATACAGATAGCGGTGTAGATATTTCCATGTTCATAGAGATGGCGGTGTAGTTATTTCCATGTTCATACAAATGGCGGTGTATGTATTTCCATGTTCATACAGATGGCGGTGTAGATATTTCCATATTCATACACAAGGCGGTGTTGATATTTCCATGTTCATAGAGATGGCGGTGTAGATATTTCCATGATCATACAAATGGCGGTGTAGATATTTCCATGTTCATAGAGGTGGTGGTGTAGATATTTCCATGTTTACACAGATAGCAGTGTAGTTATTTCCATTTTTATAGAGATAGCAGTGTAGATATTTCCATTGATATATAGATAGCTGTGTAGATATTTGCATGTTCATACAGATAGCTGTGTAGATATTTCCATGTTCATACAGATAGCGGTGTAGATATTTCCATGTTCATACAGATAGCGGTGTAGATATTTCCATGTTCATACAGCTAGCGATGTTGATATTTCCATGTTCATACAGATGGCGGTGTAGATATTTCCATTGTTATACAGATAGCTGTGTAGATATTTGCATGTTCATACAGATAGCGGTGTAGATATTTCCATGTTCGTACAGATAGCGGTGTAGATATTTCCATGTTCATACAGATAGCGGTGAAGATATTTCCATGTTCATACAGATAACGGTGTAGATATTTCCATGTTCATACAGATAGCGGTGTAGATATTTCCATGTTCATACAGTTAGCGTTGTAGATATTTCCATGTTCATACAGATGGCGGAGTAGGTACTTCCATGTTCATACAGAGAGCGGTGTAGAAATTTCCTTGTTCCTACAGATAGCGGTGTACATATTTCCATGTTCACACAGATAGCGGTGTAGATATTTCCATGTTCATACAGATTGCGGTGTATATATTTCCATGTTCATCCAGATGGCGGTGAAGATATTTCCATGTTCATACAGATGGCAGTGAAGATATTTCCATATTCATACAGATGGCGTTGTAATTATTTCCATGTTTATAGAGATGGAGGTGTAGATATTTCCATGTTTATACAGATAGCGGTGCAGATATTTCCATGTTTATAGAGATGGCAGTGTAGATATTTCCATGTTAATACAGATAGCGGTATAGATATTTCCATGTTTACACAGATAGTGGTGTGTATATCTCCATGTTTATACAGATAGCGGTGTAGATATTTCCATGTTTATACAGATAGTGGTGCAGATATTTCCATCTTAATACAGATGGCGGTGTAGATAATTCCATGTTCCTACAGATGGCGGAGTAGATATTTCCATGTTCCTACAGATGGCGGTGTAGATATTACCAAGTTTATAGCGATAGCGTTGTAGTTATTTCCATGTTTATAGAGAAAGCTGTGTAGATATGTCCATGTATATGCAGATAGCTGTGTAGATATTTCCATGTTCACACAGATAGCAGTGTAGATAATTCCACCTTTATAGAGATGGCGGTGTAGGTATTTCTATGTTCATACAGATGGCGGTGTAGGTATTTCCATATTTATAGAGACGGCAGTGTAGATATTTCCATGTTTATACAGATGGCGGTGTAGATATTTCTATGTTTATAGAGATGGCGGTGTAGATATTTCCATGTTTATAGAGAAAGCGGTGTAAATATTTCCATGTTTACACAGACAGCGGTGTAGACCTTTCCATGTTTACAGAGATAGCGTTGTAGACATTTACCTGTTTATAGAGATAGTAGTGTAGTTATTTCCATGTTTATACAGATATCGCTGAAGATATTTCCATGTTTACACAGATAACGGTGTGGATACTTCCATGTTTATGCACATAGCGGTGTAGATATTTCCATCTTAATACAGATGGCGGTGTAGATGTTTCCATGTTCCTACAGATGGCGGTGTAGATATTTCCATGTTCATACAGATGGCGGTGTAGATATTTTGAAGTTTATAGAGAGAGTGGTGTAGTTATTTCCATGTTTATAGAGAAATCTGTGTAGATATTTCCATGTATATGCAGATAGCTGTGTACATATTTCCATGCTCATGCAGATAGCGGTGTTCATATTTCCATGTTCATCCAGATGCAGGTGTAGATATATCCATGTTCATACAGATGGCGGTGAAGATATTTCCATGTTCATACAGATGGCGGTGTAGATATTTCCATGTTCATAGAGATGGCGGTGTAGATATTTCCATGTTCATACAGATAGCGGTGTAGATATTTCCAAGTTTATAGAGATAGCGGTGTAGTTATTTCCATGTTTATAGAGAAAGCTGTGTAGATATTTCCATCTTCATACATATAGCGGTGTAGATAATTCCATATTCATCCAGATGGTGGTGTAGATATATCCATGTTCATACAGATGGCGGTGAAGTTATTTCCATATTGATACAGATGGCGGTGTAGATATTTCCATGTTCCTGCAGATAGCGGTGTAGATATTTCCATGTTCATACAGTTAGCGGTGTAGATATTTCCAAGTTCTTACAGAAGGCGGTGTACATATTTCCATGTTCATACAGATGGTGGTGAAGATATTTACATGTTCACACAGATGGCGTTGAAGATATTTCCATGTTCGTTCAGATGGCGGTGTAGATATTTCCATGTTCATAGAGATGGCGGTGTAGATGTTTGCATGTTCATACAGATGGCGGTGTAGATATTTCCATGTTCATAGAGATGGCGGTGTAGATATTTCCATGTTCATACAGATAGCGGTGTAGATATTTCCAAGTTTATAGAGATAGCGGTGTAGTTATTTCCATGTTTATAGAGAAAGCTGTGTAGATATTTCCATGTTCATACATATAGCGGTGTAGATAATTCCATATTCATCCAGATGGCGGTGTAGATATATCCATGTTCATACAGATGGCGGTGAAGTTATTTCCATATTGATACAGATGGCGGTGTAGATATTTCCATGTTCCTGCAGATAGCCGTGTAGATATTTCCATGTTCATACAGTTAGCGGTGTAGATATTTCCAAGTTCTTACAGAAGGCGGTGTACATATTTCCATGTTCATACAGATGGTGGTGAAGATATTTACATGTTCACACAGATGGCGTTGAAGATATTTCCATGTTCGTTCAGATGGCGGTGTAGATATTTCCATGTTCATAGAGATGGCAGTGTAGATATTTCCATGATCATACAAATGGCGGTGTAGATATTTCCATGTTTATAGAGATGGCGGTGTAGATATTTCCATGTTTATACAGAGGGCACTTTAGATATTTCCATGTTTACACAAATAGAGGTTTAGATATTTCAATGTTGATACACATAGCGGTGTAGACATTTCCAAGTTTATAGAGATGGCGGTGTAGATATTTCCATGTTCATACAGATGGCGGTGTAGATATTTCCATGTTCATACAGATGGCGGTGTAGATATTTCCATATTCATACACAAGGCGGTGTTGATATTTCCATGTTCATAGTGATGGCGGTGTAGATATTTCCATGATCATACAAATGGCGGTGTAGATATTTCCATGTTCATAGAGGTGGTGGTGTAGATATTTCCATGTTTACACAGATAGCAGTGTAGTTATTTCCATTTTTATAGAGATAGCAGTGTAGATATTTCCATTGATATATGGATAGCTGTGTAGATGTTTGCATGTTCATACAGATAGCTGTGTAGATATTTCCATGTTCATACAGATAGCGGTGTAGATATTTCCATGTTCATACAGATAGCGGTGTAGATATTTCCATGTTCATACAGCTAGCGATGTTGATATTTCCATGTTCATACAGATGGCGGTGTAGATATTTCCATTGATATACAGATAGCTGTGTAGATATTTGCATGTTCATACAGATAGCGGTGTAGATATTTCCATGTTCGTACAGATAGCGGTGTAGATATTTCCATGTTCATACAGATAGCGGTGAAGATATTTCCATGTTCATACAGATAACGGTGTAGATATTTCCATGTTCATACAGATAGCGGTGTAGATATTTCCATGTTCATACAGTTAGCGTTGTAGATATTTCCATGTTCATACAGATGGCGGAGTAGATATTTACATGTTCTTGCAGATGGCGGTGTAGATATTTCCAAGTTCGTACAGATGGCGGTGTAGATACTTCCATGTTCATACGGATGGCGGTGTAGATATTTCCATGTTCATACAGTTGGCAGTGTAGATATTTCCATGTTTACAGAGATAGCGCTGTAGATATTTCCATGTTTATACACATAGCAGTGTAGTTATTTCCAAGTTTATTGAGATAGCGGTGTAGATATTTCCATGTTTATAATGATAGCGTTGTAGATATTTCCAGGTTTATACAGATAGTGGTATAGGTATTTCCATGCTTATACAGATGGCGGTGTAGATATTTCCATGTTTATAGAGATGGCGGTTTAAATATTTCCATGTTTATACAGAAAGCAGTGTAGTTATTTCCATGTTTATAGAGATAGCGGTGTAGATAATTTCAATTTTATACAGATAGCTGGGTAGATATTTCCATGTTCAAACAGATAGCGGTGTAGATATTTCCATGTTCATACAGATGGCGGTGTAGATATTTACATGTTCATAGAGATGGCGGTGTAGATATTTCCATGTTCGTACGGATGGCATTTTAGATATTTCCATGTTCATACAGGTGGCGGTGTAGATATTTCCATGTTTACAGATAGCAGTGTAGTTATTTCCCTGTTTATAGAGATAGCAGTGTAGATATTTCCATTGATATACAGATAGCTGTGTAGATATTTGCATGTTCCTACAGATAGCGGGGTAGATATTTCCATGTTCGTACAGATAGCGGTGTAGGTATTTCCATGTTCATACAGATAGCGGTGTAGATATTTCGATGTTCATACAGATAACGGTGTAGATATTTCCATGTTCATACAGATAGCGGTGTAGATATTTCCATGTTCATACAGTTAGCGGTGTAGATATTTCCATGTTCATACAGATGGCGGTGTAGATATTTACATGTTCATACAGATGGCGGTGTAGATATTTCCATGTTCGTACAGATGGCGGTGTAGATATTTCCATGTTCATACAGATGGCGATGTTGATATTTCCATGTTTTTAGAGATAGCGATGTAGTTATTTCCATGTTTATAGAGATACCGGTGTAGATATTTCCATTTATATACAGATAGTTGTGTAGATATTTCCATGTTCATACAGATAGTGGTGTAGATTTTCCATGTTCATACAGATAGTGGTGTAGATGTTTCCATGTTCATACAGATAGCGGTGTAGATATTTCCATGTTCTTACAGATAGCGGTGTAGATATTTCCATGTTCATACAGATAGAGTTGTAGATAATTCCACCTTCATGGAGATGGCGGTGTAGATATTTCTATGTTCATACAGAGGTCTTTGTAGTTATTTCCATGTTTATAGCGATGGGGGTGTAGATGTTTCCATGTTTATACAAATGGCGGTGTGGATATTTCCATGTTTATAGAGATGGCGGTGTAGATATTTCCATGTTTATACAGATGGCGGTGTGGATATTTCCATGTTTATAGAGATGGCGATGTAGTTATTTCCACGTTTATACAGAAAGCGGTGTAGGTATTTAAATGTTTACACAGATAGTGGTGTAGACCTTTCCATGTTTACACAGATAGCGTTGTAGATATTTACATGTATATAGAGATAACGGTGTAGTTATTTCCTTGTTTATACAGATAGCGGTGAAGATATTTCCATGTTTACACACATAGGGGTGTGGATATTTCCATGAGTATAAAACAGCGGTGTAGATATTTCCATGTTTATACTGGTAGCGGTGTAGATATTTCCAAGTTTATACAGATAGCGGTAGAGATATTTCCATGTTTATTCAGATTGCGGTGTAGATATTTCCATCTTAATACAGATCGCGATGCAGATATTTCCATGTTCCTACAGATGGCGGTGTAGATATTTCCATGTTCATACAGATGGTGGTGTATATATTTCCAAGTTTATAGAGATAGCGCTGTAGTTATTTCCATGTTTATAGAGAAAGCTGTGTAGATATATCCAAGTATATGCAGATAGCTGTGTAGTTATTTCCATATTCATACAGATAGCGGTGTAGATATTTTCCTGTTCATCCAGATGGCGGTGAGGTTATATCCATGTTCATACAGATGGCGGTGAAGATATTTCCATGTTCATACAGATGGCGGTGTAGATATTCCCCTGTTCATCCAGATGGCGGTGAGGTTATATCCATGTTCATACAGATGGCGGTGAAGATATTTCCATGTTCATACAGATGGCGGTGTAGATATTTCCATGTTCCTACAAATGGCGGTGTAGATATTTCCATGTTCATAGAGATGGCGGTGTAGATTTTTCCATGTTTATACAGATGGCGGTGTAGATATTTCCATGAGTATAGAGATGGCGGTGTAGATATTTCCATGTTCCTACAGATGGCGGTGTAGATGTTTCCATGTTCATACACATGGTGGGGTAAATATTTCCATCTTCCTACAGATGGCGGTGTAGATATTTCCATGTTCATACAGATAGCGGTGTAGATATTTCAAAGTTTATAGAGATAGCGGTGTAGTTATTTCCATGTTTATACAGATAGTGGTGAAGATATTTCCATGTTTATACAGATAGCTGTGTAGATATTTCCATGTTTATACAGATAGCGGTGTAGATATTTCCTTGTTTGTAGAGATAGCGGTGTAGATATTTCCATGTTTATACAGATAGCGGTGTGGATATTTCCATGTTTATGGTGATGGCGGTCTAGATATTTCCATGTGTATTGAGATAGCGGTGTAGTCATTTCCATGTTTATTGAGATTGAAGTGTGGATATTTCCATGTTTATACAGATAGCGGTGTAGGTATTTCCATGTTTGTAGAGATAGCGGTGTAGATATTTCTATGTTTTTACAGATAGCGGTGTGGATATTTCCATGTTTATAGAGATGGCGGTCTAGATATTTCCATGTTTATAGAAATAGCGGTGTAGGTATTTCCATGGTTATAGAGATAGCTTTATAGATATTTCCATGTTTATACAGAGTGTGGTGTAGATATTTCCATGTTGATACAGATGGTGGTGCAGATATTTCCATGTTTATACAGATAGCTGTGTAGATATTTCCATGTTCATACAGTTGGCGGTGTAGGTATTTCCATGTTCGTACAGATGACAGTGAAGATATTTCCATGTTTATACAGATAGCTGTGTAGATGTTACTTGTTCATACAGATGGCTGTGTAGATATTTTCATGTTCATACAGATGGCGGTGTAGATATTTCCATGTTCATACAGATAACGGCGTAGGTATTTCCATGTTTATACAGATGGCGGTGTTGATATTTCTATGTTCATGCCGATGGCGGTGTAAGTACTTCCATGTTCATACAGATGGCGGTGTAGATATTTCCGTGTTTATAGAGATAGCGGTGTAGTTATTTCCATGTTTGTAGAGATGGCGGTGTAGATATTTCCATGTTTATAGAGGTGGCGTAGTAGATATTTACATGTTTATATAGATAGCGTTGTAGATATTTCAATGTTCATACAGACAGCCTTGTAGATATTTCCATGTTTATACAGGTAGCAGTGTACGTATTTCCATGTTTATAGAGATAGCAGTGTAGATATTTCCCTGTTTTACATATAGCAGTGTAGATATTTCCATGTTTCTACAGATAGCGGTGTAGATATTTCTATGTTTATAGAGATAGCGGTGTAGCTATTTCCATGTATTTACAGATGCCGGTGTAGATATTTCCTTGTTTATACGGATAGCGGTGTAGATATTTCCATGTTTATACAGATGCAGGTGAAGGTATTTCCATGTTTATAGAGATAGCAGTGTAGTTATTTCCATGTTTATACAGATAACTGTGTAGATATTTCCATGTTTATACAGATAGAGGTGCAGATATTTCCATCTTAATACAGATGGCGGTGTAGATATTTCCATGCTCGTACAGATGGCGGTGTAGATATTTCCAAGTTTATAGAGATAGCGGTGTAGTTATTTCCATGTTTATAGAGAAAGCTGTGTAGATATGTCCATGTATATGCAGATAGCTGTGTAGATATTTCCATGTTCATACAGATAGCGGTGTAGATAATTCCACCTTTATAGAGATGGCGGTGTAGATATTTCTATGTTCATACAGATGGCGGTGTAGATATTTCCATGTTTATAGAGACGGCAGTGTAGATATTTCCATGTTTATACAGATGGCGGTGTAGATATTTCTATGTTTATAGTGATGGCGGTGTAGATATTTCCATGTTTATACAGAAAGCGGTGTAGATATTTCAATGTTTACACAGATAGCGGTGTAGATATTTCCATGTGTATATAGATAGTAGTGTTATTTCCATGTTTATACAGATAGCGCTGAAGATATTTCCATGTTTACACAGATAGCGCTGTGGATATTTCCATGTTTATGCAGATAGCGGTGTAGATATTTCCATCTTAATACAGATGGCGGTGTAGATATTTCCATGTTCCTAGAGATGGCTGTGTAGATATTTTCATGTTCCTTCAGATGGCGGTGTACATATTTTGAAGTTTATAGAGATAGTGGTGTAGTTATTTCCATGTTTATAGAGAAATCTGTGTAGATATTTCCATGTATGTGTAGATAGCTGTGTAGATATTTCCATGTTCATGCAGATAGCAGTGTAGATATTTCCATGTTTATCCAGATGCCGGTGTAGATATATCCATGTTCATACAGATGGCGGTGAGGATATTTCCATGTTCATACAGATGGCGGTGTATATATTTCCATGTTCATACAAATGGCGGTGTAGATATATCCATGTTCATAGAGATGGCGGTGTAGACATTTCCATGTTCATACAAATGGCGGTGTAGGTATTTCCAAGTTCATAGAGATGGCGGTGTAGATATTTCCATGTTCATACAGATGGCGCTGTAGATATTTCCATGTTCATACATATAGTGGTGTAGATATTTCCATGTTTATAGAGATAGCGGTGTAGATATTTCCAGGTTTATACTGATAGCGGTGTAGATATTTTCATGTTCATACAGATACCAGTGTATATATTTCCACCTTTATACAGATTGAGGTGTAGATATTTCCATGTTTATGAAGATGGCTGCCTAGATATTTCCATGTTTATAGAGATGGCAGTGTAGTTATTTCCATGTTTATAGAGACCGCGGTTTAGAAATTTCCATGTTCATACAGATAGCGGTGTCGATATTTCCACGTTCATACAGATAGCGTTGTACATATTTCCATATTCATACAGATAGCGGTGTAGATATTTCCATGTTAATATAGATGTCGGTAATGATATTTCCATGTTTATACAGATGGCGGTGTAGATATTTCTATGTTCATACAGGTGGCGGTGTAAGTACTTCCATGTTCATACAGATGGCGGTGTAGATATTTCCATGTTTATAGAGATAGCCGTGTAGTTATTTCCATGTTTGTAGAGATGGTGGTGTAGATATTTCCATGTTTATAGAGGTGCCGGTGTAGATATTTTCATGTTTATATAGATAGAGTTGTAGATATTTCAATGTTCATACAGACAGCCGTATACCTATTTCCATGTTTATACAGGTAGCAGTGTATATATTTCCATGTTTATAGAGATAGCGGTGTAGATATTTCCCTGTTTTACATATAGCAATGTAGATATTTCCATGTTTATATGGATAGCGGTGTAGATATTTGTATGTTTATAGAGATAACGGTGTAGTTATTTCCAGGTATTTACAGATGCAGTTGTAGATATTTCCATGTTTATACTGATAGCGGTGTAGATATTTCCATGTTTATACAGATGCAGGTGAAGATATTTCGATGTTTATAGAGATAGCAGTGTAGTTATTTTCATGTTTATACAGATAACTGTGTAAATATTTCCATGTTTACATGGATAACAGTGTAGGTATTTCCATGTATATGCAGAGAGCGGTGTAGTTATTTCCATGTTTATACAGATGGCAGTGTAGATATTTCCAACTTTATAGAGATGGCGGTGTAGATATTTCCAAGTTTATAGAGATGGTGGTGTAGATATTTCCTTGTGTATACAGATAGCGGTGTAGATATTTCCATGTTCATACAGATAGCGGTATAGATATTTCCATGTTCATCCAGATAGCGGTGTAGATAATTCCACATTCATAGAGATGGCGGTGTAGATATTTCTATGTTCCTACAGAGGGCTGTGTAGTTATTTAAATGTTTATAGAGATGGCGATGTAGATATTTCCATGTTTACACAAATGGCGGCGTAGTTATTTCCATGTTAATGGAGATGGCGGTGTAGATGTTTCCATGTTTATACAGATGGCGGTGTGGATATTTCCATGTTTATAGAGATAGCAATGTAGATATTTCCACGTTTATACAGAAAGCGGTGTAGATATTTCCATGTTTACACAGATAGTGGTGTAGACCTTTCCATGTTTCCACAGATAGCGTTGTAGATATTTACATGTTTATAGAGATAACGGTGTAGTTATTTCCTTCTTTATACAGATAGCAGTGAAGATATTTCCATGTTTACACACATAGCGGTGCGGATATTTCCATGATTATACAGATAGCGGTGCAGATATTTCCATGTTTATACAGATAGCGGTGCAGATATTTCCATGTTTATAATGATAGCGGTGTAGATATTTCCATGTTTACACAGGTAGCGGTGTAGATATTTCCAAGTTTATACAGATGGCGGTGTAGACATTTCCATGTTTATAAAGATAGCGGTGTAGATATTTTCATCTTAATACAGATGGCGGTGCAGAAATTTCCAGATTCCTACAGATGGCGGTGTAGATATTTCCATGTTCATACAGTTAGCTGTGTTGTCATTTCCAGGTTCATACAGATGGCAGTGTAGATATTTCCATGTTTATACAGATAGCGGTGTAGTTATTTCCATCTTTATAGAGATAGCAGTGTAGATATTTCCATTGATATGCAGTTAGCTGTGTAGATATTTCCATGTTCATACAGATGGCGGTGTAGATATTTCCATGTTCATACAGATGGCGGTGAAGATATTTACATGTTCATACAGATGGTGGTGAAGATATTTCCATGTTCATAGAGATGGCGGTGCAGATATTTCCATGTTCATACGTATGGCGGTGTTGGTATTTCAATGTTCATACCGATGGCGGTGTAGATATTTCCATGTTTATAGAGATGGCGGTGTAGGTATTTCCATGTTGATACACAGGGCGGTTAAGATATTTCCATGTTTACACAGATAGCAGTGTAGGTATTTCCATGTTGATACACATAGCGGTGTAGATATTTCCAAGTTTATAGAGATAGTGGTGTAGATATTTCCATGTTTATAGTGATAGTGTTGTAGATATTTCCATGTTTATACAGACAGCCGTATAGATATTTCCATGTTTATACAGAACGCGGTGTAGATATTTCCATGTTTATAGAGATAGCGTTGTAGATATTTCCTTGTTTTTAGAGATGGCAGTCTAGATATTTCCATGTTTATAGAGATAGTGGTGTAGATATTTCCAAGTATATAGAGAGAACAGTGTAGATATTTCCATGTTTATACAGATAGCGGTATAGATATTTCCATGTTTATACAGATAGCGGTGTAGACCTTTACATGTTTACAGAGATGGCGGTCTAGATATTTTCTTCTTTATACAGATAGCGGTGTAGATATTTCCATGTTTATAGAGATAGCGGTGAAGTTATTTCCATGTTTATAGAGATAGCACTGTAGGTACTTCCAATTTTCTACTGATAGCAGTGTAGAAATTTCCATGTTCATATACATAGCGGTGTAGATATTTCCACGTTTATAGAGATGGCGGTGTAGATATTTCCATGTTTATACAGAAAGCGGTGTAGATATTTCCATGTTTACACAGATAGTCCTGTAGACATTTCCATGTTTACACCGATAACGTTGTAGATATTTACATGTTTATAGAGATAGTGGTGTAGTTATTTCCATGTTTGTACAGATAGCGGTGAAGATATTTCCATGTTTACACACATAGCGGTGTGGATATTTCCATGATTATACTGATAGAGGTGCAGATATTTCCATGATTATACATATAGCGGTGCAGATATTTCCATGTTTGTAAAGATAGCGGAGTAGATATTTCCATGTTTATACAGTTAGCGGTGTAGATATTTCCACGTTTACACAGATAGCGGTGTAGATATTTCCATATTTATACAGATAGCGGTGTATATATTTCCATGTATATGCAGATAGATGTGTAGTTATTTCCATGTTCATATAGATAGCGGTGTAGATATTTCCCTGTTCATCCAGATAGTGGTGTAGATATATCCATGTTCCTACAGATGGCAGTGAAGATATTTAGATGTTCATACAGATGGCGGTGTAGATATTTCCATGTTCATACAAATATCGGTGTAGATATTTCCATGATCATAGAGATGGCGGTGTAGATATTTCCATGTTTATACAGACAGCGGTGTAGATATTTCCATGTTCATACAGATAGCGGTGTAGATATTTCCATGTTCATACAGATAGCGGTGTAGATATTACCATGTTTATACAGACAGCGGTGTAGATATTTCCATGTTCATACAGATAGCGGTGTAGATATTTCCATGTTCATACAGATAGCGGTGTAGATATTACCATGTTCATACACATAGCGGTCTAGTTATTTCCATATTCATACAGATATCGGTGTAGATATTTCCATGTTCATACAGTTAGCGGTATAGATATTTCCATGTTAATACAGGTGGCGGTGAAGGTATATCCATGTTTATAGAGATGGCGGTCTAGATATTTTCTTGTTTATACAGATAGCGGTGTAGATATTTCCATGTTTATGGAGATAGCGGTGTAGATATTTCCAATTTTAGAAAGATAGCAGTGAATGTTTTTCCATGTTCATACATATAGCGGTGTAGACATTTCCATGTTTACACAGATAGCGCTGTGGATATTTACAGGTTTATAGAGATAGCGGTGTAGTTATTTCCATGTTTATACAGATAGCGGTGAAGATATTTCCATGTTTACACAGATAGCGGTGTAGATATTTCCATGTTTATACAGATAGCGGGGTAGATATTTCCATGTTCATACAGATAGAATTGTAGATATTTCCATGTTCATACAGATGGCGGTGTAGATATTTCCATGTTCATAGTGATAGTGGTGTAGATATTTCCATATTCATACAGATAGCGGTGTAGATATTTCCAAGTTCATACAGGTAGCGGTGTAGATATTTCCATGTTCATACAGATAGCGGTGTTGATATTTCCATGTTCATACACATAGCGGTGGAGATATTTCCATATTCATACAGAGTGCGGTGTAGGTATTTCCATGCTTATAGAGATAGCGGTGTAGTTATTTCCATGTTTATACAGATAGCGGTGTAGATATTTCCATGTTTATACAGATAGCGGTGTAGATATTTTCATGTTTATACAGATGGCGGCCTAGATATTTTCTTGTTTATACAGATAGCGGTGTAGGTATTTCCATGTTTATAGAGATAGCATTGTAGATATTTCCAATTTTATACAGATAGCAGTGTAGATATTTCCATGTTCATACAGATAGCGGTGTAGACATTTCCAAGCTTACACAGATAGCGTTGTAGATATTTACGTGTTCATAGAGATAGCGGTGTAGATATTTCCATGTTTATACAGATAGCGCAGTAGATATTTCCATCTTAATTCAGATGGCGGTGTAGATATTTCCATGTTCACACAGATGGCGGTGCAGATATTTCCATGTTCATACAAATGGCGACGTAGATATTTCCAAGTTTATAGAGATAGCGATGTAGTTATTTCCATGTTTATGGAGATAGCGGTGTAGATATTTCCATGTATATACAGATATCGGGGTAGATATTTCCATGTTCATACAGATAGCGGTGTAGATATTTCCATGTTCAAACAGATAGCGGTGTAGATATTTCCATGTTCATACAGATAGCGGTGTAGACATTTGCATGTTCATACAGAAAGCGGTGTAGCTATTTCCAAGTTTACACAGGTAGCGGTGTAGATATTTCCAAGGTTATGTAGATAGCGGTGTAGATATTTCCATGTTTATACAGATAGCGGTGTAGATATTTCCATCTTAATACAGATCGCGGTGTAGATATTTCCATGTTCCTACAGATGGCGGTGTAGATATTTCCATGTTCATACAGATGGCGGTGTAGATATTTCCAAGTTTATAGAGATAGCGGTGTAGATATTTCCATGTTTATAGAGAAAGCTGTGCAGATATATCCAAGTATATGCAGATAGCAGTGTAGTTATTTACATGTTCATACAGATAGCGGTGTAGATATTTCCCTGTTCATCCGGATGGTGGTGTAGATATATCCATGTTCATAGAGATGGCGGTGAAGATATTTCCATGTTCATACACATGGCGGTATGGATATTTCCATGTTCATACAAATGGCGGTGTAGATATTTCCATGTTCATAGAGATGGCGGTGTAGATATTTCCATGTTTATACAGATGGCATTGTAGATATTTCCACGTTTATACAGATGGCGGTGTAGATATTTCCATGTTCCTACAGATGGCGGTGTAGATATTTCCATGTTCATACAGATGGCGGTGTACATATTTCCAAGTTTATAGAGATAGCGGTGTAGATATTTCCATGTTTATAGAGAAAGCTGTGCAGATATATCCAAGTATATGCAGATAGCAGTGTAGTTATTTCCATGTTCGTACAGATAGCGGTGTAGATATTTCCCTGTTCATCCAGATGGCGGTGTAGATATATCCATGTTCATAGAGATGGCGGTGAAGATATTTCCATGTTCATACACATGGCGGTATGGATATTTCCATGTTCATACAAATGGCGGTGTAGATGTTTCCATGTTCATACAGATGGCGGTGTAGATATTACCATGTTACTACAGATGGCGGAGGCGATATTTCCATGTTCATACAGATAGCGGTGTAGATATTTCAAAGTTTATAGAGATAGCGATGTAGTTATTTCCATGTTTATAGAGAAAGCTGTGTAGATATTTCCACGTATATGCAGACAGCTGTGTAGATATTTCCATGTTCATACAGATAGCGGTCTAGATGTTGCCATGTTCATACAGATAGCGGTGTAGATATTTCCATGTTCATACAAATAGCGGTGTGGATATTTCCATGTTCATACAGATAGCGGTGTAGATATTTCCATGTTCATACAGATAGTGGTGTAAATAATTCCACTTTCATAGAGAGGGCGGTGTAGATATTTCTATGTTCATACAGAGGGCGGTGTAGATATTTCCATGTTTATACAGATAGCGGTGTAGTTAATTCCATGTTTATAGAGATAGCAGTGTAGATATTTCCATTGATATGCAGATAGCTGTGTAGATATTTCCATGTTCATACAGATGGCGGTGTAGATATTTCCATGTTCATACAGATGGCGGTGAAGATATTTACATGTTCATACAGATGGCGGTGAAGATATTTCCATGTTCATAGAGATGGCGGTGTAGATATTTCCATGTTCATACGTATGGCGGTGTAGGTATTTCCATGTTCATACCGATGGCTGTGTTGATATTTCCATGTTTATAGAGATGGCGGTGTAGGTATTTCCATGTTGATACACAGGGCGGTTTAGATATTTCCATGTTTACACAGATAGCAGTGTAGGTATTTCCATGTTGATACACATAGCGGTGTAGATATTTCCAAGTTTATAGAGATAGCGGTGTAGATATTTCCATGTTTATAGTGATAGTGTTGTAGATATTTCCATGTTTATACAGACAGCGGTATAGATATTTCCATGTTTATACAGAAGGCGGTGTAGATATTTCCATGTTTATAGAGATAGCGTTGTAGATATTTCCTTGTTTATAGAGATGGCAGTCTAGATATTTCCATGTTTATAGAGATAGTGGTGTAGATATTTCCAAGTATATAGAGAGAATGGTGTAGATATTTCCATGTTTATACAGATAGCGGTAAAGATATTTCCATGTTTATACAGATAGCGGTGTAGACCTTTACATGTTTATAGAGATGGCGGTCTAGATATTTTCTTCTTTATACAGATAGCGGTGTAGATATTTCCATGTTTATACAGATAGCGGTGAAGTTATTTCCATGTTTATAGAGATAGCGGTGTAGATACTTCCAATTTTCTACTGATAGCAGTGTAGAAATTTCCATGTTCATACACATAGTGGTGTAGATATTTCCACGTTTATAGAGATGGCGGTGTAGATATTTCCATGTTCCTACAGATGGCGGTGTAGATATTTCCATGTTCATACAGATGGCGGTGTAGATATTTCCAAGTTTATAGAGATAGCGGTGTAGATATTTCCATGTTTATAGAGAAAGCTGTGCAGATATATCCAAGTATATGCAGATAGCAGTGTAGTTATTTCCATGTTCATACAGATAGCGGTGTAGATATTTCCCTGTTCATCCAGATGGCGGTGTAGATATATCCATGTTCATAGAGATGGCGGTGAAGATATTTCCATGTTCATACACATGGTGGTATGGATATTTCCATGTTCATACAAATGGCGGTGTAGGTGTTTCCATGTTCGTACAGACGGCGGTGTAGATATTACCATGTTACTACAGATGGCAGAGGAGATATTTCCATGTTCATACAGATAGCGGTGTAGATATTTCAAAGTTTATAGAGATAGCGATGTATTTATTTCCATGTTTATAGAGAAAGCTGTGTAGATATTTCCACGTATATGCAGACAGCTGTGTGGATATTTCCATGTTCATACAGATAGCGGTGTAGATATTTCCATGTTCATACAGATAGCGGTGTAGGTATTTCCATGTTCATACAGATAGCGGTGTGGATATTTCCATGTTCATACAGATAGCAGTGTAGATATTTCCATGTTCATGCAGATAGTGGTGTAGATAATTCCACTTTCATAGAGATGGCGGTGTAGATATTTCTATGTTCATACTGAGTGCGGTGTAGATATTTCCATGTTTATAGAGATGTCGGTGTAGATATTTCCATGTTTATACAAATGACGGTGTAGACATTTCCATGTTTATAGAGATGGACTTTGTAGATATTTCCATCTTTATACAGAAAGCGGTGTAGATATTTCCATGTTTACACAGTTAGCCGTGTAGACCTTTCCATGTTTACACAGATTTTTTTGTAGATGTTTACATGTTTATAGAGATAGTGGTGTAGTTATTTCCATGTTTATACAGACAGTGCTGAAGATATTTCCATGTTTACACAGATAGCGGTTTGGATATTTCCATTTTTATACTGATAGCGGTGTAGATATTTCCATCTTAATACAGATGGCCGTGTAGACATTTCTATCTTCCTACAGATGGCAGTGTAGATATTTCCATGTTCATACAGATGGCAGTGTAGATATTTCCATGTTCCAACAGATGGCGGAGTAGATATTTCGATGTTCATACAGATGGCGGTGTAGATATTTCCAAGTTTATAGAGATAGCGGTGTAGTTATTTCCATGTTTATAGAGAAAGCTGTGTAGGTATTTCCATGTATATGCAGGTAGCTCTGTAGATATTTCGATGTTCATACAGATAGCGGTGTAAATATTTCCATGTTCATACAGATAGCGGTGTAGATATTTCCATGTTCATACAGATAGCGGTGTAGATATTTCCTTGTTCATACAGATAGCGGTGTAGTTATTTCCATATTCATACAGATATCGTTGTAGATATTTCCATGTTCTTCCAGTTAGCGGTATAGATATTTCCATGTTCATACAGATGGCGGTGAAGGTATTTCCATGTTTACAGAGATGGCGCTCTAGATATTTTCTTGTTTATACAGATAGCGGAGTAGTTATTTCCATGTTTATAGAGATAGCGGTGTAGATAGTTCCAATTTTATACAGATAGCAGTGTAGATATTTCCATGTTCATACAGATAGTGGTGTAGACATTTCCATGTTTACACAGATAGCGTTGTAGATATTTATGTGTTTATAGAAATAGCGGTGTAGATATTTCCATGTATATACACATATCTGTGTAGATATTTCTATGTTCATACAGACGGCAGTGTAGATATTTCCATGTTCATACAGATAGCGGTGTAGATATTTCAATGTTCATACAGATAGCAGTGTAGATATTTCCATGTTCATAAAGATAGCGGTGTACATAGTTCCACCTTCATAGAGATGACGGTGTAGACATTTCTAAGTTCACACAGAGGGCTGCGTATTTATTTCCATGTTTATAGAGATGGCGGTGTAGATGTCTCCATGTTTATACAAATGACGGTGTAGTTATTTCCATGTTTATAGAGAAAGCTTTGTAGATATTTCCATGTATATGCAGACAGTTGTGTAGATATTTCCATGTTTATACAGATAGCGGTGTAGTTATTTCCATGTTTATAGAGATAGCAGTGTAGATATTTCCATTGATATACAGATAGCTGTGTAGATATATCCATGTTCATACAGATAGCGGTGTAGGTATTTCCATGTTCAAACAGATGGCGGTGTAGATATTTCCATGTTCATACAGATGGCGGTGAAGATATTTACATGTTCGAAGAGATGGTGGTGTAGATATTTCCATGTTCATAGAGATGGCGGTGTAGATATTACCATGATCATAGAGATGGCGGTGTAGATATTTCCAGGTTCATACGGATGGCGGTGTAGATATTTCCATGTTCATACAGATGGCGGTGTAGATATTTCCATGTTTATAGAGATGGTGGTGTAGATATTTCCATGTTTATACAGAGTTCGGTTTAGATATTTCCATGTTTACACAGATAGCGCAATAGATATTTCCATGTTGATACACATTGCGGTGTAGATATTTCCAAGTTTATACAGATAGTGGTGTAGATATTTCCATGTTTATAATGATAGCGTTGTAGATAATTCCATGTTTATACAGATAGCGGTATAGATATTTCCATGTTTATAGAGATAGTGGTGTAGATATTTCCAAGTTTATAGAGAGAGCGGTGTAGATATTTCCATGTGCATACAGATAGTTGTGTAGTTATTTTCATGTTTATAGAAATAGCAGTGTAGATATTTCCATTGATATACAGACAGCTGTGTAGATATTTCCATGTTCATACAGATAGCAGTGTAGCTATTTCCATGTTCATTCAGAGAGCGGTGTAGATATTTCCTTGTTCATACAGATAGCAGTGTAGATATTTCCATGTTCATACAGATAGCGGTGTAGATATTTCCATGTTTATGCAGGTAGCAGTGTAGATATTTCCTAGTTTATATAGATAGCGGTGTAGATATTTCCATGTTTATACAGATAGCGGTGTAGTTATTTCCATCTTAATACAGATCGCGGTGTAGATATTTCCCAGTTCCTACAGATGGCGGTGTAGATATTTCCATGTTCATAAAGATGGCGGTGTAGATATTTCCAAGTTTATAGAGATAGCGGTGTAGATATTTCCATGTTTATACAGACGGCGGTGTAGATATTTCCATGTTTATAGAGATGGCGTTGTAGATATTTCCATGTTCCCACAGATGGCGGTGTAGATGTTTCCATGTTCATATAGATGGCGGTGTAGATATTTCCAAGTTTATAGAGATAGTGGTGTAGTTTTTTCCATTTTTATAGAGAAAGCTGTGTAGATATTTCCACGTATATGCAGATAGCTGTGTAAATATTTCCATGTTCATTCATATAGCGGTGTAGATATTTCCATGTTCATCTACATGGCGGTGTAGATAGATCCATGTTCATACAGATGGCGGTGAAGATATTTCCATGTTTATAGAGATAGCGGTGTAGATATTTCCATGTTTATACAGATAGCGGTATCGATATTTCCATGTTTATACAGATAGAGGTGTAGATATTTGCATGTTTAGAGCGATGGCGGTCTAGATATTTCCATGTATATAGAGATAGCGGTGTAGTTATTTCCTTGTTTATAGAGAAAGCTGTGTAGATATTTCCATGTATATGCAGTTAGCTGTGTAGATATTTCCATGTTCGTACAGATAGTGTTGTAGATATTTCCATGTTCATACAGACAGCGGTGTAGATATTTCCACATTCATACAGATAGCGGTGTAGATATTTCCATGTTCACACAGGTAGCAGTGTAGATATTTCCACGTTCATACAGATGGCGGTGTAGATATATCCATGTTCATCCAGATGGAGGTTTAGATATTTCCAAGTTCATGCAGATGGCGGTGAAGATATTTCCATGTTCATAGAGATGGCGGTGTAGATATTTCCATATTCATACAGATGGCTTTGTAGATGTTTCCATGTTCATAGAGATGGCGGTGTAGATATTTCCATGTTTATAGAGATAGCGGTGTAGTTATTTTCATGTTTATAGAGATAGCTGTGTAGATATTTCCATTTATATATAGACAGCTATGTAGATATTTCCATGTTGATACGGATAGCGGTGTAGATATTTCCATGTTCATACAGAAGGCGGTGCAGATATTTCCATGTTCATCCAGATGGCGGTGAAGATCGTTCCGTGTTCATACAGATGGCGGTGAAGGTATTTCCATGTTTATACAGATAGCGGTGTAGATATTTCCATGTTTATAGAGATGGCAGTCTACATATTTCCATGTTTATAGAGATAGTTGTGTAGTTATTTCCATGTTTATAGAGACAGTGTTGTAGATATTTCCATGTTTATACAGATAGCAGTGAAGATATTTCCATATTTACACAGATAGCGGTGTAGATATTTCCATGTTTATACAGATAGTGGTTTAGATATTTCCATGTTTATAGAGATAGTGGTGTAGATAATTCCAATTTTATACAGATAGCAGTGTAGATATTTCCAAATTCATACAGATAGCGGTGTAGATATTTCCACTTTTATACAGATGGCGTTGTAGATATTTCCATGTTCATACAGATTGCTGTGTAGATATTTCCATGTTTATAGAGAAGGAGGTGCAGGTATTTCCATGTTTATAGAGATGGTGGTGTAGATGTTTCCAAGTTTATAGAGATGGCGGTGTAGATATTTTCATGTTTACACAGATGGCGGTGTGGATATTTCCATGTTTATTCAGATAGCGGTGTAGATATTTCCATGTCTATACAGATAGCGGTGGGGATATTTAAATGTTTATACAGATAGTGGTGCTGATATTTCCATGTTTATGCAGATAGCGTTGTAGGTATTTCCATCTTAGTACTGGTGGCGGTGTAGTTATTTCCATGTTCATACAGATGGCGGTGTAGATATTTCTATGTTCATACAGATATCGGTGTAGATATTTCAAAGTTTATAGAGATTGCGGTGTAGTTATTTCCATGTTTATGGAGAAATCTGTGTAGATATTTCCATGTATATGCAGACAGCTGTGTAGATATTTCCATGTTCATGCAGATAGCGGTGTAGATATTTCCATGTTCATCCAGATGCCGGTGTAGATATATCCATGTTCATACAAATGGCAGTGTATATATTTCCATGTTTATAGAGATAGCGCTGTAGTTATTTCCTGGTTTATAGAGAAAACTGTGTAGCTATTTCCATGTATATGAAGTTAGCGGTGTACATATTTCCATGTTCATACAGATGGCGGTGTAGATATTTCCATGTTCATACAGATAGCGGTGTAGATATTTCCATCTTCATACAGATAGCGGTGTAGATATTTCCATGTTCATGCAGATGGCGGTGTAGATATTTCCATGTTTATACAGATAGCAGTGTAGTTATTTCCATGTTTATAGAGATAGCAGTGTAAATATTTCCATTGATATACAGATAGCTGTGTGGATATTTACAAGTTCATACAGATAGCGGTGGAGATATTTCCATGTTCATACAGATAGCGGTGTAGATATTTCCATGTTCATACAGATGGCGGTGTAGATATTTCCATGATCATACAGATGGCGGTGTAGATATTTCCATGTTCATACAGATGGCGGTGTAGATATTACCATGTTCATAGAGATGGCAGTGTAAGTATTTCCATGTTCATAGGGATGGCGGTGTAGATAATTCCATGTTCATGCGGATGGCGGTGTTGATATTTCCACGTTCATACAGATGGCGGTGTAGATATTTCCATGTTTATAGAGATGGTGGTGTAGATATTTCCATGTTTATACAAAGGGCGGTTTAGATATTTCCATGTTTACACAGATAGCGGTGTAGATATTTCCATGTTGATACACATAGCGGTGTAGGTATCTTCAAGTTTATAGAGATAGCGGTGTAGATATTTCCACGTTTATTGAGACAGCGTTGTAGATATTTCCATGTTTATACAGATAGCGGTATAGATATTTCCATGTTTATACAGATGGCGGTGTAGTTATTTCCATGTTTATAGAGATGGCAGTGTAGATATATCCATGTTCATACAAATGGCGGTGAATATATTTCCATGTTTATAGAGATAGCGCTGTAGTTATTTCCTTGTTTATAGAGAAAGCTGTGTAGCTATTTCCATGTATATGAAGTTAGCGGTGTAGATATTTCCATGTTCATACAGATGGCGGTGTAGATATTTCCATGTTCATACAGATAGCGGTGTAGATATTTCCATGTTCATCCAGATGGCGGTGTAGATATTCCCATGTTCATACAGATGGCGGTGTACATATTTCCATGTTCATGCAGATGGCGGTGAAGGTATTTCCATGTTCATACATATGGCCTTGTAGGTATTTCCATGTTCATACAAATGGTGATGTGGATATTTCCATGTTCATTGAGATGGCGGTGTGGTTGTTTCCATGTTTATAGAGATAGCGGTGTAGTTATTTCCATGTTTATAGAGATAGCTGTGTAGATATTTCCATGTTCATACAGATAGCAGTGTAGCTATTTCCATGTTCATTCAGAGAGCGGTGTAGATATTTCCTTGTTCATACAGATAGCAGTGTAGATATTTCCATGTTCATACAGATAGCGGTGTAGATATTTCCATGTTTATGCAGGTAGCAGTGTAGATATTTCCTAGTTTATATAGATAGCGGTGTAGATATTTCCATGTTTATACAGATAGCGGTGTAGTTATTTCCATCTTAATACAGATCGCGGTGTAGATATTTCCCAGTTCCTACAGATGGCGGTGTAGATATTTCCATGTTCATAAAGATGGCGGTGTAGATATTTCCAAGTTTATAGAGATAGCGGTGTAGATATTTCCATGTTTATACAGACGGCGGTGTAGATATTTCCATGTTTATAGAGATGGCGTTGTAGATATTTCCATGTTCCCACAGATGGCGGTGTAGATGTTTCCATGTTCATATAGATGGCGGTGTAGATATTTCCAAGTTTATAGAGATAGTGGTGTAGTTTTTTCCATGTTTATAGAGAAAGCTGTGTAGATATTTCCACGTATATGCAGATAGCTGTGTAAATA
Source organism: Gorilla gorilla gorilla (assembly GCF_029281585.2). Classification (NCBI taxonomy): domain Eukaryota; kingdom Metazoa; phylum Chordata; class Mammalia; order Primates; family Hominidae; genus Gorilla; species Gorilla gorilla. The sequence goes on from NC_073238.2 coordinate 131,781,447, forward strand.
TTTCCATGTTCATTCATATAGCGGTGTAGATATTTCCATGTTCATCTACATGGCGGTGTAGATAGATCCATGTTCATACAGATGGCGGTGAAGATATTTCCATGTTTATAGAGATAGCGGTGTAGATATTTCCATGTTTATACAGATAGCGGTATCGATATTTCCATGTTTATACAGATAGAGGTGTAGATATTTGCATGTTTATAGCGATGGCGGTCTAGATATTTCCATGTTTATAGAGATAGCGGTGTAGTTATTTCCTTGTTTATAGAGAAAGCTGTGTAGATATTTCCATGTATATGCAGTTAGCTGTGTAGATATTTCCATGTTCGTACAGATAGTGTTGTAGATATTTCCATGTTCATACAGACAGCGGTGTAGATATTTCCACATTCATACAGATAGCGGTGTAGATATTTCCATGTTCACACAGGTAGCAGTGTAGATATTTCCACGTTCATACAGATGGCGGTGTAGATATATCCATGTTCATCCAGATGGAGGTTTAGATATTTCCAAGTTCATGCAGATAGCGGTGTAGGTACTTCCATGTTCATACAGAGAGCGGTGTAGAAATTTCCTTGTTCCTACAGATAGCGGTGTACATATTTCCATGTTCACACAGATAGCGGTGTAGATATTTCCATGTTCATACAGATTGCGGTGTACATATTTCCATGTTCATCCAGATGGCGGTGAAGATATTTCCATGTTCATACAGATGGCAGTGAAGATATTTCCATATTCATACAGATGGCGTTGTAATTATTTCCATGTTTATAGGGATGGAGGTGTAGATATTTCCATGTTTATACAGATAGCGGTGCAGATATTTCCATGTTTATAGAGATGGCAGTGTAGATATTTCCATGTTAATACAGATAGTGGTGTAGATATTTCCATGTTTACACAGATAGTGGTGTGTATATCTCCATGTTTATACAGATAGCGGTGTAGATATTTCCATGTTTATACAGATAGCGGTGCAGATATTTCCATCTTAATACAGATGGCGGTGTACATAATTCCATGTTCATCCAGATGGTGGTGAAGATATTTCCATGTTCATACAGATGGCAGTGAAGATATTTCCATATTCATACAGATGGCGTTGTAATTATTTCCATGTTTATAGAGATGAAGGTGTAGATATTTCCATGTTTATACAGATAGCAGTGCAGATATTTCCATGTTTATAGAGATGGCAGTGTAGATATTTCCATGTTAATACAGATAGCGGTGTAGATATTTCCATGTTTACACAGATAGTGGTGTGTATATCTCCATGTTTATACAGATAGCGGTGTAGATATTTCCATGTTTATACAGATAGCGGTGCAGATATTTCCATCTTAATACAGATGGCGGTGTAGATAATTCCATGTTCCTACAGATGGCGGTGTGGATATTTCCCTGTTCCTACAGATGGCGGAGTAGATATTTCCATGTTCCTACAGATGGCGGTGTAGATATTACCAAGTTTATAGCGATAGCGTTGTAGTTATTTCCATGTTTATAGAGAAAGCTGTGTAGATATGTCCATGTATATGCAGATAGCTGTGTAGATATTTCCATGTTCACACAGATAGCAGTGTAGATAATTCCACCTTTATAGAGATGGCGGTGTAGGTATTTCTATGTTCATACAGATGGCGGTGTAGGTATTTCCATATTTATAGAGACGGCAGTGTAGATATTTCCATGTTTATACAGATGGCGGTGTAGATATTTCTATGTTTATAGAGATGGCGGTGTAGATATTTCCATGTTTATAGAGAAAGCGGTGTAAATATTTCCATGTTTACACAGACAGCGGTGTAGACCTTTCCATGTTTACAGAGATAGCGTTGTAGATATTTACATGTTTATAGAGATAGTAGTGTAGTTATTTCCATGTTTATACAGATATCGCTGAAGATATTTCCATGTTTACACAGATAACGGTGTGGATACTTCCATGTTTATGCACATAGCGGTGTAGATATTTCCATCTTAATACAGATGGCGGTGTAGATGATTCCATGTTCCTACAGATGGCGGTGTAGATATTTCCATGTTCATACAGATGGCGGTGTAGATATTTTGAAGTTTATAGAGAGAGTGGTGTAGTTATTTCCATGTTTATAGAGAAATCTGTGTAGATATTTCCATGTATATGCAGATAGCTGTGTACATATTTCCATGCTCATGCAGATAGCGGTGTTCATATTTCCATGTTCATCCAGATGCAGGTGTAGATATATCCATGTTCATACAGATGGCGGTGAAGATATTTCCATGTTCATACAGATGGCGGTGTAGATATTTCCATGTTCATACAATTGGCGGTGTAGATATTTCCATGTTCATAGAGATGGCGGTGTAGCCATTTCCATATTCATACAAATGGTGGTGTAGACATTTCCATGTTCATAGAGATGGCGTTGTAGATATTTCCATGTTCACACAGATGGCGCTGTAGATATTTCGAAGTTTATAGAGATAGCGCTGTAGTTATTTTCATGTTTATAGAGAAATCTGTGTAGATATTTCCATGTATATGCAGATAGCTGTGTTGATACTTCCATGTTCATGAGGATAGCGGTGTAGATATTTCCTTGTTCATCCAGATGCCGGTGTAGATATATCCATGTTCATACAGATGGCGGTGAAGATATTTCCATGTTCATACAGATGGCGGTGTAGATATTTCCTTGTTCATGCAAATGGCGGTGTAGATATTTCCATGTTCATTGAGATGGCGGTGTAGATATTTCCACGTTCATACAAATGGCGGAGAAGCTATTTCCATATTCATAGAGATGGCGGTGTAGATATTTCCATGTTCATACAGATGGCGGTGTAGATATTTCCATGTTCATACAGGTGGCGGTGTAGATATTTCCATATTTTTACAGATAGCAGTGTAGTTATTTCCATGTTTATAGAGATGGTGGTGTAGATATTTTCATGTTTACACGGATGGCGGTGTAGATATTTCCATGTTTACACAGATAGCGGTGTAGACATTTCCATGTTTACACAGATAGCGGTGTGGATATTTCCATGTTTATGCAGATAGCGGTGTAGATATTTCCATGTTTATACAGATAGCGGTGCGGATATTTCCATGTTTATACAGATGGGCAGATATTTCCATGTTTATACAGATAGCGGTGTAGATATTTCCATGTTCATACAGATGGCGGTGTAGATATTTCCATGATCATACAGATGGCGGTGTAGATATTTCCATGTTCATACAGATGGCGGTGTAGATATTACCATGTTCGTAGAGATGGCAGTGTAGGTATTTCCATGTTCATAGGGATGGCGGTGTAGATAATTCCATGTTCATACGGATGGCGGTGTTGATATTTCCACGTTCATACAGATGGCGGTGTAGATATTTCCATGTTTATAGAGATGGTGGTGTAGATATTTCCATGTTTATACAAAGGGCGGTTTAGATATTTCCATGTTTACACAGATAGCGGTGTAGATATTTCCATGTTGATACACATAGCGGTGTAGGTATCTTCAAGTTTTTAGAGATAGCGGTGTAGATATTTCCACGTTTATTGAGACAGCGTTGTAGATATTTCCATGTTTATACAGATAGCGGTATAGATATTTCCATGTTTATACAGATGGCGGTGTAGTTATTTCCATGTTTATAGAGATGGCAGTGTAGATATATCCATGTTCATACAAATGGCGGTGAATATATTTCCATGTTTATAGAGATAGCGCTGTAGTTATTTCCTTGTTTATAGAGAAAGCTGTGTAGCTATTTCCATGTATATGAAGTTAGCGGTGTAGATATTTCCATGTTCATACAGATGGCGGTGTAGATATTTCCATGTTCATACAGATAGCGGTGTAGATATTTCCATGTTCATCCAGATGGCGGTGTAGATATTCCCATGTTCATCCAGATGGCGGTGTACATATTTCCATGTTCATGCAGATGGCGGTGAAGGTAATTCCATGTTCATACGTATGGCCTTGTAGGTATTTCCATGTTCATACAAATGGTGATGTGGATATTTCCATGTTCATTGAGATGGCGGTGTGGTTGTTTCCATGTTTATAGAGATAGCGGTGTAGTTATTTCCATGTTTATAGAGATAGCTGTGTAGATATTTCCATGTTCATACAGATAGCTGTGTAGATATTTCCATGTTCATACAGATAGCGGTGTAGGTACTTCCATGTTCATACAGAGAGCGGTGTAGAAATTTCCTTGTTCCTACAGATAGCGGTGTACATATTTCCATGTTCACACAGATAGCGGTGTAGATATTTCCATGTTCATACAGATTGCGGTGTACATATTTCCATGTTCATCCAGATGGCGGTGAAGATATTTCCATGTTCATACAGATTGCAGTGAAGATATTTCCATATTCATACAGATGGCGTTGTAATTATTTCCATGTTTATAGAGATGGAGGTGTAGATATTTCCATGTTTATACAGATAGCGGTGCAGATATTTCCATGTTTATAGAGATGGCAGTGTAGATATTTCCATGTTAATACAGATAGCGGTGTAGATATTTCCATGTTTACACAGATAGTGGTGTGTATATCTCCATGTTTATACAGATAGCGGTGTAGATATTTCCATGTTTATACAGATAGCGGTGCAGATATTTCCATCTTAATACAGATGGCGGTGTAGATAATTCCATGTTCCTACAGATGGCGGTGTAGATATTTCCATGTTCCTACAGATGGCGGAGTAGATATTTCCATGTTCCTACAGATGGCGGTGTAGATATTACCAAGTTTATAGCGATAGCGTTGTAGTTATTTCCATGTTTATAGAGAAAGCTGTGTAGATATGTCCATGTATATGCAGATAGCTGTGTAGATATTTCCATGTTCACACAGATAGCAGTGTAGATAATTCCACCTTTATAGAGATGGCGGTGTAGGTATTTCTATGTTCATACAGATGGCGGTGTAGGTATTTCCATATTTATAGAGACGGCCGTGTAGATATTTCCATGTTTATACAGATGGCGGTGTAGATATTTCTATGTTTATAGAGATGGCGGTGTAGATATTTCCATGTTTATAGAGAAAGCGGTGTAAATATTTCCATTTTTACACAGACAGCGGTGTAGACCTTTCCATGTTTACAGAGATAGCGTTGTAGATATTTACATGTTTATAGAGATAGTAGTGTAGTTATTTCCATGTTTATACAGATATCGCTGAAGATATTTCCATGTTTACACAGATAACGGTGTGGATACTTCCATGTTTATGCACATAGCGGTGTAGATATTTCCATCTTAATACTGATGGCGGTGTAGATGTTTCCATGTTCCTACAGATGGCGGTGTAGATATTTCCATGTTCATACAGATGGCGGTGTAGATATTTTGAAGTTTATAGAGAGAGTGATGTAGTTATTTCCATGTTTATAGAGAAATCTGTGTAGATATTTCCATGTATATGCAGATAGCTGTGTACATATTTCCATGCTCATGCAGATAGCGGTGTTCATATTTCCATGTTCATCCAGATGCAGGTGTAGATATATCCATGTTCATACAGATGGCGGTGAAGATATTTCCATGTTCATACAGATGGCGGTGTAGATATTTCCTTGTTCATGCAAATGGCGGTGTAGATATTTCCATGTTCATTGAGATGGCGGTGTAGATATTTCCACGTTCATACAAATGGCGGAGAAGCTATTTCCATATTCATAGAGATGGCGGTGTAGATATTTCCATGTTCATACAGATGGCGGTGTAGATATTTCCATGTTCATACAGGTGGCGGTGTAGATATTTCCATATTTTTACAGATAGCAGTGTAGTTATTTCCATGTTTATAGAGATGGCGGTGTAGATATTTTCATGTTTACACAGATGGCGGTGTAGATATTTCCATGTTTACACAGATAGCGGTGTAGACATTTCCATGTTTACACAGATAGCGGTGTGGATATTTCCATGTTTATGCAGATAGCGGTGTAGATATTTCCATGTTTATACAGATAGCGGTGCGGATATTTCCATGTTTATACAGATGGGCAGATATTTCCATGTTTATACAGATAGCGGTGTAGATATTTCCATGTTCATACAGATGGCGGTGTAGATATTTCCATGATCATACAGATGGCGGTGTAGATATTTCCATGTTCATACAGATGGCGGTGTAGATATTACGATGTTCGTAGAGATGGCAGTGTAGGTATTTCCATGTTCATAGGGATGGCGGTGTAGATAATTCCATGTTCATACGGATGGCGGTGTTGATATTTCCACGTTCATACAGATGGCGGTGTAGATATTTCCATGTTTATAGAGATGGTGGTGTAGATATTTCCATGTTTATACAAAGGGCGGTTTAGATATTTCCATGTTTACACAGATAGCGGTGTAGATATTTCCATGTTGATACACATAGCGGTGTAGGTATCTTCAAGTTTATAGAGATAGCGGTGTAGATATTTCCACGTTTATTGAGACAGCGTTGTAGATATTTCCATGTTTATACAGATAGCGGTATAGATATTTCCATGTTTATACAGATGGCGGTGTAGTTATTTCCATGTTTATAGAGATGGCAGTGTAGATATATCCATGTTCATACAAATGGCGGTGAATATATTTCCATGTTTATAGAGATAGCGCTGTAGTTATTTCCTTGTTTATAGAGAAAGCTGTGTAGCTATTTCCATGTATATGAAGTTAGCGGTGTAGATATTTCCATGTTCATCCAGATGGCAGTGTAGATATTCCCATGTTCATCCAGATGGCGGTGTACATATTTCCATGTTCATGCAGATGGCGGTGAAGGTATTTCCATGTTCATACATATGGCCTTGTAGGTATTTCCATGTTCATACAAATGGTGATGTGGATATTTCCATGTTCATTGAGATGGCGGTGTGGTTGTTTCCATGTTTATAGAGATAGCGGTGTAGTTATTTCCATGTTTATAGAGATAGCTGTGTAGATATTTCCATGTTCATACAGATAGCTCTGTAGATATTTCCATGTTCATACAGATAGCGGTGTAGGTACTTCCATGTTCATACAGAGAGCGGTGTAGAAATTTCCTTGTTCCTACAGATAGCGGTGTACATATTTCCATGTTCACACAGATAGCGGTGTAGATATTTCCATGTTCATACAGATTGCGGTGTACATATTTCCATGTTCATCCAGATGGCGGTGAAGATATTTCCATGTTCATACAGATTGCAGTGAAGATATTTCCATATTCATACAGATGGCGTTGTAATTATTTCCATGTTTATAGAGATGGAGGTGTAGATATTTCCATGTTTATACAGATAGCGGTGCAGATATTTCCATGTTTATAGAGATGGCAGTGTAGATATTTCCATGTTAATACAGATAGTGGTGTAGATATTTCCATGTTTACACAGATAGTGGTGTGTATATCTCCATGTTTATACAGATAGCGGTGTAGATATTTCCATGTTTATACAGATAGCGGTGCAGATATTTCCATCTTAATACAGATGGCGGTGTATATAATTCCATGTTCATCCAGATGGCGGTGTAGATATTTCCATGTTCCTACAGATGGCGGAGTAGATATTTCCATGTTCCTACAGATGGCGGTGTAGATATTACCAAGTTTATAGCGATAGCGTTGTAGTTATTTCCATGTTTATAGAGAATGCTGTGTAGATATGTCCATGTATATGCAGATAGCTGTGTAGATATTTCCATGTTCACACAGATAGCAGTGTAGATAATTCCACCTTTATAGAGATGGCGGTGGAGGTATTTCTATGTTCATACAGATGGCGGTGTAGGTATTTCCATATTTATAGGGACGGCAGTGTAGATATTTCCATGTTTATACAGATGGCGGTGTAGATATTTCTATGTTTATAGAAATGGCGGTGTAGATATTTCCATGTTTATAGAGAAAGCGGTGTAAATATTTCCATGTTTACACAGACAGCGGTGTAGACCTTTCCATGTTTACAGAGATAGCGTTGTAGATATTTACATGTTTATAGAGATATTAGTGTAGTTATTTCCATGTTTATACAGATATCGCTGAAGATATTTCCATGTTTACACAGATAACGGTGTGGATACTTCCATGTTTATGCACATAGCGGTGTAGATATTTCCATCTTAATACAGATGGCGGTGTAGATGTTTCCATGTTCCTACAGATGGCGGTGTAGATATTTCCATGTTCATACAGATGGCGGTGTAGATATTTTGAAGTTTATAGAGAGAGTGGTGTAGTTATTTCCATGTTTATAGAGAAATCTGTGTAGATATTTCCATGTATATGCAGATAGCTGTGTACATATTTCCATGCTCATGCAGATAGCGGTGTTCATATTTCCATGTTCATCCAGATGCAGGTGTAGATATATCCATGTTCATACAGATGGCGGTGAAGATATTTCCATGTTCATACAGATGGCGGTGTAGATATTTCCATGTTCATTCAATTGGCGGTGTAGATATTTCCATGTTCATAGAGATGGCGGTGTAGCCATTTCCATATTCATACAAATGGTGGTGTAGACATTTCCATGTTCATAGAGATGGCGTTGTAGATATTTCCATGTTCATACAGATGGCGCTGTAGATATTTCGAAGTTTATAGAGATAGAGCTGTAGTTATTTTCATGTTTATAGAGAAATCTGTGTAGATATTTCCATGTATATGCAGATAGCTGTGTTGATACTTCCATGTTCATGAGGATAGCGGTGTAGATATTTCCTTGTTCATCCAGATGCCGGTGTAGATATATCCATGTTCATACAGATGGCGGTGAAGATATTTCCATGTTCATACAGATGGTGGTGTAGATATTTCCTTGTTCATGCAAATGGCGGTGTAGATATTTCCATGTTCATTGAGATGGCGGTGTAGATATTTCCACGTTCATACAAATGGCGGAGAAGCTATTTCCATATTCATAGAGATGGCGGTGTAGATATTTCCATGTTCATACAGATGGCGGTGTAGATATTTCAATGTTCATACAGGTGGCGGTGTAGATATTTCCATATTTTTACAGATAGCAGTGTAGTTATTTCCATGTTTATAGAGATGGCGGTGTAGATATTTTCATGTTTACACAGATGGCGTTGTAGATATTTCCATGTTTACACAGATAGCGGTGTAGACATTTCCATGTTTACACAGATAGCGGTGTGGATATTTCCATGTTTATGCAGATAGCGGTGTAGATATTTCCATGTTTATACAGATAGCGGTGCGGATATTTCCATGTTTATACAGATGGGCAGATATTTCCATGTTTATACAGATAGCGGTGTAGATATTTCCATGTTCATACAGATGGCGGTGTAGATATTTCCATGATCATACAGATGGCGGTGTAGATATTTCCATGTTCATACAGATGGCGGTGTAGATATTACCATGTTCATAGAGATGGCAGTGTAGGTATTTCCATGTTCATAGGGATGGCGGTGTAGATAATTCCATGTTCATACGGATGGCGGTGTTGATATTTCCACGTTCATACAGATGGCGGTGTAGATATTTCCATGTTTATAGAGATGGTGGTGTAGATATTTCCATGTTTATACAAAGGGCGGTTTAGATATTTCCATGTTTACACAGATAGCGGTGTAGATATTTCCATGTTGATACACATAGCGGTGTAGGTATCTTCAAGTTTATAGAGATAGCGGTGTAGATATTTCCACGTTTATTGAGACAGCGTTGTAGATATTTCCATGTTTATACAGATAGCGGTATAGATATTTCCATGTTTATACAGATGGCGGTGTAGTTATTTCCATGTTTATAGAGATGGCAGTGTAGATATATCCATGTTCATACAAATGGCGGTGAATATATTTCCATGTTTATAGAGATAGCGCTGTAGTTATTTCCTTGTTTATAGAGAAAGCTGTGTAGCTATTTCCATGTATATGAAGTTAGCGGTGTAGATATTTCCATGTTCATACAAATGGCGGTGTAGATATTTCCATGTTCATAGAGATGGCGGTGTAGCCATTTCCATATTCATACAAATGGTGGTGTAGACATTTCCATGTTCATAGAGATGGCGTTGTAGTTATTTCCATGTTCATACAGATGGCGGTGTAGATATTTCGGAGTTTATAGAGATAGCGCTGTAGTTATTTTCATGTTTATAGAGAAATCTGTGTAGATATTTCCATGTATATGCAGATAGCTGTGTTGATACTTCCATGTTCATGAGGATAGCGGTGTAGATATTTCCTTGTTCATCCAGATGCCGGTGTAGATATATCCATGTTCATACAGATGGCGGTGAAGATATTTCCATGTTCATACAGATGGCGGTGTAGATATTTCCTTGTTCATGCAAATGGCGGTGTAGATATTTCCATGTTCATTGAGATGGCGGTGTAGATATTTCCACGTTCATACAAATGGCGGAGAAGCTATTTCCATATTCATAGAGATGGCGGTGTAGATATTTCCATGTTCATACAGATGGCGGTGTAGATATTTCCATGTTCATACAGGTGGCGGTGTAGATATTTCCATATTTTTACAGATAGCAGTGTAGTTATTTCCATGTTTATAGAGATGGCGGTGTAGATATTTTCATGTTTACACAGATGGCGGTGTAGATATTTCCATGTTTACACAGATAGCGGTGTAGACATTTCCATGTTTACACAGATAGCGGTGTGGATATTTCCATGTTTATGCAGATAGCGGTGTAGATATTTCCATGTTTATACAGATAGCGGTGCGGATATTTCCATGTTTATACAGATGGGCAGATATTTCCATGTTTATACAGATAGCGGTGTAGATATTTCCATGTTCATACAGATGGCGGTGTAGATATTTCCATGATCATACAGATGGCGGTGTAGATATTTCCATGTTCATACAGATGGCGGTGTAGATATTACGATGTTCGTAGAGATGGCAGTGTAGGTATTTCCATGTTCATAGGGATGGCGGTGTAGATAATTCCATGTTCATACGGATGGCGGTGTTGATATTTCCACGTTCATACAGATGGCGGTGTAGATATTTCCATGTTTATAGAGATGGTGGTGTAGATATTTCCATGTTTATACAAAGGGCGGTTTAGATATTTCCATGTTTACACAGATAGCGGTGTAGATATTTCCATGTTGATACACATAGCGGTGTAGGTATCTTCAAGTTTATAGAGATAGCGGTGTAGATATTTCCACGTTTATTGAGACAGCGTTGTAGATATTTCCATGTTTATACAGATAGCGGTATAGATATTTCCATGTTTATACAGATGGCGGTGTAGTTATTTCCATGTTTATAGAGATGGCAGTGTAGATATATCCATGTTCATACAAATGGCGGTGAATATATTTCCATGTTTATAGAGATAGCGCTGTAGTTATTTCCTTGTTTATAGAGAAAGCTGTGTAGCTATTTCCATGTATATGAAGTTAGCGGTGTAGATATTTCCATGTTCATCCAGATGGCAGTGTAGATATTCCCATGTTCATCCAGATGGCGGTGTACATATTTCCATGTTCATGCAGATGGCGGTGAAGGTATTTCCATGTTCATACATATGGCCTTGTAGGTATTTCCATGTTCATACAAATGGTGATGTGGATATTTCCATGTTCATTGAGATGGCGGTGTGGTTGTTTCCATGTTTATAGAGATAGCGGTGTAGTTATTTCCATGTTTATAGAGATAGCTGTGTAGATATTTCCATGTTCATACAGATAGCTCTGTAGATATTTCCATGTTCATACAGATAGCGGTGTAGGTACTTCCATGTTCATACAGAGAGCGGTGTAGAAATTTCCTTGTTCCTACAGATAGCGGTGTACATATTTCCATGTTCACACAGATAGCGGTGTAGATATTTCCATGTTCATACAGATTGCGGTGTACATATTTCCATGTTCATCCAGATGGCGGTGAAGATATTTCCATGTTCATACAGATTGCAGTGAAGATATTTCCATATTCATACAGATGGCGTTGTAATTATTTCCATGTTTATAGAGATGGAGGTGTAGATATTTCCATGTTTATACAGATAGCGGTGCAGATATTTCCATGTTTATAGAGATGGCAGTGTAGATATTTCCATGTTAATACAGATAGTGGTGTAGATATTTCCATGTTTACACAGATAGTGGTGTGTATATCTCCATGTTTATACAGATAGCGGTGTAGATATTTCCATGTTTATACAGATAGCGGTGCAGATATTTCCATCTTAATACAGATGGCGGTGTATATAATTCCATGTTCATCCAGATGGCGGTGTAGATATTTCCATGTTCCTACAGATGGCGGAGTAGATATTTCCATGTTCCTACAGATGGCGGTGTAGATATTACCAAGTTTATAGCGATAGCGTTGTAGTTATTTCCATGTTTATAGAGAATGCTGTGTAGATATGTCCATGTATATGCAGATAGCTGTGTAGATATTTCCATGTTCACACAGATAGCAGTGTAGATAATTCCACCTTTATAGAGATGGCGGTGGAGGTATTTCTATGTTCATACAGATGGCGGTGTAGGTATTTCCATATTTATAGGGACGGCAGTGTAGATATTTCCATGTTTATACAGATGGCGGTGTAGATATTTCTATGTTTATAGAAATGGCGGTGTAGATATTTCCATGTTTATAGAGAAAGCGGTGTAAATATTTCCATGTTTACACAGACAGCGGTGTAGACCTTTCCATGTTTACAGAGATAGCGTTGTAGATATTTACATGTTTATAGAGATATTAGTGTAGTTATTTCCATGTTTATACAGATATCGCTGAAGATATTTCCATGTTTACACAGATAACGGTGTGGATACTTCCATGTTTATGCACATAGCGGTGTAGATATTTCCATCTTAATACAGATGGCGGTGTAGATGTTTCCATGTTCCTACAGATGGCGGTGTAGATATTTCCATGTTCATACAGATGGCGGTGTAGATATTTTGAAGTTTATAGAGAGAGTGGTGTAGTTATTTCCATGTTTATAGAGAAATCTGTGTAGATATTTCCATGTATATGCAGATAGCTGTGTACATATTTCCATGCTCATGCAGATAGCGGTGTTCATATTTCCATGTTCATCCAGATGCAGGTGTAGATATATCCATGTTCATACAGATGGCGGTGAAGATATTTCCATGTTCATACAGATGGCGGTGTAGATATTTCCATGTTCATTCAATTGGCGGTGTAGATATTTCCATGTTCATAGAGATGGCGGTGTAGCCATTTCCATATTCATACAAATGGTGGTGTAGACATTTCCATGTTCATAGAGATGGCGTTGTAGATATTTCCATGTTCATACAGATGGCGCTGTAGATATTTCGAAGTTTATAGAGATAGAGCTGTAGTTATTTTCATGTTTATAGAGAAATCTGTGTAGATATTTCCATGTATATGCAGATAGCTGTGTTGATACTTCCATGTTCATGAGGATAGCGGTGTAGATATTTCCTTGTTCATCCAGATGCCGGTGTAGATATATCCATGTTCATACAGATGGCGGTGAAGATATTTCCATGTTCATACAGATGGTGGTGTAGATATTTCCTTGTTCATGCAAATGGCGGTGTAGATATTTCCATGTTCATTGAGATGGCGGTGTAGATATTTCCACGTTCATACAAATGGCGGAGAAGCTATTTCCATATTCATAGAGATGGCGGTGTAGATATTTCCATGTTCATACAGATGGCGGTGTAGATATTTCAATGTTCATACAGGTGGCGGTGTAGATATTTCCATATTTTTACAGATAGCAGTGTAGTTATTTCCATGTTTATAGAGATGGCGGTGTAGATATTTTCATGTTTACACAGATGGCGTTGTAGATATTTCCATGTTTACACAGATAGCGGTGTAGACATTTCCATGTTTACACAGATAGCGGTGTGGATATTTCCATGTTTATGCAGATAGCGGTGTAGATATTTCCATGTTTATACAGATAGCGGTGCGGATATTTCCATGTTTATACAGATGGGCAGATATTTCCATGTTTATACAGATAGCGGTGTAGATATTTCCATGTTCATACAGATGGCGGTGTAGATATTTCCATGATCATACAGATGGCGGTGTAGATATTTCCATGTTCATACAGATGGCGGTGTAGATATTACCATGTTCATAGAGATGGCAGTGTAGGTATTTCCATGTTCATAGGGATGGCGGTGTAGATAATTCCATGTTCATACGGATGGCGGTGTTGATATTTCCACGTTCATACAGATGGCGGTGTAGATATTTCCATGTTTATAGAGATGGTGGTGTAGATATTTCCATGTTTATACAAAGGGCGGTTTAGATATTTCCATGTTTACACAGATAGCGGTGTAGATATTTCCATGTTGATACACATAGCGGTGTAGGTATCTTCAAGTTTATAGAGATAGCGGTGTAGATATTTCCACGTTTATTGAGACAGCGTTGTAGATATTTCCATGTTTATACAGATAGCGGTATAGATATTTCCATGTTTATACAGATGGCGGTGTAGTTATTTCCATGTTTATAGAGATGGCAGTGTAGATATATCCATGTTCATACAAATGGCGGTGAATATATTTCCATGTTTATAGAGATAGCGCTGTAGTTATTTCCTTGTTTATAGAGAAAGCTGTGTAGCTATTTCCATGTATATGAAGTTAGCGGTGTAGATATTTCCATGTTCATACAAATGGCGGTGTAGATATTTCCATGTTCATACAGATAGCAGTGTAGATATTTCCATGTTCATCCAGATGGCGGTGTAGATATTCCCATGTTCATCCAGATGGCGGTGTACATATTTCCATGTTCATGCAGATGGCGGTGAAGGTATTTCCATGTTCATACATATGGCCTTGTAGGTATTTCCATGTTCATACAAATGGTGATGTGGATATTTCCATGTTCATTGAGATGGCGGTGTGGTTGTTTCCATGTTTATAGAGATAGCGGTGTAGTTATTTCCATGTTTATAGAGATAGCTGTGTAGATATTTCCATGTTCATACAGATTGCAGTGAAGATATTTCCATATTCATACAGATGGCGTTGTAATTATTTCCATGTTTATAGAGATGGAGGTGTAGATATTTCCATGTTTATACAGATAGCGGTGCAGATATTTCCATGTTTATAGAGATGGCAGTGTAGATATTTCCATGTTAATACAGATAGCGGTGTAGATATTTCCATGTTTACACAGATAGTGGTGTGTATATCTCCATGTTTATACAGATAGCGGTGTAGATATTTCCATGTTTATACAGATAGCGGTGCAGATATTTCCATCTTAATACAGATGGCGGTGTAGATAATTCCATGTTCCTACAGATGGCGGTGTAGATATTTCCATGTTCCTACAGATGGCGGAGTAGATATTTCCATGTTCCTACAGATGGCGGTGTAGATATTACCAAGTTTATAGCGATAGCGTTGTAGTTATTTCCATGTTTATAGAGAAAGCTGTGTAGATATGTCCATGTATATGCAGATAGCTGTGTAGATATTTCCATGTTCACACAGATAGCATTGTAGATAATTCCACCTTTATAGAGATGGCGGTGTAGGTATTTCTATGTTCATACAGATGGCGGTGTAGGTATTTCCATATTTATAGAGACGGCCGTGTAGATATTTCCATGTTTATACAGATGGCGGTGTAGATATTTCTATGTTTATAGAGATGGCGGTGTAGATATTTCCATGTTTATAGAGAAAGCGGTGTAAATATTTCCATTTTTACACAGACAGCGGTGTAGACCTTTCCATGTTTACAGAGATAGCGTTGTAGATATTTACATGTTTATAGAGATAGTAGTGTAGTTATTTCCATGTTTATACAGATATCGCTGAAGATATTTCCATGTTTACACAGATAACGGTGTGGATACTTCCATGTTTATGCACATAGCGGTGTAGATATTTCCATCTTAATACTGATGGCGGTGTAGATGTTTCCATGTTCCTACAGATGGCGGTGTAGATATTTCCATGTTCATACAGATGGCGGTGTAGATATTTTGAAGTTTATAGAGAGAGTGATGTAGTTATTTCCATGTTTATAGAGAAATCTGTGTAGATATTTCCATGTATATGCAGATAGCTGTGTACATATTTCCATGCTCATGCAGATAGCGGTGTTCATATTTCCATGTTCATCCAGATGCAGGTGTAGATATATCCATGTTCATACAGATGGCGGTGAAGATATTTCCATGTTCATACAGATGGCGGTGTAGATATTTCCATGTTCATACAATTGGCGGTGTAGATATTTCCATGTTCATACAGATTGCGGTGTACATATTTCCATGTTCATCCAGATGGCGGTGAAGATATTTCCATGTTCATACAGATTGCAGTGAAGATATTTCCATATTCATACAGATGGCGTTGTAATTATTTCCATGTTTATAGAGATGGAGGTGTAGATATTTCCATGTTTATACAGATAGCGGTGCAGATATTTCCATGTTTATAGAGATGGCAGTGTAGATATTTCCATGTTAATACAGATAGTGGTGTAGATATTTCCATGTTTACACAGATAGTGGTGTGTATATCTCCATGTTTATACAGATAGCGGTGTAGATATTTCCATGTTTATACAGATAGCGGTGCAGATATTTCCATCTTAATACAGATGGCGGTGTACATAATTCCATGTTCATCCAGATGGCGGTGAAGATATTTCCATGTTCATACAGATGGCAGTGAAGATATTTCCATATTCATACAGATGGCGTTGTAAATATTTCCATGTTTATAGAGATGAAGGTGTAGATATTTCCATGTTTATACAGATAGCAGTGCAGATATTTCCATGTTTATAGAGATGGCAGTGTAGATATTTCCATGTTAATACAGATAGCGGTGTAGATATTTCCATGTTTACACAGATAGTGGTGTGTATATCTCCATGTTTATACAGATAGCGGTGTAGATATTTCCATGTTTATACAGATAGCGGTGCAGATATTTCCATCTTAATACAGATGGCGGTGTAGATAATTCCATGTTCCTACAGATGGCGGTGTGGATATTTCCATGTTCCTACAGATGGCGGAGTAGATATTTCCATGTTCCTACAGATGGCGGTGTAGATATTACCAAGTTTATAGCGATAGCGTTGTAGTTATTTCCATGTTTATAGAGAAAGCTGTGTAGATATGTCCATGTATATGCAGATAGCTGTGTAGATATTTCCATGTTCACACAGATAGCAGTGTAGATAATTCCACCTTTATAGAGATGGCGGTGTAGGTATTTCTATGTTCATACAGATGGCGGTGTAGGTATTTCCATATTTATAGAGACGGCCGTGTAGATATTTCCATGTTTATACAGATGGCGGTGTAGATATTTCTATGTTTATAGAGATGGCGGTGTAGATATTTCCATGTTTATAGAGAAAGCGGTGTAAATATTTCCATGTTTACACAGACAGCGGTGTAGACCTTTCCATGCTTACAGAGATAGCGTTGTAGATATTTACATGTTTATAGAGATAGTAGTGTAGTTATTTCCATGTTTATACAGATATCGCTGAAGATATTTCCATGTTTACACAGATAACGGTGTGGATACTTCCATGTTTATGCACATAGCGGTGTAGATATTTCCATCTTAATACAGATGGCGGTGTAGATGTTTCCATGTTCCTACAGATGGCGGTGTAGATATTTCCATGTTCATACAGATGGCGGTGTAGATATTTTGAAGTTTATAGAGAGAGTGGTGTAGTTATTTCCATGTTTATAGAGAAATCTGTGTAGATATTTCCATGTATATGCAGATAGCTGTGTACATATTTCCATGCTCATGCAGATAGCGGTGTTCATATTTCCATGTTCATCCAGATGCAGGTGTAGATATATCCATGTTCATACAGATGGCGGTGAAGATATTTCCATGTTCATACAGATGGCGGTGTAGATATTTCCATGTTCATACAAATGGCGGTGTAGATATTTCCATGTTCATAGAGATGGCGGTGTAGCCATTTCCATATTCATACAAATGGTGGTGTAGACATTTCCATGTTCATAGAGATGGCGTTGTAGTTATTTCCATGTTCATACAGATGGCGGTGTAGATATTTCGGAGTTTATAGAGATAGCGCTGTAGTTATTTTCATGTTTATAGAGAAATCTGTGTAGATATTTCCATGTATATGCAGATAGCTGTGTTGATACTTCCATGTTCATGAGGATAGCGGTGTAGATATTTCCTTGTTCATCCAGATGCCGGTGTAGATATATCCATGTTCATACAGATGGCGGTGAAGATATTTCCATGTTCATACAGATGGCGGTGTAGATATTTCCTTGTTCATGCAAATGGCGGTGTAGATATTTCCATGTTCATTGAGATGGCGGTGTAGATATTTCCACGTTCATACAAATGGCGGAGAAGCTATTTCCATATTCATAGAGATGGCGGTGTAGATATTTCCATGTTCATACAGATGGCGGTGTAGATATTTCCATGTTCATACAGGTGGCGGTGTAGATATTTCCATATTTTTACAGATAGCAGTGTAGTTATTTCCATGTTTATAGAGATGGCGGTGTAGATATTTTCATGTTTACACAGATGGCGGTGTAGATATTTCCATGTTTACACAGATAGCGGTGTAGACATTTCCATGTTTACACAGATAGCGGTGTGGATATTTCCATGTTTATGCAGATAGCGGTGTAGATATTTCCATGTTTATACAGATAGCGGTGCGGATATTTCCATGTTTATACAGATGGGCAGATATTTCCATGTTTATACAGATAGCGGTGTAGATATTTCCATGTTCATACAGATGGCGGTGTAGATATTTCCATGATCATACAGATGGCGGTGTAGATATTTCCATGTTCATACAGATGGCGGTGTAGATATTACGATGTTCGTAGAGATGGCAGTGTAGGTATTTCCATGTTCATAGGGATGGCGGTGTAGATAATTCCATGTTCATACGGATGGCGGTGTTGATATTTCCACGTTCATACAGATGGCGGTGTAGATATTTCCATGTTTATAGAGATGGTGGTGTAGATATTTCCATGTTTATACAAAGGGCGGTTTAGATATTTCCATGTTTACACAGATAGCGGTGTAGATATTTCCATGTTGATACACATAGCGGTGTAGGTATCTTCAAGTTTATAGAGATAGCGGTGTAGATATTTCCACGTTTATTGAGACAGCGTTGTAGATATTTCCATGTTTATACAGATAGCGGTATAGATATTTCCATGTTTATACAGATGGCGGTGTAGTTATTTCCATGTTTATAGAGATGGCAGTGTAGATATATCCATGTTCATACAAATGGCGGTGAATATATTTCCATGTTTATAGAGATAGCGCTGTAGTTATTTCCTTGTTTATAGAGAAAGCTGTGTAGCTATTTCCATGTATATGAAGTTAGCGGTGTAGATATTTCCATGTTCATCCAGATGGCAGTGTAGATATTCCCATGTTCATCCAGATGGCGGTGTACATATTTCCATGTTCATGCAGATGGCGGTGAAGGTATTTCCATGTTCATACATATGGCCTTGTAGGTATTTCCATGTTCATACAAATGGTGATGTGGATATTTCCATGTTCATTGAGATGGCGGTGTGGTTGTTTCCATGTTTATAGAGATAGCGGTGTAGTTATTTCCATGTTTATAGAGATAGCTGTGTAGATATTTCCATGTTCATACAGATAGCTCTGTAGATATTTCCATGTTCATACAGATAGCGGTGTAGGTACTTCCATGTTCATACAGAGAGCGGTGTAGAAATTTCCTTGTTCCTACAGATAGCGGTGTACATATTTCCATGTTCACACAGATAGCGGTGTAGATATTTCCATGTTCATACAGATTGCGGTGTACATATTTCCATGTTCATCCAGATGGCGGTGAAGATATTTCCATGTTCATACAGATTGCAGTGAAGATATTTCCATATTCATACAGATGGCGTTGTAATTATTTCCATGTTTATAGAGATGGAGGTGTAGATATTTCCATGTTTATACAGATAGCGGTGCAGATATTTCCATGTTTATAGAGATGGCAGTGTAGATATTTCCATGTTAATACAGATAGTGGTGTAGATATTTCCATGTTTACACAGATAGTGGTGTGTATATCTCCATGTTTATACAGATAGCGGTGTAGATATTTCCATGTTTATACAGATAGCGGTGCAGATATTTCCATCTTAATACAGATGGCGGTGTATATAATTCCATGTTCATCCAGATGGCGGTGTAGATATTTCCATGTTCCTACAGATGGCGGAGTAGATATTTCCATGTTCCTACAGATGGCGGTGTAGATATTACCAAGTTTATAGCGATAGCGTTGTAGTTATTTCCATGTTTATAGAGAATGCTGTGTAGATATGTCCATGTATATGCAGATAGCTGTGTAGATATTTCCATGTTCACACAGATAGCAGTGTAGATAATTCCACCTTTATAGAGATGGCGGTGGAGGTATTTCTATGTTCATACAGATGGCGGTGTAGGTATTTCCATATTTATAGGGACGGCAGTGTAGATATTTCCATGTTTATACAGATGGCGGTGTAGATATTTCTATGTTTATAGAAATGGCGGTGTAGATATTTCCATGTTTATAGAGAAAGCGGTGTAAATATTTCCATGTTTACACAGACAGCGGTGTAGACCTTTCCATGTTTACAGAGATAGCGTTGTAGATATTTACATGTTTATAGAGATAGTAGTGTAGTTATTTCCATGTTTATACAGATATCGCTGAAGATATTTCCATGTTTACACAGATAACGGTGTGGATACTTCCATGTTTATGCACATAGCGGTGTAGATATTTCCATCTTAATACAGATGGCGGTGTAGATGTTTCCATGTTCCTACAGATGGCGGTGTAGATATTTCCATGTTCATACAGATGGCGGTGTAGATATTTTGAAGTTTATAGAGAGAGTGGTGTAGTTATTTCCATGTTTATAGAGAAATCTGTGTAGATATTTCCATGTATATGCAGATAGCTGTGTACATATTTCCATGCTCATGCAGATAGCGGTGTTCATATTTCCATGTTCATCCAGATGCAGGTGTAGATATATCCATGTTCATACAGATGGCGGTGAAGATATTTCCATGTTCATACAGATGGCGGTGTAGATATTTCCATGTTCATTCAATTGGCGGTGTAGATATTTCCATGTTCATAGAGATGGCGGTGTAGCCATTTCCATATTCATACAAATGGTGGTGTAGACATTTCCATGTTCATAGAGATGGCGTTGTAGATATTTCCATGTTCATACAGATGGCGCTGTAGATATTTCGAAGTTTATAGAGATAGAGCTGTAGTTATTTTCATGTTTATAGAGAAATCTGTGTAGATATTTCCATGTATATGCAGATAGCTGTGTTGATACTTCCATGTTCATGAGGATAGCGGTGTAGATATTTCCTTGTTCATCCAGATGCCGGTGTAGATATATCCATGTTCATACAGATGGCGGTGAAGATATTTCCATGTTCATACAGATGGTGGTGTAGATATTTCCTTGTTCATGCAAATGGCGGTGTAGATATTTCCATGTTCATTGAGATGGCGGTGTAGATATTTCCACGTTCATACAAATGGCGGAGAAGCTATTTCCATATTCATAGAGATGGCGGTGTAGATATTTCCATGTTCATACAGATGGCGGTGTAGATATTTCAATGTTCATACAGGTGGCGGTGTAGATATTTCCATATTTTTACAGATAGCAGTGTAGTTATTTCCATGTTTATAGAGATGGCGGTGTAGATATTTTCATGTTTACACAGATGGCGTTGTAGATATTTCCATGTTTACACAGATAGCGGTGTAGACATTTCCATGTTTACACAGATAGCGGTGTGGATATTTCCATGTTTATGCAGATAGCGGTGTAGATATTTCCATGTTTATACAGATAGCGGTGCGGATATTTCCATGTTTATACAGATGGGCAGATATTTCCATGTTTATACAGATAGCGGTGTAGATATTTCCATGTTCATACAGATGGCGGTGTAGATATTTCCATGATCATACAGATGGCGGTGTAGATATTTCCATGTTCATACAGATGGCGGTGTAGATATTACCATGTTCATAGAGATGGCAGTGTAGGTATTTCCATGTTCATAGGGATGGCGGTGTAGATAATTCCATGTTCATACGGATGGCGGTGTTGATATTTCCACGTTCATACAGATGGCGGTGTAGATATTTCCATGTTTATAGAGATGGTGGTGTAGATATTTCCATGTTTATACAAAGGGCGGTTTAGATATTTCCATGTTTACACAGATAGCGGTGTAGATATTTCCATGTTGATACACATAGCGGTGTAGGTATCTTCAAGTTTATAGAGATAGCGGTGTAGATATTTCCACGTTTATTGAGACAGCGTTGTAGATATTTCCATGTTTATACAGATAGCGGTATAGATATTTCCATGTTTATACAGATGGCGGTGTAGTTATTTCCATGTTTATAGAGATGGCAGTGTAGATATATCCATGTTCATACAAATGGCGGTGAATATATTTCCATGTTTATAGAGATAGCGCTGTAGTTATTTCCTTGTTTATAGAGAAAGCTGTGTAGCTATTTCCATGTATATGAAGTTAGCGGTGTAGATATTTCCATGTTCATACAAATGGCGGTGTAGATATTTCCATGTTCATACAGATAGCAGTGTAGATATTTCCATGTTCATCCAGATGGCGGTGTAGATATTCCCATGTTCATCCAGATGGCGGTGTACATATTTCCATGTTCATGCAGATGGCGGTGAAGGTATTTCCATGTTCATACATATGGCCTTGTAGGTATTTCCATGTTCATACAAATGGTGATGTGGATATTTCCATGTTCATTGAGATGGCGGTGTGGTTGTTTCCATGTTTATAGAGATAGCGGTGTAGTTATTTCCATGTTTATAGAGATAGCTGTGTAGATATTTCCATGTTCATACAGATTGCAGTGAAGATATTTCCATATTCATACAGATGGCGTTGTAATTATTTCCATGTTTATAGAGATGGAGGTGTAGATATTTCCATGTTTATACAGATAGCGGTGCAGATATTTCCATGTTTATAGAGATGGCAGTGTAGATATTTCCATGTTAATACAGATAGCGGTGTAGATATTTCCATGTTTACACAGATAGTGGTGTGTATATCTCCATGTTTATACAGATAGCGGTGTAGATATTTCCATGTTTATACAGATAGCGGTGCAGATATTTCCATCTTAATACAGATGGCGGTGTAGATAATTCCATGTTCCTACAGATGGCGGTGTAGATATTTCCATGTTCCTACAGATGGCGGAGTAGATATTTCCATGTTCCTACAGATGGCGGTGTAGATATTACCAAGTTTATAGCGATAGCGTTGTAGTTATTTCCATGTTTATAGAGAAAGCTGTGTAGATATGTCCATGTATATGCAGATAGCTGTGTAGATATTTCCATGTTCACACAGATAGCATTGTAGATAATTCCACCTTTATAGAGATGGCGGTGTAGGTATTTCTATGTTCATACAGATGGCGGTGTAGGTATTTCCATATTTATAGAGACGGCCGTGTAGATATTTCCATGTTTATACAGATGGCGGTGTAGATATTTCTATGTTTATAGAGATGGCGGTGTAGATATTTCCATGTTTATAGAGAAAGCGGTGTAAATATTTCCATTTTTACACAGACAGCGGTGTAGACCTTTCCATGTTTACAGAGATAGCGTTGTAGATATTTACATGTTTATAGAGATAGTAGTGTAGTTATTTCCATGTTTATACAGATATCGCTGAAGATATTTCCATGTTTACACAGATAACGGTGTGGATACTTCCATGTTTATGCACATAGCGGTGTAGATATTTCCATCTTAATACTGATGGCGGTGTAGATGTTTCCATGTTCCTACAGATGGCGGTGTAGATATTTCCATGTTCATACAGATGGCGGTGTAGATATTTTGAAGTTTATAGAGAGAGTGATGTAGTTATTTCCATGTTTATAGAGAAATCTGTGTAGATATTTCCATGTATATGCAGATAGCTGTGTACATATTTCCATGCTCATGCAGATAGCGGTGTTCATATTTCCATGTTCATCCAGATGCAGGTGTAGATATATCCATGTTCATACAGATGGCGGTGAAGATATTTCCATGTTCATACAGATGGCGGTGTAGATATTTCCATGTTCATACAATTGGCGGTGTAGATATTTCCATGTTCATACAGATTGCGGTGTACATATTTCCATGTTCATCCAGATGGCGGTGAAGATATTTCCATGTTCATACAGATTGCAGTGAAGATATTTCCATATTCATACAGATGGCGTTGTAATTATTTCCATGTTTATAGAGATGGAGGTGTAGATATTTCCATGTTTATACAGATAGCGGTGCAGATATTTCCATGTTTATAGAGATGGCAGTGTAGATATTTCCATGTTAATACAGATAGTGGTGTAGATATTTCCATGTTTACACAGATAGTGGTGTGTATATCTCCATGTTTATACAGATAGCGGTGTAGATATTTCCATGTTTATACAGATAGCGGTGCAGATATTTCCATCTTAATACAGATGGCGGTGTACATAATTCCATGTTCATCCAGATGGCGGTGAAGATATTTCCATGTTCATACAGATGGCAGTGAAGATATTTCCATATTCATACAGATGGCGTTGTAAATATTTCCATGTTTATAGAGATGAAGGTGTAGATATTTCCATGTTTATACAGATAGCAGTGCAGATATTTCCATGTTTATAGAGATGGCAGTGTAGATATTTCCATGTTAATACAGATAGCGGTGTAGATATTTCCATGTTTACACAGATAGTGGTGTGTATATCTCCATGTTTATACAGATAGCGGTGTAGATATTTCCATGTTTATACAGATAGCGGTGCAGATATTTCCATCTTAATACAGATGGCGGTGTAGATAATTCCATGTTCCTACAGATGGCGGTGTGGATATTTCCATGTTCCTACAGATGGCGGAGTAGATATTTCCATGTTCCTACAGATGGCGGTGTAGATATTACCAAGTTTATAGCGATAGCGTTGTAGTTATTTCCATGTTTATAGAGAAAGCTGTGTAGATATGTCCATGTATATGCAGATAGCTGTGTAGATATTTCCATGTTCACACAGATAGCAGTGTAGATAATTCCACCTTTATAGAGATGGCGGTGTAGGTATTTCTATGTTCATACAGATGGCGGTGTAGGTATTTCCATATTTATAGAGACGGCCGTGTAGATATTTCCATGTTTATACAGATGGCGGTGTAGATATTTCTATGTTTATAGAGATGGCGGTGTAGATATTTCCATGTTTATAGAGAAAGCGGTGTAAATATTTCCATGTTTACACAGACAGCGGTGTAGACCTTTCCATGCTTACAGAGATAGCGTTGTAGATATTTACATGTTTATAGAGATAGTAGTGTAGTTATTTCCATGTTTATACAGATATCGCTGAAGATATTTCCATGTTTACACAGATAACGGTGTGGATACTTCCATGTTTATGCACATAGCGGTGTAGATATTTCCATCTTAATACAGATGGCGGTGTAGATGTTTCCATGTTCCTACAGATGGCGGTGTAGATATTTCCATGTTCATACAGATGGCGGTGTAGATATTTTGAAGTTTATAGAGAGAGTGGTGTAGTTATTTCCATGTTTATAGAGAAATCTGTGTAGATATTTCCATGTATATGCAGATAGCTGTGTACATATTTCCATGCTCATGCAGATAGCGGTGTTCATATTTCCATGTTCATCCAGATGCAGGTGTAGATATATCCATGTTCATACAGATGGCGGTGAAGATATTTCCATGTTCATACAGATGGCGGTGTAGATATTTCCATGTTCATACAAATGGCGGTGTAGATATTTCCATGTTCATAGAGATGGCGGTGTAGCCATTTCCATATTCATACAAATGGTGGTGTAGACATTTCCATGTTCATAGAGATGGCGTTGTAGTTATTTCCATGTTCATACAGATGGCGGTGTAGATATTTCGGAGTTTATAGAGATAGCGCTGTAGTTATTTTCATGTTTATAGAGAAATCTGTGTAGATATTTCCATGTATATGCAGATAGCTGTGTTGATACTTCCATGTTCATGAGGATAGCGGTGTAGATATTTCCTTGTTCATCCAGATGCCGGTGTAGATATATCCATGTTCATACAGATGGCGGTGAAGATATTTCCATGTTCATACAGATGGCGGTGTAGATATTTCCTTGTTCATGCAAATGGCGGTGTAGATATTTCCATGTTCATTGAGATGGCGGTGTAGATATTTCCACGTTCATACAAATGGCGGAGAAGCTATTTCCATATTCATAGAGATGGCGGTGTAGATATTTCCATGTTCATACAGATGGCGGTGTAGATATTTCCATGTTCATACAGGTGGCGGTGTAGATATTTCCATATTTTTACAGATAGCAGTGTAGTTATTTCCATGTTTATAGAGATGGCGGTGTAGATATTTTCATGTTTACACAGATGGCGGTGTAGATATTTCCATGTTTACACAGATAGCGGTGTAGACATTTCCATGTTTACACAGATAGCGGTGTGGATATTTCCATGTTTATGCAGATAGCGGTGTAGATATTTCCATGTTTATACAGATAGCGGTGCGGATATTTCCATGTTTATACAGATGGGCAGATATTTCCATGTTTATACAGATAGCGGTGTAGATATTTCCATGTTCATACAGATGGCGGTGTAGATATTTCCATGATCATACAGATGGCGGTGTAGATATTTCCATGTTCATACAGATGGCGGTGTAGATATTACGATGTTCGTAGAGATGGCAGTGTAGGTATTTCCATGTTCATAGGGATGGCGGTGTAGATAATTCCATGTTCATACGGATGGCGGTGTTGATATTTCCACGTTCATACAGATGGCGGTGTAGATATTTCCATGTTTATAGAGATGGTGGTGTAGATATTTCCATGTTTATACAAAGGGCGGTTTAGATATTTCCATGTTTACACAGATAGCGGTGTAGATATTTCCATGTTGATACACATAGCGGTGTAGGTATCTTCAAGTTTATAGAGATAGCGGTGTAGATATTTCCACGTTTATTGAGACAGCGTTGTAGATATTTCCATGTTTATACAGATAGCGGTATAGATATTTCCATGTTTATACAGATGGCGGTGTAGTTATTTCCATGTTTATAGAGATGGCAGTGTAGATATATCCATGTTCATACAAATGGCGGTGAATATATTTCCATGTTTATAGAGATAGCGCTGTAGTTATTTCCTTGTTTATAGAGAAAGCTGTGTAGCTATTTCCATGTATATGAAGTTAGCGGTGTAGATATTTCCATGTTCATCCAGATGGCAGTGTAGATATTCCCATGTTCATCCAGATGGCGGTGTACATATTTCCATGTTCATGCAGATGGCGGTGAAGGTATTTCCATGTTCATACATATGGCCTTGTAGGTATTTCCATGTTCATACAAATGGTGATGTGGATATTTCCATGTTCATTGAGATGGCGGTGTGGTTGTTTCCATGTTTATAGAGATAGCGGTGTAGTTATTTCCATGTTTATAGAGATAGCTGTGTAGATATTTCCATGTTCATACAGATAGCTCTGTAGATATTTCCATGTTCATACAGATAGCGGTGTAGGTACTTCCATGTTCATACAGAGAGCGGTGTAGAAATTTCCTTGTTCCTACAGATAGCGGTGTACATATTTCCATGTTCACACAGATAGCGGTGTAGATATTTCCATGTTCATACAGATTGCGGTGTACATATTTCCATGTTCATCCAGATGGCGGTGAAGATATTTCCATGTTCATACAGATTGCAGTGAAGATATTTCCATATTCATACAGATGGCGTTGTAATTATTTCCATGTTTATAGAGATGGAGGTGTAGATATTTCCATGTTTATACAGATAGCGGTGCAGATATTTCCATGTTTATAGAGATGGCAGTGTAGATATTTCCATGTTAATACAGATAGTGGTGTAGATATTTCCATGTTTACACAGATAGTGGTGTGTATATCTCCATGTTTATACAGATAGCGGTGTAGATATTTCCATGTTTATACAGATAGCGGTGCAGATATTTCCATCTTAATACAGATGGCGGTGTATATAATTCCATGTTCATCCAGATGGCGGTGTAGATATTTCCATGTTCCTACAGATGGCGGAGTAGATATTTCCATGTTCCTACAGATGGCGGTGTAGATATTACCAAGTTTATAGCGATAGCGTTGTAGTTATTTCCATGTTTATAGAGAATGCTGTGTAGATATGTCCATGTATATGCAGATAGCTGTGTAGATATTTCCATGTTCACACAGATAGCAGTGTAGATAATTCCACCTTTATAGAGATGGCGGTGGAGGTATTTCTATGTTCATACAGATGGCGGTGTAGGTATTTCCATATTTATAGGGACGGCAGTGTAGATATTTCCATGTTTATACAGATGGCGGTGTAGATATTTCTATGTTTATAGAAATGGCGGTGTAGATATTTCCATGTTTATAGAGAAAGCGGTGTAAATATTTCCATGTTTACACAGACAGCGGTGTAGACCTTTCCATGTTTACAGAGATAGCGTTGTAGATATTTACATGTTTATAGAGATAGTAGTGTAGTTATTTCCATGTTTATACAGATATCGCTGAAGATATTTCCATGTTTACACAGATAACGGTGTGGATACTTCCATGTTTATGCACATAGCGGTGTAGATATTTCCATCTTAATACAGATGGCGGTGTAGATGTTTCCATGTTCCTACAGATGGCGGTGTAGATATTTCCATGTTCATACAGATGGCGGTGTAGATATTTTGAAGTTTATAGAGAGAGTGGTGTAGTTATTTCCATGTTTATAGAGAAATCTGTGTAGATATTTCCATGTATATGCAGATAGCTGTGTACATATTTCCATGCTCATGCAGATAGCGGTGTTCATATTTCCATGTTCATCCAGATGCAGGTGTAGATATATCCATGTTCATACAGATGGCGGTGAAGATATTTCCATGTTCATACAGATGGCGGTGTAGATATTTCCATGTTCATTCAATTGGCGGTGTAGATATTTCCATGTTCATAGAGATGGCGGTGTAGCCATTTCCATATTCATACAAATGGTGGTGTAGACATTTCCATGTTCATAGAGATGGCGTTGTAGATATTTCCATGTTCATACAGATGGCGCTGTAGATATTTCGAAGTTTATAGAGATAGAGCTGTAGTTATTTTCATGTTTATAGAGAAATCTGTGTAGATATTTCCATGTATATGCAGATAGCTGTGTTGATACTTCCATGTTCATGAGGATAGCGGTGTAGATATTTCCTTGTTCATCCAGATGCCGGTGTAGATATATCCATGTTCATACAGATGGCGGT
The DNA here is from genome assembly GCF_029281585.2 of Gorilla gorilla gorilla. Lineage (NCBI taxonomy): Eukaryota > Metazoa > Chordata > Mammalia > Primates > Hominidae > Gorilla > Gorilla gorilla. Next base: position 131,810,944 of record NC_073238.2, read on the forward strand.
GAAGATATTTCCATGTTCATACAGATGGTGGTGTAGATATTTCCTTGTTCATGCAAATGGCGGTGTAGATATTTCCATGTTCATTGAGATGGCGGTGTAGATATTTCCACGTTCATACAAATGGCGGAGAAGCTATTTCCATATTCATAGAGATGGCGGTGTAGATATTTCCATGTTCATACAGATGGCGGTGTAGATATTTCAATGTTCATACAGGTGGCGGTGTAGATATTTCCATATTTTTACAGATAGCAGTGTAGTTATTTCCATGTTTATAGAGATGGCGGTGTAGATATTTTCATGTTTACACAGATGGCGTTGTAGATATTTCCATGTTTACACAGATAGCGGTGTAGACATTTCCATGTTTACACAGATAGCGGTGTGGATATTTCCATGTTTATGCAGATAGCGGTGTAGATATTTCCATGTTTATACAGATAGCGGTGCGGATATTTCCATGTTTATACAGATGGGCAGATATTTCCATGTTTATACAGATAGCGGTGTAGATATTTCCATGTTCATACAGATGGCGGTGTAGATATTTCCATGATCATACAGATGGCGGTGTAGATATTTCCATGTTCATACAGATGGCGGTGTAGATATTACCATGTTCATAGAGATGGCAGTGTAGGTATTTCCATGTTCATAGGGATGGCGGTGTAGATAATTCCATGTTCATACGGATGGCGGTGTTGATATTTCCACGTTCATACAGATGGCGGTGTAGATATTTCCATGTTTATAGAGATGGTGGTGTAGATATTTCCATGTTTATACAAAGGGCGGTTTAGATATTTCCATGTTTACACAGATAGCGGTGTAGATATTTCCATGTTGATACACATAGCGGTGTAGGTATCTTCAAGTTTATAGAGATAGCGGTGTAGATATTTCCACGTTTATTGAGACAGCGTTGTAGATATTTCCATGTTTATACAGATAGCGGTATAGATATTTCCATGTTTATACAGATGGCGGTGTAGTTATTTCCATGTTTATAGAGATGGCAGTGTAGATATATCCATGTTCATACAAATGGCGGTGAATATATTTCCATGTTTATAGAGATAGCGCTGTAGTTATTTCCTTGTTTATAGAGAAAGCTGTGTAGCTATTTCCATGTATATGAAGTTAGCGGTGTAGATATTTCCATGTTCATACAAATGGCGGTGTAGATATTTCCATGTTCATACAGATAGCAGTGTAGATATTTCCATGTTCATCCAGATGGCGGTGTAGATATTCCCATGTTCATCCAGATGGCGGTGTACATATTTCCATGTTCATGCAGATGGCGGTGAAGGTATTTCCATGTTCATACATATGGCCTTGTAGGTATTTCCATGTTCATACAAATGGTGATGTGGATATTTCCATGTTCATTGAGATGGCGGTGTGGTTGTTTCCATGTTTATAGAGATAGCGGTGTAGTTATTTCCATGTTTATAGAGATAGCTGTGTAGATATTTCCATGTTCATACAGATAGCTCTGTAGATATTTCCATGTTCATACAGATAGCGGTGTAGGTACTTCCATGTTCATACAGAGAGCGGTGTAGAAATTTCCTTGTTCCTACAGATAGCGGTGTACATATTTCCATGTTCACACAGATAGCGGTGTAGATATTTCCATGTTCATACAGATTGCGGTGTACATATTTCCATGTTCATCCAGATGGCGGTGAAGATATTTCCATGTTCATACAGATTGCAGTGAAGATATTTCCATATTCATACAGATGGCGTTGTAATTATTTCCATGTTTATAGAGATGGAGGTGTAGATATTTCCATGTTTATGCAGATAGCGGTGCAGATATTTCCATGTTTATAGAGATGGCAGTGTAGATATTTCCATGTTAATACAGATAGTGGTGTAGATATTTCCATGTTTACACAGATAGTGGTGTGTATATCTCCATGTTTATACAGATAGCGGTGTAGATATTTCCATGTTTATACAGATAGCGGTGCAGATATTTCCATCTTAATACAGATGGCGGTGTACATAATTCCATGTACATCCAGATGGCGGTGAAGATATTTCCATGTTCATACAGATGGCAGTGAAGATATTTCCATATTCATACAGATGGCGTTGTAATTATTTCCATGTTTATAGAGATGAAGGTGTAGATATTTCCATGTTTATACAGATAGCAGTGCAGATATTTCCATGTTTATAGAGATGGCAGTGTAGATATTTCCATGTTAATACAGATAGCGGTGTAGATATTTCCATGTTTACACAGATAGTGGTGTGTATATCTCCATGTTTATACAGATAGCGGTGTAGATATTACCATGTTTATACAGATAGCGGTGCAGATATTTCCATCTTAATACAGATGGCGGTGTAGATAATTCCATGTTCCTACAGATGGCGGTGTGGATATTTCCATGTTCCTACAGATGGCGGAGTAGATATTTCCATGTTCCTACAGATGGCGGTGTAGATATTACCAAGTTTATAGCGATAGCGTTGTAGTTATTTCCATGTTTATAGAGAAAGCTGTGTAGATATGTCCATGTATATGCAGATAGCTGTGTAGATATTTCCATGTTCACACAGATAGCAGTGTAGATAATTCCACCTTTATAGAGATGGCGGTGTAGGTATTTCTATGTTCATACAGATGGCGGTGTAGGTATTTCCATATTTATAGAGACGGCAGTGTAGATATTTCCATGTTTATACAGATGGCGGTGTAGATATTTCTATGTTTATAGAGATGGCGGTGTAGATATTTCCATGTTTATAGAGAAAGCGGTGTAAATATTTCCATGTTTACACAGACAGCGGTGTAGACCTTTCCATGTTTACAGAGATAGCGTTGTAGATATTTACATGTTTATAGAGATAGTAGTGTAGTTATTTCCATGTTTATACAGATATCGCTGAAGATATTTCCATGTTTACACAGATAACGGTGTGCATACTTCCATGTTTATGCACATAGCGGTGTAGATATTTCCATCTTAATACAGATGGCGGTGTAGATGTTTCCATGTTCCTACAGATGGCGGTGTAGATATTTCCATGTTCATACAGATGGCGGTGTAGATATTTTGAAGTTTATAGAGAGAGTGGTGTAGTTATTTCCATGTTTATAGAGAAATCTGTGTAGATATTTCCATGTATATGCAGATAGCTGTGTACATATTTAAATGCTCATGCAGATAGCGGTGTTCATATTTCCATGTTCATCCAGATGCAGGTGTAGATATATCCATGTTCATACAGATGGCGGTGAAGATATTTCCATGTTCATACAGATGGCGGTGTAGATATTTCCATGTTCATACAAATGGCGGTGTAGATATTTCCATGTTCATAGAGATGGCGGTGTAGCCATTTCCATATTCATACAGATGGTGGTGTAGATATTTCCATGTTCGTAGAGATGGCGTTGTAGTTATTTCCATGTTCATACAGATGGCGGTGTAGATATTTCGGAGTTTATAGAGATAGCGCTGTAGTTATTTTCATGTTTATAGAGAAATCTGTGTAGATATTTCCATGTATATGCAGATAGCTGTGTTGATACTTCCATGTTCATGAGGATAGCGGTGTAGATATTTCCTTGTTCATCCAGATGCCGGTGTAGATATATCCATGTTCATACAGATGGCGGTGAAGATATTTCCATGTTCATACAGATGGCGGTGTAGATATTTCCTTGTTCATGCAAATGGCGGTGTAGATATTTCCATGTTCATTGAGATGGCGGTGTAGATATTTCCACGTTCATACAAATGGCAGAGAAGCTATTTCCATATTCATAGAGATGGCGGTGTAGATATTTCCATGTTCATACAGATGGCGGTGTAGATATTTCCATGTTCATACAGGTGGCGGTGTAGATATTTCCATATTTTTACAGATAGCAGTGTAGTTATTTCCATGTTTATAGAGATGGCGGTGTAGATATTTTCATGTTTACACAGATGGCGGTGTAGATATTTCCATGTTTACACAGATAGCGGTGTAGACATTTCCATGTTTACACAGATAGCGGTGTGGATATTTCCATGTTTATGCAGATAGCGGTGTAGATATTTCCATGTTTATACAGATAGCGGTGCGGATATTTCCATGTTTATACAGATGGGCAGATATTTCCATGTTTATACAGATAGCGGTGTAGATATTTCCATGTTCATACAGATGGCGGTGTAGATATTTCCATGATCATACAGATGGCGGTGTAGATATTTCCATGTTCATACAGATGGCTGTGTAGATATTACCATGTTCGTAGAGATGGCAGTGTAGGTATTTCCATGTTCATAGGGATGGCGGTGTAGATAATTCCATGTTCATACGGATGGCGGTGTTGATATTTCCACGTTCATACAGATGGCGGTGTAGATATTTCCATGTTTATAGAGATGGTGGTGTAGATATTTCCATGTTTATACAAAGGGCGGTTTAGATATTTCCATGTTTACACAGATAGCGGTGTAGATATTTCCATGTTGATACACATAGCGGTGTAGGTATCTTCAAGTTTATAGAGATAGCGGTGTAGATATTTCCACGTTTATTGAGACAGCGTTGTAGATATTTCCATGTTTATACAGATAGCGGTATAGATATTTCCATGTTTATACAGATGGCGGTGTAGTTATTTCCATGTTTATAGAGATGGCAGTGTAGATATATCCATGTTCATACAAATGGCGGTGAATATATTTCCATGTTTATAGAGATAGCGCTGTAGTTATTTCCTTGTTTATGGAGAAAGCTGTGTAGCTATTTCCATGTATATGAAGTTAGCGGTGTAGATATTTCCATGTTCATACAGATGGCGGTGTAGATATTTCCATGTTCATACAGATAGCGGTGTAGATATTTCCATGTTCATCCAGATGGCGGTGTAGATATTCCCATGTTCATCCAGATGGCGGTGTACATATTTCCATGTTCATGCAGATGGCGGTGAAGGTATTTCCATGTTCATACATATGGCCTTGTAGGTATTTCCATGTTCATACAAATGGTGATGTGGATATTTCCATGTTCATTGAGATGGCGGTGTGGTTGTTTCCATGTTTATAGAGATAGCGGTGTAGTTATTTCCATGTTTATAGAGATAGCTGTGTAGATATTTCCATGTTCATACAGATAGCTCTGTAGATATTTCCATGTTCATACAGATAGCGGTGTAGGTACTTCCATGTTCATACAGAGAGCGGTGTAGAAATTTCCTTGTTCCTACAGATAGCGGTGTACATATTTCCATGTTCACACAGATAGCGGTGTAGATATTTCCATGTTCATACAGATTGCGGTGTACATATTTCCATGTTCATCCAGATGGCGGTGAAGATATTTCCATGTTCATACAGATGGCAGTGAAGATATTTCCATATTCATACAGATGGCGTTGTAATTATTTCCATGTTTATAGGGATGGAGGTGTAGATATTTCCATGTTTATACAGATAGCGGTGCAGATATTTCCATGTTTATAGAGATGGCAGTGTAGATATTTCCATGTTAATACAGATAGTGGTGTAGATATTTCCATGTTTACACAGATAGTGGTGTGTATATCTCCATGTTTATACAGATAGCGGTGTAGATATTTCCATGTTTATACAGATAGCGGTGCAGATATTTCCATCTTAATACAGATGGCGGTGTACATAATTCCATGTTCATCCAGATGGTGGTGAAGATATTTCCATGTTCATACAGATGGCAGTGAAGATATTTCCATATTCATACAGATGGCGTTGTAATTATTTCCATGTTTATAGAGATGAAGGTGTAGATATTTCCATGTTTATACAGATAGCAGTGCAGATATTTCCATGTTTATAGAGATGGCAGTGTAGATATTTCCATGTTAATACAGATAGCGGTGTAGATATTTCCATGTTTACACAGATAGTGGTGTGTATATCTCCATGTTTATACAGATAGCGGTGTAGATATTTCCATGTTTATACAGATAGCGGTGCAGATATTTCCATCTTAATACAGATGGCGGTGTAGATAATTCCATGTTCCTACAGATGGCGGTGTGGATATTTCCCTGTTCCTACAGATGGCGGAGTAGATATTTCCATGTTCCTACAGATGGCGGTGTAGATATTACCAAGTTTATAGCGATAGCGTTGTAGTTATTTCCATGTTTATAGAGAAAGCTGTGTAGATATGTCCATGTATATGCAGATAGCTGTGTAGATATTTCCATGTTCACACAGATAGCAGTGTAGATAATTCCACCTTTATAGAGATGGCGGTGTAGGTATTTCTATGTTCATACAGATGGCGGTGTAGGTATTTCCATATTTATAGAGACGGCAGTGTAGATATTTCCATGTTTATACAGATGGCGGTGTAGATATTTCTATGTTTATAGAGATGGCGGTGTAGATATTTCCATGTTTATAGAGAAAGCGGTGTAAATATTTCCATGTTTACACAGACAGCGGTGTAGACCTTTCCATGTTTACAGAGATAGCGTTGTAGATATTTACATGTTTATAGAGATAGTAGTGTAGTTATTTCCATGTTTATACAGATATCGCTGAAGATATTTCCATGTTTACACAGATAACGGTGTGGATACTTCCATGTTTATGCACATAGCGGTGTAGATATTTCCATCTTAATACAGATGGCGGTGTAGATGTTTCCATGTTCCTACAGATGGCGGTGTAGATATTTCCATGTTCATACAGATGGCGGTGTAGATATTTTGAAGTTTATAGAGAGAGTGGTGTAGTTATTTCCATGTTTATAGAGAAATCTGTGTAGATATTTCCATGTATATGCAGATAGCTGTGTACATATTTCCATGCTCATGCAGATAGCGGTGTTCATATTTCCATGTTCATCCAGATGCAGGTGTAGATATATCCATGTTCATACAGATGGCGGTGAAGATATTTCCATGTTCATACAGATGGCGGTGTAGATATTTCCATGTTCATTCAATTGGCGGTGTAGATATTTCCATGTTCATAGAGATGGCGGTGTAGCCATTTCCATATTCATACAAATGGTGGTGTAGACATTTCCATGTTCATAGAGATGGCGTTGTAGATATTTCCATGTTCATACAGATGGCGCTGTAGATATTTCGAAGTTTATAGAGATAGAGCTGTAGTTATTTTCATGTTTATAGAGAAATCTGTGTAGATATTTCCATGTATATGCAGATAGCTGTGTTGATACTTCCATGTTCATGAGGATAGCGGTGTAGATATTTCCTTGTTCATCCAGATGCCGGTGTAGATATATCCATGTTCACACAGATGGCGGTGAAGATATTTCCATGTTCATACAGATGGCGGTGTAGATATTTCCTTGTTCATGCAAATGGCGGTGTAGATATTTCCATGTTCATTGAGATGGCGGTGTAGATATTTCCACGTTCATACAAATGGCGGAGAAGCTATTTCCATATTCATAGAGATGGCGGTGTAGATATTTCCATGTTCATACAGATGGCGGTGTAGATATTTCCATGTTCATACAGGTGGCGGTGTAGATATTTCCATATTTTTACAGATAGCAGTGTAGTTATTTCCATGTTTATAGAGATGGCGGTGTAGATATTTTCATGTTTACACAGATGGCGGTGTAGATATTTCCATGTTTACACAGATAGCGGTGTAGACATTTCCATGTTTACACAGATAGCGGTGTGGATATTTCCATGTTTATGCAGATAGCGGTGTAGATATTTCCATGTTTATACAGATAGCGGTGCGGATATTTCCATGTTTATACAGATGGGCAGATATTTCCATGTTTATACAGATAGCGGTGTAGATATTTCCATGTTCATACAGATGGCGGTGTAGATATTTCCATGATCATACAGATGGCGGTGTAGATATTTCCATGTTCATACAGATGGCGGTGTAGATATTACCATGTTCGTAGAGATGGCAGTGTAGGTATTTGCATGTTCATAGGGATGGCGGTGTAGATAATTCCATGTTCATACGGATGGCGGTGTTGATATTTCCACGTTCATACAGATGGCGGTGTAGATATTTCCATGTTTATAGAGATGGTGGTGTAGATATTTCCATGTTTATACAAAGGGCGGTTTAGATATTTCCATGTTTACACAGATAGCGGTGTAGATATTTCCATGTTGATACACATAGCGGTGTAGGTATCTTCAAGTTTATAGAGATAGCGGTGTAGATATTTCCACGTTTATTGAGACAGCGTTGTAGATATTTCCATGTTTATACAGATAGCGGTATAGATATTTCCATGTTTATACAGATGGCGGTGTAGTTATTTCCATGTTTATAGAGATGGCAGTGTAGATATATCCATGTTCATACAAATGGCGGTGAATATATTTCCATGTTTATAGAGATAGCGCTGTAGTTATTTCCTTGTTTATAGAGAAAGCTGTGTAGCTATTTCCATGTATATGAAGTTAGCGGTGTAGATATTTCCATGTTCATACAGATGGCGGTGTAGATATTTCCATGTTCATACAGATAGCGGTGTAGATATTTCCATGTTCATCCAGATGGCGGTGTAGATATTCCCATGTTCATCCAGATGGCGGTGTACATATTTCCATGTTCATGCAGATGGCGGTGAAGGTATTTCCATGTTCATACATATGGCCTTGTAGGTATTTCCATGTTCATACAAATGGTGATGTGGATATTTCCATGTTCATTGAGATGGCGGTGTGGTTGTTTCCATGTTTATAGAGATAGCGGTGTAGTTATTTCCATGTTTATAGAGATAGCTGTGTAGATATTTCCATGTTCATACAGATAGCTGTGTAGATATTTCCATGTTCATACAGATAGCGGTGTAGGTACTTCCATGTTCATACAGAGAGCGGTGTAGAAATTTCCTTGTTCCTACAGATAGCGGTGTACATATTTCCATGTTCACACAGATAGCGGTGTAGATATTTCCATGTTCATACAGATTGCGGTGTACATATTTCCATGTTCATCCAGATGGCGGTGAAGATATTTCCATGTTCATACAGATTGCAGTGAAGATATTTCCATATTCATACAGATGGCGTTGTAATTATTTCCATGTTTATAGAGATGGAGGTGTAGATATTTCCATGTTTATACAGATAGCGGTGCAGATATTTCCATGTTTATAGAGATGGCAGTGTAGATATTTCCATGTTAATACAGATAGTGGTGTAGATATTTCCATGTTTACACAGATAGTGGTGTGTATATCTCCATGTTTATACAGATAGCGGTGTAGATATTTCCATGTTTATACAGATAGCGGTGCAGATATTTCCATCTTAATACAGATGGCGGTGTACATAATTCCATGTTCATCCAGATGGCGGTGAAGATATTTCCATGTTCATACAGATGGCAGTGAAGATATTTCCATATTCATACAGATGGCGTTGTAATTATTTCCATGTTTATAGAGATGAAGGTGTAGATATTTCCATGTTTATACAGATAGCAGTGCAGATATTTCCATGTTTATAGAGATGGCAGTGTAGATATTTCCATGTTAATACAGATAGCGGTGTAGATATTTCCATGTTTACACAGATAGTGGTGTGTATATCTCCATGTTTATACAGATAGCGGTGTAGATATTTCCATGTTTATACAGATAGCGGTGCAGATATTTCCATCTTAATACAGATGGCGGTGTAGATAATTCCATGTTCCTACAGATGGCGGTGTGGATATTTCCATGTTCCTACAGATGGCGGAGTAGATATTTCCATGTTCCTACAGATGGCGGTGTAGATATTACCAAGTTTATAGCGATAGCGTTGTAGTTATTTCCATGTTTATAGAGAAAGCTGTGTAGATATGTCCATGTATATGCAGATAGCTGTGTAGATATTTCCATGTTCACACAGATAGCAGTGTAGATAATTCCACCTTTATAGAGATGGCGGTGTAGGTATTTCTATGTTCATACAGATGGCGGTGTAGGTATTTCCATATTTATAGAGATGGCCGTGTAGATATTTCCATGTTTATACAGATGGCGGTGTAGATATTTCTATGTTTATAGAGATGGCGGTGTAGATATTTCCATGTTTATAGAGAAAGCGGTGTAAATATTTCCATGTTTACACAGACAGCGGTGTAGACCTTTCCATGTTTACAGAGATAGCATTGTAGATATTTACATGTTTATAGAGATAGTAGTGTAGTTATTTCCATGTTTATACAGATATCGCTGAAGATATTTCCATGTTTACACAGATAACGGTGTGGATACTTCCATGTTTATGCACATAGCGGTGTAGATATTTCCATCTTAATACAGATGGCGGTGTAGATGTTTCCATGTTCCTACAGATGGCGGTGTAGATATTTCCATGTTCATACAGATGGCGGTGTAGATATTTTGAAGTTTATAGAGAGAGTGGTGTAGTTATTTCCATGTTTATAGAGAAATCTGTGTAGATATTTCCATGTATATGCAGATAGCTGTGTACATATTTCCATGCTCATGCAGATAGCGGTGTTCATATTTCCATGTTCATCCAGATGCAGGTGTAGATATATCCATGTTCATACAGATGGCGGTGAAGATATTTCCATGTTCATACAGATGGCGGTGTAGATATTTCCATGTTCATACAAATGGCGGTGTAGATATTTCCATGTTCATAGAGATGGCGGTGTAGCCATTTCCATATTCATACAAATGGTGGTGTAGATATTTCCATGTTCATAGAGATGGCGTTGTAGTTATTTCCATGTTCATACAGATGGCGGTGTAGATATTTCGGAGTTTATAGAGATAGCGCTGTAGTTATTTTCATGTTTATAGAGAAATCTGTGTAGATATTTCCATGTATATGCAGATAGCTGTGTTGATACTTCCATGTTCATGAGGATAGCGGTGTAGATATTTCCTTGTTCATCCAGATGCCGGTGTAGATATATCCATGTTCATACAGATGGCGGTGAAGATATTTCCATGTTCATACAGATGGCGGTGTAGATATTTCCTTGTTCATGCAAATGGCGGTGTAGATATTTCCATGTTCATTGAGATGGCGGTGTAGATATTTCCACGTTCATACAAATGGCGGAGAAGCTATTTCCATATTCATAGAGATGGCGGTGTAGATATTTCCATGTTCATACAGATGGCGGTGTAGATATTTCCATGTTCATACAGGTGGCGGTGTAGATATTTCCATATTTTTACAGATAGCAGTGTAGTTATTTCCATGTTTATAGAGATGGCGGTGTAGATATTTTCATGTTTACACAGATGGCGGTGTAGATATTTCCATGTTTACACAGATAGCGGTGTAGACATTTCCATGTTTACACAGATAGCGGTGTGGATATTTCCATGTTTATGCAGATAGCGGTGTAGATATTTCCATGTTTATACAGATAGCGGTGCGGATATTTCCATGTTTATACAGATGGGCAGATATTTCCATGTTTATACAGATAGCGGTGTAGATATTTCCATGTTCATACAGATGGCGGTGTAGATATTTCCATGATCATACAGATGGCGGTGTAGATATTTCCATGTTCATACAGATGGCTGTGTAGATATTACCATGTTCGTAGAGATGGCAGTGTAGGTATTTCCATGTTCATAGGGATGGCGGTGTAGATAATTCCATGTTCATACGGATGGCGGTGTTGATATTTCCACGTTCATACAGATGGCGGTGTAGATATTTCCATGTTTATAGAGATGGTGGTGTAGATATTTCCATGTTTATACAAAGGGCGGTTTAGATATTTCCATGTTTACACAGATAGCGGTGTAGATATTTCCATGTTGATACACATAGCGGTGTAGGTATCTTCAAGTTTATAGAGATAGCGGTGTAGATATTTCCACGTTTATTGAGACAGCGTTGTAGATATTTCCATGTTTATACAGATAGCGGTATAGATATTTCCATGTTTATACAGATGGCGGTGTAGTTATTTCCATGTTTATAGAGATGGCAGTGTAGATATATCCATGTTCATACAAATGGCGGTGAATATATTTCCATGTTTATAGAGATAGCGCTGTAGTTATTTCCTTGTTTATGGAGAAAGCTGTGTAGCTATTTCCATGTATATGAAGTTAGCGGTGTAGATATTTCCATGTTCATACAGATGGCGGTGTAGATATTTCCATGTTCATACAGATAGCGGTGTAGATATTTCCATGTTCATCCAGATGGCGGTGTAGATATTCCCATGTTCATCCAGATGGCGGTGTACATATTTCCATGTTCATGCAGATGGCGGTGAAGGTATTTCCATGTTCATACATATGGCCTTGTAGGTATTTCCATGTTCATACAAATGGTGATGTGGATATTTCCATGTTCATTGAGATGGTGGTGTGGTTGTTTCCATGTTTATAGAGATAGCGGTGTAGTTATTTCCATGTTTATAGAGATAGCTGTGTAGATATTTCCATGTTCATACAGATAGCTCTGTAGATATTTCCATGTTCATACAGATAGCGGTGTAGGTACTTCCATGTTCATACAGAGAGCGGTGTAGAAATTTCCTTGTTCCTACAGATAGCGGTGTACATATTTCCATGTTCACACAGATAGCGGTGTAGATATTTCCATGTTCATACAGATTGCGGTGTACATATTTCCATGTTCATCCAGATGGCGGTGAAGATATTTCCATGTTCATACAGATGGCAGTGAAGATATTTCCATATTCATACAGATGGCGTTGTAATTATTTCCATGTTTATAGGGATGGAGGTGTAGATATTTCCATGTTTATACAGATAGCGGTGCAGATATTTCCATGTTTATAGAGATGGCAGTGTAGATATTTCCATGTTAATACAGATAGTGGTGTAGATATTTCCATGTTTACACAGATAGTGGTGTGTATATCTCCATGTTTATACAGATAGCGGTGTAGATATTTCCATGTTTATACAGATAGCGGTGCAGATATTTCCATCTTAATACAGATGGCGGTGTACATAATTCCATGTTCATCCAGATGGTGGTGAAGATATTTCCATGTTCATACAGATGGCAGTGAAGATATTTCCATATTCATACAGATGGCGTTGTAATTATTTCCATGTTTATAGAGATGAAGGTGTAGATATTTCCATGTTTATACAGATAGCAGTGCAGATATTTCCATGTTTATAGAGATGGCAGTGTAGATATTTCCATGTTAATACAGATAGCGGTGTAGATATTTCCATGTTTACACAGATAGTGGTGTGTATATCTCCATGTTTATACAGATAGCGGTGTAGATATTTCCATGTTTATACAGATAGCGGTGCAGATATTTCCATCTTAATACAGATGGCGGTGTAGATAATTCCATGTTCCTACAGATGGCGGTGTGGATATTTCCCTGTTCCTACAGATGGCGGAGTAGATATTTCCATGTTCCTACAGATGGCGGTGTAGATATTACCAAGTTTATAGCGATAGCGTTGTAGTTATTTCCATGTTTATAGAGAAAGCTGTGTAGATATGTCCATGTATATGCAGATAGCTGTGTAGATATTTCCATGTTCACACAGATAGCAGTGTAGATAATTCCACCTTTATAGAGATGGCGGTGTAGGTATTTCTATGTTCATACAGATGGCGGTGTAGGTATTTCCATATTTATAGAGACGGCAGTGTAGATATTTCCATGTTTATACAGATGGCGGTGTAGATATTTCTATGTTTATAGAGATGGCGGTGTAGATATTTCCATGTTTATAGAGAAAGCGGTGTAAATATTTCCATGTTTACACAGACAGCGGTGTAGACCTTTCCATGTTTACAGAGATAGCGTTGTAGATATTTACATGTTTATAGAGATAGTAGTGTAGTTATTTCCATGTTTATACAGATATCGCTGAAGATATTTCCATGTTTACACAGATAACGGTGTGGATACTTCCATGTTTATGCACATAGCGGTGTAGATATTTCCATCTTAATACAGATGGCGGTGTAGATGTTTCCATGTTCCTACAGATGGCGGTGTAGATATTTCCATGTTCATACAGATGGCGGTGTAGATATTTTGAAGTTTATAGAGAGAGTGGTGTAGTTATTTCCATGTTTATAGAGAAATCTGTGTAGATATTTCCATGTATATGCAGATAGCTGTGTACATATTTCCATGCTCATGCAGATAGCGGTGTTCATATTTCCATGTTCATCCAGATGCAGGTGTAGATATATCCATGTTCATACAGATGGCGGTGAAGATATTTCCATGTTCATACAGATGGCGGTGTAGATATTTCCATGTTCATACAATTGGCGGTGTAGATATTTCCATGTTCATAGAGATGGCGGTGTAGCCATTTCCATATTCATACAAATGGTGGTGTAGACATTTCCATGTTCATAGAGATGGCGTTGTAGATATTTCCATGTTCACACAGATGGCGCTGTAGATATTTCGAAGTTTATAGAGATAGCGCTGTAGTTATTTTCATGTTTATAGAGAAATCTGTGTAGATATTTCCATGTATATGCAGATAGCTGTGTTGATACTTCCATGTTCATGAGGATAGCGGTGTAGATATTTCCTTGTTCATCCAGATGCCGGTGTAGATATATCCATGTTCATACAGATGGCGGTGAAGATATTTCCATGTTCATACAGATGGCGGTGTAGATATTTCCTTGTTCATGCAAATGGCGGTGTAGATATTTCCATGTTCATTGAGATGGCGGTGTAGATATTTCCACGTTCATACAAATGGCGGAGAAGCTATTTCCATATTCATAGAGATGGCGGTGTAGATATTTCCATGTTCATACAGATGGCGGTGTAGATATTTCCATGTTCATACAGGTGGCGGTGTAGATATTTCCATATTTTTACAGATAGCAGTGTAGTTATTTCCATGTTTATAGAGATGGTGGTGTAGATATTTTCATGTTTACACGGATGGCGGTGTAGATATTTCCATGTTTACACAGATAGCGGTGTAGACATTTCCATGTTTACACAGATAGCGGTGTGGATATTTCCATGTTTATGCAGATAGCGGTGTAGATATTTCCATGTTTATACAGATAGCGGTGCGGATATTTCCATGTTTATACAGATGGGCAGATATTTCCATGTTTATACAGATAGCGGTGTAGATATTTCCATGTTCATACAGATGGCGGTGTAGATATTTCCATGATCATACAGATGGCGGTGTAGATATTTCCATGTTCATACAGATGGCGGTGTAGATATTACCATGTTCGTAGAGATGGCAGTGTAGGTATTTCCATGTTCATAGGGATGGCGGTGTAGATAATTCCATGTTCATACGGATGGCGGTGTTGATATTTCCACGTTCATACAGATGGCGGTGTAGATATTTCCATGTTTATAGAGATGGTGGTGTAGATATTTCCATGTTTATACAAAGGGCGGTTTAGATATTTCCATGTTTACACAGATAGCGGTGTAGATATTTCCATGTTGATACACATAGCGGTGTAGGTATCTTCAAGTTTTTAGAGATAGCGGTGTAGATATTTCCACGTTTATTGAGACAGCGTTGTAGATATTTCCATGTTTATACAGATAGCGGTATAGATATTTCCATGTTTATACAGATGGCGGTGTAGTTATTTCCATGTTTATAGAGATGGCAGTGTAGATATATCCATGTTCATACAAATGGCGGTGAATATATTTCCATGTTTATAGAGATAGCGCTGTAGTTATTTCCTTGTTTATAGAGAAAGCTGTGTAGCTATTTCCATGTATATGAAGTTAGCGGTGTAGATATTTCCATGTTCATACAGATGGCGGTGTAGATATTTCCATGTTCATACAGATAGCGGTGTAGATATTTCCATGTTCATCCAGATGGCGGTGTAGATATTCCCATGTTCATCCAGATGGCGGTGTACATATTTCCATGTTCATGCAGATGGCGGTGAAGGTAATTCCATGTTCATACGTATGGCCTTGTAGGTATTTCCATGTTCATACAAATGGTGATGTGGATATTTCCATGTTCATTGAGATGGCGGTGTGGTTGTTTCCATGTTTATAGAGATAGTGGTGTAGTTATTTCCATGTTTATAGAGATAGCTGTGTAGATATTTCCATGTTCATACAGATAGCTGTGTAGATATTTCCATGTTCATACAGATAGCGGTGTAGGTACTTCCATGTTCATACAGAGAGCGGTGTAGAAATTTCCTTGTTCCTACAGATAGCGGTGTACATATTTCCATGTTCACACAGATAGCGGTGTAGATATTTCCATGTTCATACAGATTGCGGTGTACATATTTCCATGTTCATCCAGATGGCGGTGAAGATATTTCCATGTTCATACAGATTGCAGTGAAGATATTTCCATATTCATACAGATGGCGTTGTAATTATTTCCATGTTTATAGAGATGGAGGTGTAGATATTTCCATGTTTATACAGATAGCGGTGCAGATATTTCCATGTTTATAGAGATGGCAGTGTAGATATTTCCATGTTAATACAGATAGTGGTGTAGATATTTCCATGTTTACACAGATAGTGGTGTGTATATCTCCATGTTTATACAGATAGCGGTGTAGATATTTCCATGTTTATACAGATAGCGGTGCAGATATTTCCATCTTAATACAGATGGCGGTGTAGATAATTCCATGTTCCTACAGATGGCGGTGTAGATATTTCCATGTTCCTACAGATGGCGGAGTAGATATTTCCATGTTCCTACAGATGGCGGTGTAGATATTACCAAGTTTATAGCGATAGCGTTGTAGTTATTTCCATGTTTATAGAGAAAGCTGTGTAGATATGTCCATGTATATGCAGATAGCTGTGTAGATATTTCCATGTTCACACAGATAGCAGTGTAGATAATTCCACCTTTATAGAGATGGCGGTGTAGGTATTTCTATGTTCATACAGATGGCGGTGTAGGTATTTCCATATTTATAGAGACGGCCGTGTAGATATTTCCATGTTTATACAGATGGCGGTGTAGATATTTCTATGTTTATAGAGATGGCGGTGTAGATATTTCCATGTTTATAGAGAAAGCGGTGTAAATATTTCCATTTTTACACAGACAGCGGTGTAGACCTTTCCATGTTTACAGAGATAGCGTTGTAGATATTTACATGTTTATAGAGATAGTAGTGTAGTTATTTCCATGTTTATACAGATATCGCTGAAGATATTTCCATGTTTACACAGATAACGGTGTGGATACTTCCATGTTTATGCACATAGCGGTGTAGATATTTCCATCTTAATACTGATGGCGGTGTAGATGTTTCCATGTTCCTACAGATGGCGGTGTAGATATTTCCATGTTCATACAGATGGCGGTGTAGATATTTTGAAGTTTATAGAGAGAGTGATGTAGTTATTTCCATGTTTATAGAGAAATCTGTGTAGATATTTCCATGTATATGCAGATAGCTGTGTACATATTTCCATGCTCATGCAGATAGCTGTGTTCATATTTCCATGTTCATCCAGATGCAGGTGTAGATATATCCATGTTCATACAGATGGCGGTGAAGATATTTCCATGTTCATACAGATGGCGGTGTAGATATTTCCATGTTCATACAATTGGCGGTGTAGATATTTCCATGTTCATACAGATTGCGGTGTACATATTTCCATGTTCATCCAGATGGCGGTGAAGATATTTCCATGTTCATACAGATTGCAGTGAAGATATTTCCATATTCATACAGATGGCGTTGTAATTATTTCCATGTTTATAGAGATGGAGGTGTAGATATTTCCATGTTTATACAGATAGCGGTGCAGATATTTCCATGTTTATAGAGATGGCAGTGTAGATATTTCCATGTTAATACAGATAGTGGTGTAGATATTTCCATGTTTACACAGATAGTGGTGTGTTTATCTCCATGTTTATACAGATAGCGGTGTAGATATTTCCATGTTTATACAGATAGCGGTGCAGATATTTCCATCTTAATACAGATGGCGGTGTACATAATTCCATGTTCATCCAGATGGCGGTGAAGATATTTCCATGTTCATACAGATGGCAGTGAAGATATTTCCATATTCATACAGATGGCGTTGTAAATATTTCCATGTTTATAGAGATGAAGGTGTAGATATTTCCATGTTTATACAGATAGCAGTGCAGATATTTCCATGTTTATAGAGATGGCAGTGTAGATATTTCCATGTTAATACAGATAGCGGTGTAGATATTTCCATGTTTACACAGATAGTGGTGTGTATATCTCCATGTTTATACAGATAGCGGTGTAGATATTTCCATGTTTATACAGATAGCGGTGCAGATATTTCCATCTTAATACAGATGGCGGTGTAGATAATTCCATGTTCCTACAGATGGCGGTGTGGATATTTCCATGTTCCTACAGATGGCGGAGTAGATATTTCCATGTTCCTACAGATGGCGGTGTAGATATTACCAAGTTTATAGCGATAGCGTTGTAGTTATTTCCATGTTTATAGAGAAAGCTGTGTAGATATGTCCATGTATATGCAGATAGCTGTGTAGATATTTCCATGTTCACACAGATAGCAGTGTACATAATTCCACCTTTATAGAGATGGCGGTGTAGGTATTTCTATGTTCATACAGATGGCGGTGTAGGTATTTCCATATTTATAGAGACGGCCGTGTAGATATTTCCATGTTTATACAGATGGCGGTGTAGATATTTCTATGTTTATAGAGATGGCGGTGTAGATATTTCCATGTTTATAGAGAAAGCGGTGTAAATATTTCCATGTTTACACAGACAGCGGTGTAGACCTTTCCATGTTTACAGAGATAGCGTTGTAGATATTTACATGTTTATAGAGATAGTAGTGTAGTTATTTCCATGTTTATACAGATATCGCTGAAGATATTTCCATGTTTACACAGATAACGGTGTGGATACTTCCATGTTTATGCACATAGCGGTGTAGATATTTCCATCTTAATACAGATGGCGGTGTAGATGTTTCCATGTTCCTACAGATGGCGGTGTAGATATTTCCATGTTCATACAGATGGCGGTGTAGATATTTTGAAGTTTATAGAGAGAGTGGTGTAGTTATTTCCATGTTTATAGAGAAATCTGTGTAGATATTTCCATGTATATGCAGATAGCTGTGTACATATTTCCATGCTCATGCAGATAGCGGTGTTCATATTTCCATGTTCATCCAGATGCAGGTGTAGATATATCCATGTTCATACAGATGGCGGTGAAGATATTTCCATGTTCATACAGATGGCGGTGTAGATATTTCCATGTTCATACAAATGGCGGTGTAGATATTTCCATGTTCATAGAGATGGCGGTGTAGCCATTTCCATATTCATACAAATGGTGGTGTAGACATTTCCATGTTCATAGAGATGGCGTTGTAGTTATTTCCATGTTCATACAGATGGCGGTGTAGATATTTCGGAGTTTATAGAGATAGCGCTGTAGTTATTTTCATGTTTATAGAGAAATCTGTGTAGATATTTCCATGTATATGCAGATAGCTGTGTTGATACTTCCATGTTCATGAGGATAGCGGTGTAGATATTTCCTTGTTCATCCAGATGCCGGTGTAGATATATCCATGTTCATACAGATGGCGGTGAAGATATTTCCATGTTCATACAGATGGCGGTGTAGATATTTCCTTGTTCATGCAAATGGCGGTGTAGATATTTCCATGTTCATTGAGATGGCGGTGTAGATATTTCCACGTTCATACAAATGGCGGAGAAGCTATTTCCATATTCATAGAGATGGCGGTGTAGATATTTCCATGTTCATACAGATGGCGGTGTAGATATTTCCATGTTCATACAGGTGGCGGTGTAGATATTTCCATATTTTTACAGATAGCAGTGTAGTTATTTCCATGTTTATAGAGATGGCGGTGTAGATATTTTCATGTTTACACAGATGGCGGTGTAGATATTTCCATGTTTACACAGATAGCGGTGTAGACATTTCCATGTTTACACAGATAGCGGTGTGGATATTTCCATGTTTATGCAGATAGCGGTGTAGATATTTCCATGTTTATACAGATAGCGGTGCGGATATTTCCATGTTTATACAGATGGGCAGATATTTCCATGTTTATACAGATAGCGGTGTAGATATTTCCATGTTCATACAGATGGCGGTGTAGATATTTCCATGATCATACAGATGGCGGTGTAGATATTTCCATGTTCATACAGATGGCTGTGTAGATATTACCATGTTCGTAGAGATGGCATTGTAGGTATTTCCATGTTCATAGGGATGGCGGTGTAGATAATTCCATGTTCATACGGATGGCGGTGTTGATATTTCCACGTTCATACAGATGGCGGTGTAGATATTTCCATGTTTATAGAGATGGTGGTGTAGATATTTCCATGTTTATACAAAGGGCGGTTTAGATATTTCCATGTTTACACAGATAGCGGTGTAGATATTTCCATGTTGATACACATAGCGGTGTAGGTATCTTCAAGTTTATAGAGATAGCGGTGTAGATATTTCCACGTTTATTGAGACAGCGTTGTAGATATTTCCATGTTTATACAGATAGCGGTATAGATATTTCCATGTTTATACAGATGGCGGTGTAGTTATTTCCATGTTTATAGAGATGGCAGTGTAGATATATCCATGTTCATACAAATGGCGGTGAATATATTTCCATGTTTATAGAGATAGCGCTGTAGTTATTTCCTTGTTTATAGAGAAAGCTGTGTAGCTATTTCCATGTATATGAAGTTAGCGGTGTAGATATTTCCATGTTCATACAGATGGCGGTGTAGATATTTCCATGTTCATACAGATAGCGGTGTAGATATTTCCATGTTCATCCAGATGGCGGTGTAGATATTCCCATGTTCATCCAGATGGCAGTGTACATATTTCCATGTTCATGCAGATGGCGGTGAAGGTATTTCCATGTTCATACATATGGCCTTGTAGGTATTTCCATGTTCATACAAATGGTGATGTGGATATTTCCATGTTCATTGAGATGGCGGTGTGGTTGTTTCCATGTTTATAGAGATAGCGGTGTAGTTATTTCCATGTTTATAGAGATAGCTGTGTAGATATTTCCATGTTCATACAGATAGCTCTGTAGATATTTCCATGTTCATACAGATAGCGGTGTAGGTACTTCCATGTTCATACAGAGAGCGGTGTAGAAATTTCCTTGTTCCTACAGATAGCGGTGTACATATTTCCATGTTCACACAGATAGCGGTGTAGATATTTCCATGTTCATACAGATTGCGGTGTACATATTTCCATGTTCATCCAGATGGCGGTGAAGATATTTCCATGTTCATACAGATGGCAGTGAAGATATTTCCATATTCATACAGATGGCGTTGTAATTATTTCCATGTTTATAGGGATGGAGGTGTAGATATTTCCATGTTTATACAGATAGCGGTGCAGATATTTCCATGTTTATAGAGATGGCAGTGTAGATATTTCCATGTTAATACAGATAGTGGTGTAGATATTTCCATGTTTACACAGATAGTGGTGTGTATATCTCCATGTTTATACAGATAGCGGTGTAGATATTTCCATGTTTATACAGATAGCGGTGCAGATATTTCCATCTTAATACAGATGGCGGTGTACATAATTCCATGTTCATCCAGATGGTGGTGAAGATATTTCCATGTTCATACAGATGGCAGTGAAGATATTTCCATATTCATACAGATGGCGTTGTAATTATTTCCATGTTTATAGAGATGAAGGTGTAGATATTTCCATGTTTATACAGATAGCAGTGCAGATATTTCCATGTTTATAGAGATGGCAGTGTAGATATTTCCATGTTAATACAGATAGCGGTGTGGATATTTCCATGTTTACACAGATAGTGGTGTGTATATCTCCATGTTTATACAGATAGCGGTGTAGATATTTCCATGTTTATACAGATAGCGGTGCAGATATTTCCATCTTAATACAGATGGCGGTGTAGATAATTCCATGTTCCTACAGATGGCGGTGTGGATATTTCCATGTTCCTACAGATGGCGGAGTAGATATTTCCATGTTCCTACAGATGGCGGTGTAGATATTACCAAGTTTATAGCGATAGCGTTGTAGTTATTTCCATGTTTATAGAGAAAGCTGTGTAGATATGTCCATGTATATGCAGATAGCTGTGTAGATATTTCCATGTTCACACAGATAGCAGTGTAGATAATTCCACCTTTATAGAGATGGCGGTGTAGGTATTTCTATGTTCATACAGATGGCGGTGTAGGTATTTCCATATTTATAGAGACGGCAGTGTAGATATTTCCATGTTTATACAGATGGCGGTGTAGATATTTCTATGTTTATAGAGATGGCGGTGTAGATATTTCCATGTTTATAGAGAAAGCGGTGTAAATATTTCCATGTTTACACAGACAGCGGTGTAGACCTTTCCATGTTTACAGAGATAGCGTTGTAGATATTTACATGTTTATAGAGATAGTAGTGTAGTTATTTCCATGTTTATACAGATATCGCTGAAGATATTTCCATGTTTACACAGATAACGGTGTGGATACTTCCATGTTTATGCACATAGCGGTGTAGATATTTCCATCTTAATACAGATGGCGGTGTAGATGTTTCCATGTTCCTACAGATGGCGGTGTAGATATTTCCATGTTCATACAGATGGCGGTGTAGATATTTTGAAGTTTATAGAGAGAGTGGTGTAGTTATTTCCATGTTTATAGAGAAATCTGTGTAGATATTTCCATGTATATGCAGATAGCTGTGTACATATTTCCATGCTCATGCAGATAGCGGTGTTCATATTTCCATGTTCATCCAGATGCAGGTGTAGATATATCCATGTTCATACAGATGGCGGTGAAGATATTTCCATGTTCATACAGATGGCGGTGTAGATATTTCCATGTTCATACAATTGGCGGTGTAGATATTTCCATGTTCATAGAGATGGCGGTGTAGCCATTTCCATATTCATACAAATGGTGGTGTAGACATTTCCATGTTCATAGAGATGGCGTTGTAGATATTTCCATGTTCATACAGATGGCGCTGTAGATATTTCGAAGTTTATAGAGATAGCGCTGTAGTTATTTTCATGTTTATAGAGAAATCTGTGTAGATATTTCCATGTATATGCAGATAGCTGTGTTGATACTTCCATGTTCATGAGGATAGCGGTGTAGATATTTCCTTGTTCATCCAGATGCCGGTGTAGATATATCCATGTTCATACAGATGGCGGTGAAGATATTTCCATGTTCATACAGATGGCGGTGTAGATATTTCCTTGTTCATGCAAATGGCGGTGTAGATATTTCCATGTTCATTGAGATGGCGGTGTAGATATTTCCACGTTCATACAAATGGCGGAGAAGCTATTTCCATATTCATAGAGATGGCGGTGTAGATATTTCCATGTTCATACAGATGGCGGTGTAGATATTTCCATGTTCATACAGGTGGCGGTGTAGATATTTCCATATTTTTACAGATAGCAGTGTAGTTATTTCCATGTTTATAGAGATGGTGGTGTAGATATTTTCATGTTTACACGGATGGCGGTGTAGATATTTCCATGTTTACACAGATAGCGGTGTAGACATTTCCATGTTTACACAGATAGCGGTGTGGATATTTCCATGTTTATGCAGATAGCGGTGTAGATATTTCCATGTTTATACAGATAGCGGTGCGGATATTTCCATGTTTATACAGATGGGCAGATATTTCCATGTTTATACAGATAGCGGTGTAGATATTTCCATGTTCATACAGATGGCGGTGTAGATATTTCCATGATCATACAGATGGCGGTGTAGATATTTCCATGTTCATACAGATGGCTGTGTAGATATTACCATGTTCGTAGAGATGGCAGTGTAGGTATTTCCATGTTCATAGGGATGGCGGTGTAGATAATTCCATGTTCATACGGATGGCGGTGTTGATATTTCCACGTTCATACAGATGGCGGTGTAGATATTTCCATGTTTATAGAGATGGTGGTGTAGATATTTCCATGTTTATACAAAGGGCGGTTTAGATATTTCCATGTTTACACAGATAGCGGTGTAGATATTTCCATGTTGATACACATAGCGGTGTAGGTATCTTCAAGTTTATAGAGATAGCGGTGTAGATATTTCCACGTTTATTGAGACAGCGTTGTAGATATTTCCATGTTTATACAGATAGCGGTATAGATATTTCCATGTTTATACAGATGGCGGTGTAGTTATTTCCATGTTTATAGAGATGGCAGTGTAGATATATCCATGTTCATACAAATGGCGGTGAATATATTTCCATGTTTATAGAGATAGCGCTGTAGTTATTTCCTTGTTTATAGAGAAAGCTGTGTAGCTATTTCCATGTATATGAAGTTAGCGGTGTAGATATTTCCATGTTCATACAGATGGCGGTGTAGATATTTCCATGTTCATACAGATAGCGGTGTAGATATTTCCATGTTCATCCAGATGGCGGTGTACATATTTCCATGTTCATGCAGATGGCGGTGAAGGTATTTCCATGTTCATACGTATGGCCTTGTAGGTATTTCCATGTTCATACAAATGGTGATGTGGATATTTCCATGTTCATTGAGATGGCGGTGTGGTTGTTTCCATGTTTATAGAGATAGCGGTGTAGTTATTTCCATGTTTATAGAGATAGCTGTGTAGATATTTCCATGTTCATACAGATAGCTGTGTAGATATTTCCATGTTCATACAGATAGCGGTGTAGGTACTTCCATGTTCATACAGAGAGCGGTGTAGAAATTTCCTTGTTCCTACAGATAGCGGTGTACATATTTCCATGTTCACACAGATAGCGGTGTAGATATTTCCATGTTCATACAGATTGCGGTGTACATATTTCCATGTTCATCCAGATGGCGGTGAAGATATTTCCATGTTCATACAGATTGCAGTGAAGATATTTCCATATTCATACAGATGGCGTTGTAATTATTTCCATGTTTATAGAGATGGAGGTGTAGATATTTCCATGTTTATACAGATAGCGGTGCAGATATTTCCATGTTTATAGAGATGGCAGTGTAGATATTTCCATGTTAATACAGATAGTGGTGTAGATATTTCCATGTTTACACAGATAGTGGTGTGTATATCTCCATGTTTATACAGATACCGGTGTAGATATTTCCATGTTTATACAGATAGCGGTGCAGATATTTCCATCTTAATACAGATGGCGGTGTAGATAATTCCATGTTCCTACAGATGGCGGTGTAGATATTTCCATGTTCCTACAGATGGCGGAGTAGATATTTCCATGTTCCTACAGATGGCGGTGTAGATATTACCAAGTTTATAGCGATAGCGTTGTAGTTATTTCCATGTTTATAGAGAAAGCTGTGTAGATATGTCCATGTATATGCAGATAGCTGTGTAGATATTTCCATGTTCACACAGATAGCAGTGTAGATAATTCCACCTTTATAGAGATGGCGGTGTAGGTATTTCTATGTTCATACAGATGGCGGTGTAGGTATTTCCATATTTATAGAGACGGCAGTGTAGATATTTCCATGTTTATACAGATGGCGGTGTAGATATTTCTATGTTTATAGAGATGGCGGTGTAGATATTTCCATGTTTATAGAGAAAGCGGTGTAAATATTTCCATGTTTACACAGACAGCGGTGTAGACCTTTCCATGTTTACAGAGATAGCGTTGTAGATATTTACATGTTTATAGAGATAGTAGTGTAGTTATTTCCATGTTTATACAGATATCGCTGAAGATATTTCCATGTTTACACAGATAACGGTGTGGATACTTCCATGTTTATGCACATAGCGGTGTAGATATTTCCATCTTAATACTGATGGCGGTGTAGATGTTTCCATGTTCCTACAGATGGCGGTGTAGATATTTCCATGTTCATACAGATGGCGGTGTAGATATTTTGAAGTTTATAGAGAGAGTGATGTAGTTATTTCCATGTTTATAGAGAAATCTGTGTAGATATTTCCATGTATATGCAGATAGCTGTGTACATATTTCCATGCTCATGCAGATAGCGGTGTTCATATTTCCATGTTCATCCAGATGCAGGTGTAGATATATCCATGTTCATACAGATGGCGGTGAAGATATTTCCATGTTCATACAGATGGCGGTGTAGATATTTCCATGTTCATACAATTGGCGGTGTAGATATTTCCATGTTCATAGAGATGGCGGTGTAGCCATTTCCATATTCATACAAATGGTGGTGTAGACATTTCCATGTTCATAGAGATGGCGTTGTAGATATTTCCATGTTCATACAGATGGCGCTGTAGATATTTCGAAGTTTATAGAGATAGCGCTGTAGTTATTTTCATGTTTATAGAGAAATCTGTGTAGATATTTCCATGTATATGCAGATAGCTGTGTTGATACTTCCATGTTCATGAGGATAGCGGTGTAGATATTTCCTTGTTCATCCAGATGCCGGTGTAGATATATCCATGTTCATACAGATGGCGGTGAAGATATTTCCATGTTCATACAGATGGCGGTGTAGATATTTCCTTGTTCATGCAAATGGCGGTGTAGATATTTCCATGTTCATTGAGATGGCGGTGTAGATATTTCCACGTTCATACAAATGGCGGAGAAGCTATTTCCATATTCATAGAGATGGCGGTGTAGATATTTCCATGTTCATACAGATGGCGGTGTAGATATTTCCATGTTCATACAGGTGGCGGTGTAGATATTTCCATATTTTTACAGATAGCAGTGTAGTTATTTCCATGTTTATAGAGATGGCGGTGTAGATATTTTCATGTTTACACAGATGGCGGTGTAGATATTTCCATGTTTACACAGATAGCGGTGTAGACATTTCCATGTTTACACAGATAGCGGTGTGGATATTTCCATGTTTATGCAGATAGCGGAGTAGATATTTCCATGTTTATACAGATAGCGGTGCGGATATTTCCATGTTTATACAGATGGGCAGATATTTCCATGTTTATACAGATAGCGGTGTAGATATTTCCATGTTCATACAGATGGCGGTGTAGATATTTCCATGATCATACAGATGGCGGTGTAGATATTTCCATGTTCATACAGATGGCGGTGTAGATATTACCATGTTCATAGAGATGGCAGTGTAGGTATTTCCATGTTCATAGGGATGGCGGTGTAGATAATTCCATGTTCATACGGATGGCGGTGTTGATATTTCCACGTTCATACAGATGGCGGTGTAGATATTTCCATGTTTATAGAGATGGTGGTGTAGATATTTCCATGTTTATACAAAGGGCGGTTTAGATATTTCCATGTTTACACAGATAGCGGTGTAGATATTTCCATGTTGATACACATAGCGGTGTAGGTATCTTCAAGTTTTTAGAGATAGCGGTGTAGATATTTCCACGTTTATTGAGACAGCGTTGTAGATATTTCCATGTTTATACAGATAGCGGTATAGATATTTCCATGTTTATACAGATGGCGGTGTAGTTATTTCCATGTTTATAGAGATGGCAGTGTAGATATATCCATGTTCATACAAATGGCGGTGAATATATTTCCATGTTTATAGAGATAGCGCTGTAGTTATTTCCTTGTTTATAGAGAAAGCTGTGTAGCTATTTCCATGTATATGAAGTTAGCGGTGTAGATATTTCCATGTTCATACAGATGGCGGTGTAGATATTTCCATGTTCATACAGATAGCGGTGTAGATATTTCCATGTTCATCCAGATGGCGGTGTAGATATTCCCATGTTCATCCAGATGGCGGTGTACATATTTCCATGTTCATGCAGATGGCGGTGAAGGTATTTCCATGTTCATACGTATGGCCTTGTAGGTATTTCCATGTTCATACAAATGGTGATGTGGATATTTCCATGTTCATTGAGATGGCGGTGTGGTTGTTTCCATGTTTATAGAGATAGCGGTGTAGTTATTTCCATGTTTATAGAGATAGCTGTGTAGATATTTCCATGTTCATACAGATAGGTGTGTAGATATTTCCATGTTCATACAGATAGCGGTGTAGGTACTTCCATGTTCATACAGAGAGCGGTGTAGAAATTTCCTTGTTCCTACAGATAGCGGTGTACATATTTCCATGTTCACACAGATAGCGGTGTAGATATTTCCATGTTCATACAGATTGCGGTGTATATATTTCCATGTTCATCCCGATGGCGGTGAAGTTATTTCCATGTTCATACAGATGGCAGTGAAGATATTTCCATATTCATACAGATGGCGTTGTAATTATTTCCATGTTTATAGAGATGGAGGTGTAGATATTTCCATGTTTATACAGATAGCGGTGCAGATATTTCCATGTTTATAGAGATGGCAGTGTAGATATTTCCATGTTAATACAGATAGCGGTGTAGATATTTCCATGTTTACACAGATAGTGGTGTGTATATCTCCATGTTTATACAGATAGCGGTGTAGATATTTCCATGTTTATACAGATAGCAGTGCAGATATTTCCATCTTAATACAGATAGCGGTGTAGATATTTCCATGTTCATACAGATAGCGGTGTAGATATTTCCATGTTCATACAGATGGCGGTGTAGATATTTTGAAGTTTATAGAGATAGCGCTGTAGTTATTTCCACATTTATAGAGAAATCTGTGTAGATATTTCTATGTATATGCAGATAGCTCTGTAGATATTTCAATGTTCATGCAGATAGCGGTGTAGATATTTCCATGTTCATCCAGATGCCGGTGTAGATATATCCATGTTCATACAGATGGCGGTGAAGATATATCCATGTTCATACAGATGGCGGAGAAATTATTTCCATGTTCATACAAATGCCGGTGTAGATATTTCCATGTTCATAGAGATGCCGGTGTAGATATTTCCATGTTCATACAAATGGCGGTGTAGATATTTCCATGTTCATAGAGATGGCGGTGTAGATATTTCCATGTTTATACAGATAGCAGTGTAGTTATTTCCATGTTTATAGAGATAGCATTGTAGATATTTCCACTGATATACAGATAGCTGTGTAGATATTTGCATGTTCATACAGATAGCGTTGTACATATTTCCATGTGCATACAGATAGCGGTGTAGATATTTCCATGTTTATACAGATAGCGGTGTAGATATTTCCATGTTCATACAGATAGCGGTGTAGATATTTCCATGTTCATACAGATAGCGGTGCAGATATTTCCATGTTCATACAGTTAGCTGTGTAGATATTTCCATGTTCATACAGATGGCGGTGTAGATATTTCCATGTTCATAGAGATGGCGGTGTAGATATTTCCATGTTTATGCAGATAGCGGTATAGATATTTCCATGTTTATACAGATGGTGGTGTAGATATTTCCATGTTTAAAGAGATGGCGGTCTAGATATTTCCATGTTTATGGAGATAGTGGTGAAGTTATTTCCAAGTGTATAGAGATAGCGTTGTAGATATTTCCATGTTTATACAGATAGCGGTGAAGATATTTCCATGTTAATACAGATAGCGGTGTAGATATTTCCATGTTTATACAGATAGCGGTGTAGATATTTCCATGTTTATTGAGATAGCGGTGTAGATAATTCCAATTTTATACAGATAGCAGTGTAGATATTTCCAAGTTCATACAGATAGCGGTGTAGATATTTCCACGTTTATAGATATGGCGGTGTAGATATTTCCATGTTCGTACAGATGGCCGTGTAGATATTTCCATGTTCCCAAAGATGGCAGAGAAAATATTTCCATGTTCATACAAATGGCGGTGTAGGTATTTCCATGTTCATACAGATAACGGTGTAGATATTTCCATGTTCATACAGATAGCGGTGTAGATATTTCCATGTTCATACAGTTAGCGGTGTAGATATTTCCATGTTCATACAGATGGCGGTGTAGATATTTCCATGTTCATACAGATGGCAGTGTAGATATTTCCATGTTCGTACAGATGGCGGTGTGGATATTTCCGTGTTCATACAGATGGCGGTGTACATATTTCCAAGTTTATGCAGATAGCGGTATAGATATTTCCATGTATATACAGACGGTGGTGTAGTTATTTCCATGTTTATAGAGATGGCGGTCTAGATATTTCCATGTTTATAGAGATAGCGGTGTAGTTATTTCCAAGTTTATAGAGACAGCGTTGTAGATATTTCCATGTTTATACAGATAGCGGTGAAGATATTTTCATGTTTATACAGATAGCGGTGTAGATATTTCCATGTTTGTACAGATATCGTTGTAGATATTTCCATGTTTATAGAGATAGTGGTGTAGATAATTCCAATTTTATACAGATAGCAGTGTAGATATTTCCAAGTTCATACAGATAGCGGTGTAGATATTTCCACGTTTATAGAGATGGCGGTGTAGATATTTCCATGTTCATACAGATGGCGGTGTAGATATTTCCATGTTTATAGAGATGGCGGTGTAGATATTTTCATGTTTACACAGATGGCGGTGTAGATATTTCCATGTTTACACAAATAGCGGTGTAGACATTTCCATGTTTACACAGATAGCGGTATGGATATTTCCATGTTTATGCAGATAGCGTTGCGGATATTTCCATGTTTATACAGATGGGCAGATATTTCCATGTTTATGCAGATAGCGGTGTAGATATTTCCATCTTAATACAGATGGCGGTGTAGATATGTCCATGTTCGTACAGATGGCGGTGTACATATTTCCATGTTCATACAGATGGCGGTGTAGATATTTCGAAGTTTATAAAGGTAGCGGTGTAGATATTTCCATGTTTGTACAGGTGCGGTGAAGATATTTCCATATTTATACAGTTAGCGGTGCAGATATGTGAATTCATTAAACCTCTTTTTCTTTATAAATTACCCAGTCTTGGGTATGTCTTTATCAGCAGCATGAAAATTGACTAATACACTCACTGTCCGTGAATGATACTCTGTTAGCCCATATGCATTGTTATGAAGAAATACCTGAGGCTGGGTAATTTATAAAGAAATGAGGTTTATTTGGCTCCTTGTTCTGAAGGCTGTACATGAAGCATAGTACCGGCACCTGCTTCCAGGGAGGGCCTCAGGAACCTTCCAATCATGGTGGAAGGTGAAGGGAAACCAGCATATCACATGGTGAGAGAGGAAGCAAGAGAGACAGGGAGGAGGTGTCAGTCTCTTTTAAACAACCAGATATCGCATGAACTCACAGGGTAAGAACTCATTCATTGCCAAGAGGACAGCACCAAGCCATTCAGGAGGCATCTATCTCCAACATTGGGGATCACATTTTAACGTGCGATTTGAAGGGGACAAACATCCAAACTATGTCAGATACCAAAGCTGACAATGCTTAGGATCTTTAGCTGTTCCAGGTTCTGGGAAAAGGGAGAGAGTTATCTTCCCTCGTCTATGCTGTGCTACTGCATATTATATTAGTAATTATTGTTCTCTAAAGGTTCTTAAAAGCAAATAAACCAATGCAAGGCAAAACATATGAAATGCAAGGCAAAATATACGAAATGCAAGGCAAATGCATTAAAAATTTTTGAGTGTTAATATATAGATTTTATTTTATCGTTTTAATTTCTTTTGCTTAACCAAATAGATTATGTAGTTTTGATTAACTGGCCATGAAATAGCTCTGCCTACATAGAATTTCCCATGAATAATTGGTTGTGGAGACTTTTGTGTGTGACCCAAATCCTCCCTCAAAACTGAAGTTTGCCCAGCTATTGGGAGTGTTGGCAAATCATGCCTCTCAGCTGATTCTCTCTAGAATTTATTCTCAGGAGATCTAATTAATAACTTGTCAAGCTGATGTCCATCCTTGGGGACAACTCGTATCTGAAGAATGGCCAGTGAAAGGTATTAAAACTCCATACTCCTGCCTCAATTTAGGGCAACTCTGAAGGGTCACCCCAGCTTCTCAGCTCCCCCTTGAGATTAGCTGAGGTATTTGTTGTGACTGCCTCACATCTCAACTCCCTTTATCCAATTCAGCTTTTTCGCCACAGTTGTTGGTTCCTAGGATTTTACCCAGTTAAATGTTCTCTACACAAATCTCTATCTCAAATCTGCTTTACAGGGAATGTGGCCTCAGAAGGGTTTTCATTAGGTTCTGGACATAACTCTCATTAGTCACTGATATGATTCGGCTGTGTCTCTGCCCGAATCTCACCTTGATTGCAATTATCCCCGCATGTCAAGGATGGAGTCAGGTGGAGATAATTGAATCATAGGGGCGTGTTCCCCCTACTGTTCTCCTGGTAGCGAATAAGTCTCACGAGATCTGATGGTTTTCAAATGGGAGTTTCCCTACACAAGCTTTCTTCTCTGCTACCATTTAAGATGTGCCTTTGCTTCTTTTTTGCCTTCTGCCATGACTGTGAGGCCTCCCCAGCCATGTGGAATTGTGAGTTCATTAAACCTCTTTCCTTTATAAATTACCCGGTCTTGGGTAGGACTTTATTAGCAGCATGAGAACAAACTAGTACAGTCTGTTCTATAAGCCCAAGTCGGATCACAGAGTCCCGCTTTCTGTTTCTTTTTTTTTTCTAGCCCATATTTCTACTAAAACTTGACTCATGTAGACTTAAAACAAAATAATTAAGCATGGCTAATATTTATTTAATATTTTATACGTGTCAGGTACTGTATTTTGTAACTTATCTTTTAATAATCTTTCCAAATCTCTAAAAGGAGAATTCTGCTCTTTTATAGAGAAAATAAGGATGGCTCAATCTTTTGATTTTTATTACAAGCTTTATTTTGTATTACATATAATAAACTAAAAATATTGAAAGTTTAGAAAGCATCAGCACACAATCGAGGTGATGGAAATATACTTCACCTCCAGTTTCCTGATGCCTCTTTATAATACATTTCTCTGGCCCCTCATTCCTGGCCCTTAAAAACCACCAAACTGCTTTCTGTCACTGGACAGTAATTTATACAGTCAAAAAATGTATATAAATACAATTTTACACTATGCACTTTTTTGTCTGACATTTTATGTTTTTTTCTCTGCATGTTTTACCTCTAGAGTCTGCCTTGTTTCACTTAGTATAATTATTTTGAGATTCATTCATGTTATAGTATGTATCCATAATTAATTCGGATAAAGCAAGTTAATTCATTAATGTATTGATTGATATTTAGACTGTTTCTAGTTTGGGCTATTATGAATACATGTGCTATGAACATTTGTGTTGATATCATTATATGAACACCTACTTTTATCTCTCTTGGGTAAATACCCAGGAGTGCAATGGCTGAGTCTTATGGCAGAAGTATGTTTAACTTTTTAAGGGACTCTTGAACTGTTTTTCAAAGGTTACACTTTTTTGTATTCCCATCAGCAGTGTATGAGAGTTTCAGCTTCTCCACATCCAAGCCAGTGCTTGTCTATTATCAGTCATGCTAATCTTAGCTATTTAAAAATAGATAGTGGCGTCTCATTTTGGTTTTAATTTGCATTGCCCTAAGCATTAATTATGTTGAGCATATGTGCTTATTTACCAAACAAATGTCTACTTTGAAATGTCTGTTCCAGTCTTTCACCCAAGTTTTAAATGGGGTTGTTTGTTTTTCATTATTAAATTTTGAGCTTTTAAAATATATTTTTGATGCAAGCCTTTTATCAGATATATGAGTTGCAAATATTTTCTCCCAGCCTGCAGCTTGTCTTTTCAGTCTCTTAATAGATTCTTTTGAAGAGCAGATTCTTTTTTTTAAATTCGATGAGTTCTTCTTATCAATATATTATTATATAAATCATGCTGTGGGGTCATATCAAAGAAAGCTTTGCCTGACTCAAAGTCCCAAATGTTTTCACATCTTCCCTCTCCTCTCCTTTGGGAACTGAGATTACACGTAAATTCAGTTACTTGAAATTTACTGTCTACTATTGCTCTGTTCATGTTTTTTAAAAATTTATTTTCTCTCTATATTTTATTTTGAGAGGTGTCTATCTTTTCTTCTTTAATGACTAATGTGCTATCAGCCTACCATGTAGCTGGGACTACAGCCGCATGCTACTGTGCCCTGCTAATTTTTGTATTTTTAGTAGAGATGGGATTTCACCATATTGTTCAGGCTGGTCCTGAACTCCTGACTTCGTGATCCACCTGCCTCAGCCTCGCAAAATGCTGAGATTACAGGCGTGAGCCACTGCGCCCAGCCTCCTTTAGTGTATCTTGCATGTCTCTATTTTAGAACATATAGAATACTGTTTCAATAAGCATTTTAATGTTCTTAACTGATAACTCTGGCACCTTGATTTACTCTGGATCAGTTCTGATTCAGTGATTTTTCTCCTTATTATGAGCCACGTTCTTCTGTCTTTTGTTGTTACTGTTGCGTCTCTGCTAAACTGTGTCTGGATGTCAGATACGGTGACTTTTATCTTATTGAGTGCTGGAAGTATATGTAAATATTCTTGATCTTTGTATTGGTATGTATTTAAGTTTAGTTGGAAAGAGTTTGACTCTTTTTGGTCTTGCTTTAAAAATTCATTAGGTGGGATCAGACCAGTTCTCATTTTAGAGCTAATCACTCCCAACTAGTGAGGCAAGATCCTTCTGGGTATCCCTGGGAATCTTGAGGTGTTTCTGGTTTGGCTGATAAAATAAGCACTATTACTGGACCTTGGTGAGCATGTGTACTGTTACTTTTCATCTTATCTGTGTGTTGTTTCCCCAACCGTAGGTACTTTTCTCTAGGCCTGTCCTAACAATTACTTAGCTATGTACTTTAGGGGGACCCTTTGCAGAGCTCTGGAGTTCTCTTTCTCTGCAGCCCCTTCTTCTCAGAAACCTTGTCCTGAGAGCTCATGTCAACATGGTTTCTATGGACTCTCAGCTCTGTCCCCTCAGCTCAGAGAGAACAATGAGCTCCTCTTGGGCTCTTCTCCTGGAGTAGTGGGCTGGAAAACTTTCTCCAGGCATAAATTAGGGCAGTTGATAGGCTCACCTTGTTTGAGACTGACTTTACAGGGTCTTGCAAACTTTTGTGGCATACATTTTGGCCATTTTTTTGGTTGTTTCAGGAGGGAGAGAAAGTCTAGTTCTTGTTACTCCATCATGGTCATTGCAGAAGTCAACCTAACTGATATTTATCAATACAGTCTGTTGCTACACATTGAACTTGCTTAAGATAATTTTTAGATGGCACAGAACTTTCTGTCCATTGAATGAGACTCTCTGCTTATTTTGCAAGTGCTCATTTGTATGGAGACGTTTGTATGGAGAAACTTCAAAAAGTTTGTGGAAAAATGAAGTTAAAAATAAACATTGAAAATGTGATCTTCGGTTTTCATCCCTAAAGAACCGATGGTCCTGGGAACTTAACAATGTCAATGCAGTCTCTTATATATTATTAACTTAAGAAAAATGGGTGCCCTTTCCACATTTGTTGAGATTGGGAAACAAAAAGAAGTCAGAAGGAGCCAAATCAGAGCTGTAAGGTGGATGCCTGACAATTTCCCATTGAGACTCTCAAAAAATTGCCTTTGCTTGATGACAGGAATGAGCAGAAACATTGTGGTGTTAGAGGACTGTCTGCTAAAGCTTTCCCAGGTATTTTGCCCTAAAACTTTGGCTAACTTATTCAAAACACTCTCATGATATGCAGATATTATTGTTCTTTGACCTTCCACAAAGTCAACAAGCAAAATGCCTGGAATGTCCCCAAAAAACTGTTGCCGTGACCTTTGCTCTTGAGTGATCCCCTTTTGCTTTGACTGGACCACTTCCACCTTTGGTAGCCATTGCTTTGATTGTGTTTTGCCCTCAGGATCATACTGGGAAAGCCATGTTTTATCTTCTGTTACAATTCTTCAAAGAAATCCTTCAGGATCTTGACCCTAGTTCTTTAAAATTTCCATTGAGAGCTCTCCTCTTGTCTGCAGCTGATCTGAGCACAACACTTTTGGCACCCATGCAGTGGAAAGTTGGTTCAACTTTAATTTTTTAGTCAGAACTGTGTAAGCTGAACCAATTAAGATGTCTACGATGTTGGCTATTGTTTGTGCTGTTGATTATCAGTCCTCTTCAATTAGGGCACAAACAAGATTAATTTTTTTCCTTGAAAATTGATATGGATGATCTGTCCCTGTGGACTTCATCTTCCACATCATCTCGTTTCTTCTTTAAAAAAGCTGTCTGCTTGTGAACTACTGATTTCTTTGGTGCATTGTCCCCTCAAGCTTCTTGTAAAGCAACAGTGATTTCACCATTCTTTCACTCAAGCTTCATCATAACCTAATGTTTGTTCTTGCTTCAATTTTAGCAGAATTTACATTGCTCTGCTAGGGGCTCTTTTCAAACTAATGTCTACTCCTTCTTACTGTCTCAAACTAGATCCTGTTCAAACATGCTATAATAAATTAGTATGAGTTTATTTTGCTCCCAAAATTGAAACCTTTGCATAGTTTTTTTCATAATATACATTTTCCATGAACTTTTTAAGGCCTCTCATGTATCCACAGGTAGAGTGCCTTACCTATTCTGACTTCAGTCAATTATTCAAGACCTTTCCTTGTCAGTGATACATTAGAAAGGTAGAGAATTGAAAAATAAGAGTAGCTTCTGCTGATTAAGAAACACTATATCTTTTTCTACTTCTTTCTTTTTTTTTTTTTTTTTTTTGAGACAGCATCTTTCTCTGTCACCCAGGCTGGAGTGCAGTGGTGTGATCTCAGCTCACTGCAACCTCTGCCTCCCAGGGTCAAGTGATTCTCCTGCCTCAGCCTCCCGAGTAGCTGGGACTATAGGTGCCTGCCACCACACCCAGCTAATTTTTGTATTTTTAGTGGAGACAAGGTTTCACAATATTGGCCAGGCTGGTCTTGAACTCCTGACCTTGTGATCTGCCTGACTCGGCCTCCCAAAGCGCTGGGATTACAGTCATGAGCCACCGTACCTAGCTTTCTACTTCTTTCTTATTATTTTCCTCCTCTCTCATTCCTATATTCTCTCCTTTCTCCTACTTTCCTCCCCACTCCCTGTTTCCTTCCTTTCATCTTTCCTATTTTCAAGACTTAATATTTCTTGAACCTCAGATGTTATCATAGTATGTTATTTGTTTAATTTTCACATAACAATAATAGTTTAAATACAAATAATATTTATTTTCATCCCCATGTTATCAGTATAACAGTAAAGATGTGGAGAGGCCAGCTGGGCATGGTGGCTCAAGCCTGTAATCCCAGCACATTGCGAGGCCGAGGTGGGTGGATCACGAGGTCAGGAGATCGAGACCATCCTGGCTAACAGGGTGAAACCCCATCTCTACTAAAAAATAGAAAAAATTAGCTGGGCGTGGTGGCGCGTGCCTGTAGTCCCAGCTACTCGGGAGGCTGAGGCAGGAGAATAGTGTGAACCCAGGAGGCAGAACTTGCAGTGAGCCAAGATCACGCCACTGCACTCCAGCCTTGGTGACAGAGCGAGACTCTGTCTCAAAAAAAAAAAATAAATAAATGAAAATAAAATTTAAAAACATGATGTGGAGAGGCCAAACCAATGGCTCTTATATCCACGTTCTTTCTTCTAAATGATTTCACCTTAGTTTTGGTCTGCATCTCTAACCATAGCTAGTTGCAGTAGGACCTTCTATCTGGCCTTGCTGCTCTCATTTTTGGACCTCCTCACTGAAATCAAATTGATCTTTCTAAAATGCAAACCTGGTCTTAGTATTTTATTACTTAAAACCCATTGGTGGCTTTCCATGATTTATGGAATAAAGTCAAAATTCCTGTTTTTGCCCACGTTTCTGTGTGCCTCTCATCCCTACATTTACTGATTCCTGTGTGCCATAAATTGCCAGTTGTCCAGAGTTCATTCTCTTTTTGTACTTGGGAGGACTTCTGCATCCCGCAACTTTTCCCCTGAAACGTGCTTGGAAAATACCTACTCATTTTTTTCAGATTCAGGTTAGTTTTTTACTTCAGTTTCTTTTCCTGAAGCTTATACTGACTGCTCCATATGGCTTTGGGGATTAGCTACTCATTCCTTTGTGCCCTTTGTAGATATGCATTTATCATGGAGTCTTTTTTTTTTTTTTTTTTTTGAGACAGAGTCTCACTCTGTCACCAGGCTGGAGTGCAGTGGTGTGATCTCAGCTCACTGCAACCTTTACCTTCCAGGTTCAACTGATTCTCTTGCCTCAGCCTCCCAAGTAACTACAGCCGTGCACCACCGTGCCCAGCTAATTTTTGTATTTTTAGTAGAGACGGGGTTTCACTATGTTGGCCAGGATGGTCTCGATCTCTTGACCTCGTGATCTGCCCACGTTGGCCTCCCAAAGTGCTGGGATTACAGGCATGAGCCACCGCTCCCAATCAGTCATGCAGTCTTTATACTTACTTGTTTACTTGCCTGTGAGCTCACGGAATGCAGGGAATATTTCCTTGTTGCTCTAGCACCTACACCAGTACCTGGTATCCAGAAGCTGTATGCTAAATGTTTGTTGAGTGGCTGTTTGACTGAATGATTGTACTCCTAATTAGTAGATAGAAAGCCATGAACTTCCCAGTTCATCATTCTTTGTGCTCAATTCTGGTTTCTTTATTGTGTTCAAAAGAGTTCCTTAGTGACATAAAACTATGGAGCTAGTATGTCAGCTCATTTAAGCAATGATTGGTTTATGTATATAAGAGGCTTCAATAATTATATATTTTTATTTCAGTTTCAATAAATGATCAATTGATTAATTTTCTCTGTTTTGGCTTATTGTTCACATTTAGTATCAAATAAAAGTGTTTTACTTAAAATTATTCATGCCAATTATGACAGTTAGGTGAATATTACTTTGATTTACATTCCAGTAGTAGTTTTGGTTGAACCCTGAATATGCTAAGACGTCACTTTTCTTTTTTCTTATGAACAGGCTACTGTGTTTACATATATTATTAAAATCTTCTTTGAAAATACGAAGAGTGTTACATTTCTTATATTTAGTTCTCTGTGCTTCAGAATTCCTGTGATACTTGCACTTAAGTCCTTCTGAGCAGTTGATGTTAATATTTATGTGGTTAATTTCATGAAACATGGTGGTTTTCATTTCTATCATTAATTTATACAGGAGATAGACTGTTTTCCAGGTGTAAGCTCA